>NW_027222394.1:11906666-12224444 GCF_041296265.1 Equus caballus | reverse complement strand
CTGTGTGTGCTACTTTGCCCTAGAGCTGAAAGGCACAACGTGCAGGCTTCTTTCCAAAGGGCGAGTTGGGCCCCACAGCATCTTGCTTCCAGCTCTTTGGGAAGCTAAGAAACAACTCGCTCTGCTCAGTGCTCTTACAGCCTACCGGGAACATGTCTTCCAAAGGCCTGTGAAACGCAGTTTCTTTGCAGGCCTGATCTGGCTGAAGTAGGACTTCTGCTCTGGGTGTGCTACTTTGCCCTAGAGCTGAAAGGCACAACGTGCAGGCTTCTTTCCAAAGGGCGAGTTGGGCCCCACAGCATCTTGCTTCCAGCTCTTTGGGAAGCTAAGAAACAACTCGCTCTGCACAGTGCTCTTACAGCCTAGTGGGAACATCTCTTCCAAAGGCCTGTGAAACGCAGTTTCTTTGCAGGCCTGATCTGGCTGAAGTAGGACTTCTGCTCTGGGTGTGCTACTTTGCCCTAGAGCTGAAAGGCACAACGTGCAGGCTTCTTTCCAAAGGGCGAGTTGGGCCCCACAGCATCTTGCTTCCAGCTCTTTGGGAAGCTAAGAAACAACTCGCTCTGCACAGTGCTCTTACAGCCTAGTGGGAACATCTCTTCCAAAGGCCTGTGAAACGCAGTTTCTTTGCAGGCCTGATCTGGCTGAAGTAGGACTTCTGCTCTGGGTGTGCTACTTTGCCCTAGAGCTGAAAGGCACAACGTGCAGGCTTCTTTCCAAAGGGCGAGTTGGGCCCCACAGCATCTTGCTTCCGGCTTTTTGGGAAGCTAAGAAACAACTCGCTCTGCACAGTGCTCTTACAGCCTAGTGGGAACATCTCATCCAAAGGCCTGTGAAACGCAGTTTCTTTGCAGGCCTGATCTGGCTGAAGTAGGACTTCTGCTCTGGGTGTGCTACTTTGCCCTAGAGCTGAAAGGCACAACGTGCAGGCTTCTTTCCAAAGGGCGAGTTGGGCCCCACAGCATCTTGCTTCCAGCTCTTTGGGAAGCTAAGAAACAACTCGCTCTGCACAGTGCTCTTACAGCCTACCGGGAACCTCTCTTCCAAAGGACTGTGAAACGCAGTTTCTTTGAAGGCCTGATCTGGCTGAAGTAGGACTTCTGCTCTGGGTGTGCTACTTTGCCCTAGAGCTGAAAGGCACAACGTGCAGGCTTCTTTCCAAAGGGCGAGTTGGGCCCCACAGCATCTTGCTTCCAGCTCTTTGGGAAGCTAAGAAACAACTCGCTCTGCACAGTGCTCTTACAGCCTACCGGGAACATCTCTTCCAAAGGTCTGTGAAACGCAGTTTCTTTGCAGGCCTGATCTGGCTGAAGTAGGACTTCTGCTCTGGGTGTGCTACTTTGCCCTAGAGCTGAAACGCACAACGTGCAGGCTTCTTTCCAAAGGGCGAGTTGGGCCCCACAGCATCTTGCTTCCAGCTCTTTGGGAAGCTAAGAAACAACTCGCTCTGCACAGTGCTCTTACAGCCTAGTGGGAACATCTCTTCCAAAGGCCTGTGAAACGCAGTTTCTTTGCAGGCCTGATCTGGCTGAAGTAGGACTTCTGCTCTGGGTGTGCTACTTTGCCCTAGAGCTGAAAGGCACAACGTGCAGGCTTCTTTCCAAAGGGCGAGTTGGGCCCCACAGCATCTTGCTTCCAGCTCTTTGGGAAGCTAAGAAACAACTCGCTCTGCACAGTGCTCTTACAGCCTAGTGGGAACATCTCTTCCAAAGGCCTGTGAAACGCAGTTTCTTTGCAGGCCTGATCTGGCTGAAGTAGGACTTCTGCTCTGGGTGTGCTACTTTGCCCTAGAGCTGAAAGGCACAACGTGCAGGCTTCTTTCCAAAGGGCGAGTTGGGCCCCACAGCATCTTGCTTCCAGCTCTTTGGGAAGCTAAGAAACAACTCGCTCTGCACAGTGCTCTTACAGCCTAGTGGGAACATCTCTTCCAAAGGCCTGTGAAACGCAGTATCTTTGCAGGCCTGATCTGGCTGAAGTAGGACTTCTGCTCTGGGTGTGCTACTTTGCCCTAGAGCTGAAAGGCACAACGTGCAGGCTTCTTTCCAAAGGGTGAGTTGGGCCCCACAGCATCTTGTCCGGCTCTTTGGGAAGCTAAGAAACAACTCGCTCTGCACAGTGCTCTTACAGCCTAGTGGGAACATCTCTTCCAAAGGCCTGTGAAACGCAGTTTCTTTGCAGGCCTGATCTGGCTGAAGTAGGACTTCTGCTCTGGGTGTGCTACTTTGCCCTAGAGCTGAAAGGCACAACGTGCAGGCTTCTTTCCAAAGGGCGAGTTGGGCCCCACAGCATCTTGCTTCCACCTCTTTGGGAAGCTAAGAAACAACTCGCTCTGCACAGTGCTCTTACAGCCTACCGGGAACATCTCTTCCAAAGGCCTGTGAAACGCAGTTTCTTTGCAGGCCTGATCTGGCTGAAGTAGGACTTCTGCTCTGGGTGTGCTACTTTGCCCTAGAGCTGAAAGGCACAACGTGAAGGCTTCTTTCCAAAGGGCGAGTTGGGCCCCACAGCATCTTGCTTCTAGCTCTTTGGGAAGCTAAGAAACAACTCGCTCTGCACAGTGCTCTTACAGCCTAGTGGGAACATCTCTTCCAAAGGCCTGTGAAACGCAGTTTCTTTGCAGGCCTGATCTGGCTGAAGTAGGACTTCTGCTCTGGGTGTGCTACTTTGCCCTAGAGCTGAAAGGCACAACGTGCAGGCTTCTTTCCAAAGGGCGAGTTGGGCCCCACAGCATTTTGCTTCCAGCTCTTTGGGAAGCTAAGAAACAACTCGCTCTGCACAGTGCTCTTACAGCCTAGTGGGAACATCTCTTCCAAAGGCCTGTGAAACGCAGTTTCTTTGCAGGCCTGATCTGGCTGAAGTAGGACTTCTGCTCTGGGTGTGCTACTTTGCCCTAGAGCTGAAAGGCACAACGTGCAGGCTTCTTTCCAAAGGGCGAGTTGGGCCCCACAGCATCTTGCTTCCAGCTCTTTGGGAAGCTAAGAAACAACTCGCTCTGCACAGTGCTCTTACAGCCTACCGGGAACATGTCTTCCAAAGGCCTGTGAAACGCAGTTTCTTTGCAGGCCTCATCTGGCTGAAGTAGGACTTCTGCTCTGGGTGTGCTACTTTGCCCTAGAGCTGAAAGGCACAACGTGCAGGCTTCTTTCCAAAGGGCGAGTTGGGCCCCACAGCATCTTGCTTCCAGCTCTTTGGGAAGCTAAGAAGCAAATCGCTCTGCACAGTGCTCTTACAGCCTAGTGGGAACATCTCTTCCAAAGGCCTGTGAAACGCAGTTTCTTTGCAGGCCTGATCTGGCTGAAGTAGGACTTCTGCTCTGGGTGTGCTACTTTGCCCTAGAGCTGAAAGGCACAACGTGCAGTCTTCTTTACAAAGGGCGAGTTGGGCCCCACAGCATCTTGCTTCCAGCTCTTTGGGAAGCTAAGAAACAACTCGCTCTGCACAGTGCTCTTACAGCCTAGTGGGAACATCTCTTCCAAAGGCCTGTGAAACGCAGTTTCTTTGCAGGCCTGATCTGGCTGAATTAGGACTTCTGCTCTGGGTGTGCTACTTTGCCCTAGAGCTGAAAGGCACAACGTGCAGGCTTCTTTCCAAAGGGCGAGTTGGGCCCCACAGCATCTTGCTTCCAGCTCTTTGGGAAGCTAAGAAACAACTCGCTCTGCACAGTGCTCTTACAGCCTAGTGGGAACATCTCTTCCAAAGGCCTGTGAAACGCAGTTTCTTTGCAGGCCTGATCTGGCTGAAGTAGGACTTCTGCTCTGGGTGTGCTACTTTGCCCTAGAGCTGAAAGGCACAACGTGCAGGCTTCTTTCCAAAGGGCGAGTTGGGCCCCACAGCATCTTGCTTCCAGCTCTTTGGGAAGCTAAGAAACAACACGCTCTGCACAGTGCTCTTACAGCCTAGTGGGAACATCTCTTCCAAAGGCCTGTGAAACGCAGTTTCTTTGCAGGCCTGATCTGGCTGAAGTAGGACTTCTGCTCTGGGTGTGCTACTTTGCCCTAGAGCTGAAAGGCACAACGTGCAGGCTTCTTTCCAAAGGGCGAGTTGGGCCCCACAGCATCTTGCTTCCAGCTCTTTGGGAAGCTAAGAAACAACTCGCTCTGCACAGTGCTCTTACAGCCTAGTGGGAACATCTCTTCCAAAGGCCTGTGAAACGCAGTTTCTTTGCAGGCCTGATCTGGCTGAAGTAGGACTTCTGCTCTGGGTGTGCTACTTTGCCCTAGCGCTGAAAGGCACAACGTGCAGGCTTCTTTCCAAAGGGCGAGTTGGGCCCCACAGCATCTTGCTTCCAGCTCTTTGGGAAGCTAAGAAACAACTCGCTCTGCACAGTGCTCTTACAGCCTAGTGGGAACATCTCTTCCAAAGGCCTGTGAAACGCAGTTTCTTTGCAGGCCTGATCTGGCTGAAGTAGGACTTCTGCTCTGGGTGTGCTACTTTGCCCTAGAGCTGAAAGGCACAACGTGCAGGCTTCTTTCCAAAGGGCGAGTTGGGCCCCACAGCATCTTGCTTCCAGCTCTTTGGGAAGCTAAGAAACAACTCGCTCTGAACAGTGCTCTTACAGCCTAGTGGGAACATCTCTTCCAAAGGCCTGTGAAACGCAGTTTCTTTGCAGGCCTGATCTGGCTGAAGTAGGACTTCTGCTCTGGGTGTGCTACTTTGCCCTAGAGCTGAAAGGCACAACGTGCAGGCTTCTTTCCAAAGGGCGAGTTGGGCCCCACAGCATCTTGCTTCCAGCTCTTTGGGAAGCTAAGAAACAACTCGCTCTGCACAGTGCTCTTACAGCCTACCGGGAACATCTCTTCCAAAGGCCTGTGAAACGCAGTTTCTTTGCAGGCCTGATCTGGCTGAAGTAGGACTTCTGCTCTGGGTGTGCTACTTTGCCCTAGAGCTGAAAGGCACAACGTGCAGGCTTCTTTCCAAAGGGCGAGTTGGGCCCCACAGCATCTTGCTTCCAGCTCTTTGGGAAGCTAAGAAACAACTCGCTCTGCACAGTGCTCTTACAGCCTAGTGGGAACATCTCTTCCAAAGGCCTGTGAAACGCAGTTTCTTTGCAGGCCTGATCTGGCTGAAGTAGGACTTCTGCTCTGGGTGTGCTACTTTGCCCTAGAGCTGAAAGGCACAACGTGCAGGCTTCTTTCCAAAGGGCGAGTTGGGCCCCACAGCATCTTGCTTCCAGCTCTTTGGGAAGCTAAGAAACAACTCGCTCTGCACAGTGCTCTTACAGCCTAGTGGGAACATCTCTTCCAAAGGCCTGTGAAACGCAGTTTCTTTGCAGGCCTGATCTGGCTGAAGTAGGACTTCTGCTCTGGGTGTGCTACTTTGCCCTAGAGCTGAAAGGCACAACGTGCAGGCTTCTTTCCAAAGGGCGAGTTGGGCCCCACAGCATCTTGCTTCCAGCTCTTTGGGAAGCTAAGAAACAACTCGCTCTGCACAGTGCTCTTACAGCCTACCGGGAACATCTCTTCCAAAGGCCTGTGAAACGCAGTTTCTTTGCAGGCCTGATCTGGCTGAAGTAGGACTTCTGCTCTGGGTGTGCTACTTTGCCCTAGAGCTGAAAGGCACAACGTGCAGGCTTCTTTCCAAAGGGCGAGTTGGGCCCCACAGCATCTTGCTTCCAGCTCTTTGGGAAGCTAAGAAACAACTCGCTCTGCACAGTGCTCTTACAGCCTAGTGGGAACATCTCTTCCAAAGGCCGGTGAAACGCAGTTTCTTTGCAGGCCTGATCTGGCTGAAGTAGGACTTCTGCTCTGGGTGTGCTACTTTGCCCTAGAGCTGAAAGGCACAACGTGCAGGCTTCTTTCCAAAGGGCGAGTTGGGCCCCACAGCATCTTGCTTCCAGCTCTTTGGGAAGCTAAGAAACAACTCGCTCTGCACAGTGCTCTTACAGCCTACGGGGAACATCAATTCCAAAGGCCTGTGAAACGCAGTTTCTTTGCAGGCCTGATCTGGCTGAAGTAGGACTTCTGCTCTGGGTGTGCTACTTTGCCCTAGAGCTGAAAGGCACAACGTGCAGGCTTCTTTCCAAAGGGCGAGTTGGGCCCCACAGCATCTTGCTTCCAGCTCTTTGGGAAGCTAAGAAACAACTCGCTCTGCACAGTGCTCTTACAGCCTAGTGGGAACATCTCTTCCAAAGGCCTGTGAAACGCAGTTTCTTTGCAGGCCTGATCTGGCTGAAGTAGGACTTCTGCTCTGGGTGTGCTACTTTGCCCTAGAGCTGAAAGGCACAACGTGCAGGCTTCTTTCCAAAGGGCGAGTTGGGCCCCACAGCATCTTGCTTCCAGCTCTTTGGGAAGCTAAGAAACAACTCGCTCTGCACAGTGCTCTTACAGCCTAGTGGGAACATCTCTTCCAAAGGCCTGTGAAACGCAGTTTCTTTGCAGGCCTGATCTGGCTGAAGTAGGACTTCTGCTCTGGGTGTGCTACTTTGCCCTAGAGCTGAAAGGCACAACGTGCAGGCTTCTTTCCAAAGGGCGAGTTGGGCCCCACAGCATCTTGCTTCCAGCTCTTTGGGAAGCTAAGAAACAACTCGCTCTGCACAGTGCTCTTACAGCCTAGTGGGAACATCTCTTCCAAAGGCCTGTGAAACGCAGTTTCTTTGCAGGCCTGATCTGGCTGAAGTAGGACTTCTGCTCTGGGTGTGCTACTTTGCCCTAGAGCTGAAAGGCACAACGTGCAGGCTTCTTTCCAAAGGGCGAGTTGGGCCCCACAGCATCTTGCTTCCAGCTCTTTGGGAAGCTAAGAAACAACTCGCTCTGCACAGTGCTCTTACAGCCTACCGGGAACATCTCTTCCAAAGGCCTGTGAAACGCAGTTTCTTTGCAGGCCTGATCTGGCTGAAGTAGGACTTCTGCTCTGGGTGTGCTACTTTGCCCTAGAGCTGAAAGGCACAACGTGCTGGCTTCTTTCCAAAGGGCGAGTTGGGCCCCACAGCATCTTGCTTCCAGCTCTTTGGGAAGCTAAGAATCAACTCGCTCTGCACAGTGCTCTTACAGCCTACCGGGAACATCTCTTCCAAAGGCCTGTGAAACGCAGTTTCTTTGCAGGCCTGATCTGGCTGAAGTAGGACTTCTGCTCTGGGTGTGCTACTTTGCCCTAGAGCTGAAAGGCACAACGTGCAGGCTTCTTTCCAAAGGGCGAGTTGGGCCCCACAGCATCTTGCTTCCAGCTCTTTGGGAAGCTAAGAAACAACTCGCTCTGCACAGTGCTCTTACAGCCTAGTGGGAACATCTCTTCCAAAGGCCTGTGAAACGCAGTTTCTTTGCAGGCCTGATCTGGCTGAAGTAGGACTTCTGCTCTGGGTGTGCTACTTTGCCCTAGAGCTGAAAGGCACAACGTGCAGGCTTCTTTCCAAAGGGCGAGTTGGGCCCCACAGCATCTTGCTTCCAGCTCTTTGGGAAGCTAAGAAACAACTCGCTCTGCACAGTGCTCTTACAGCCTAGTGGGAACATCTCTTCCAAAGGCCTGTGAAACGCAGTTTCTTTGCAGGCCTGATCTGGCTGAAGTAGGACTTCTGCTCTGGGTGTGCTACTTTGCCCTAGAGCTGAAAGGCACAACGTGCAGGCTTCTTTCCAAAGGGCGAGTTGGGCCCCACAGCATCTTGCTTCCAGCTCTTTGGGAAGCTAAGAAACAACTCGCTCTGCACAGTGCTCTTACAGCCTACCGGGAACATCTCTTCCAAAGGCCTGTGAAACGCAGTTTCTTTGCAGGCCTGATCTGGCTGAAGTAGGACTTCTGCTCTGGGTGTGCTACTTTGCCCTAGAGCTGAAAGGCACAACGTGCTGGCTTCTTTCCAAAGGGCGAGTTGGGCCCCACAGCATCTTGCTTCCAGCTCTTTGGGAAGCTAAGAATCAACTCGCTCTGCACAGTGCTCTTACAGCCTACCGGGAACATCTCTTCCAAAGGCCTGTGAAACGCAGTTTCTTTGCAGGCCTGATCTGGCTGAAGTAGGACTTCTGCTCTGGGTGTGCTACTTTGCCCTAGAGCTGAAAGGCACAACGTGCAGGCTTCTTTCCAAAGGGCGAGTTGGGCCCCACAGCATCTTGCTTCCAGCTCTTTGGGAAGCTAAGAAACAACTCGCTCTGCACAGTGCTCTTACAGCCTAGTGGGAACATCTCTTCCAAAGGCCTGTGAAACGCAGTTTCTTTGCAGGCCTGATCTGGCTGAAGTAGGACTTCTGCTCTGGGTGTGCTACTTTGCCCTAGAGCTGAAAGGCACAACGTGCAGGCTTCTTTCCAAAGGGCGAGTTGGGCCCCACAGCATCTTGCTTCCAGCTCTTTGGGAAGCTAAGAAACAACTCGCTCTGCACAGTGCTCTTACAGCCTAGTGGGAACATCTCTTCCAAAGGCCTGTGAAACGCAGTTTCTTTGCAGGCCTGATCTGGCTGAAGTAGGACTTCTGCTCTGGGTGTGCTACTTTGCCCTAGAGCTGAAAGGCACAACGTGCAGGCTTCTTTCCAAAGGGCGAGTTGGGCCCCACAGCATCTTGCTTCCAGCTCTTTGGGAAGCTAAGAAACAACTCGCTCTGCACAGTGCTCTTACAGCCTACCGGGAACTTCTCTTCCAAAGGCCTGTGAAACGCAGTTTCTCTGCAGGCCTGATCTGGCTGAAGTAGGACTTCTGCTCTGGGTGTGCTACTTTGCCCTAGAGCTGAAAGGCACAACGTGCAGGCTTCTTTCCAAAGGGCGAGTTGGGCCCCACAGCATCTTGCTTCCAGCTCTTTGGGAAGCTAAGAAACAACTCGCTCTGCACAGTGCTCTTACAGCCTAGTGGGAACATCTCTTCCAAAGGCCTGTGAAACACAGTTTCTTTGCAGGACTGATCTGGCTGAAGTAGGACTTCTGCTCTGGGTGTGCTACTTTGCCCTAGAGCTGAAAGGCACAACGTGCAGGCTTCTTTCCAAAGGGCGAGTTGGGCCCCACAGCATCTTGCTTCCAGCTCTTTGGGAAGCTAAGAAACAACTCGCTCTGCACAGTGCTCTTACAGCCTACCGGGAACATCTCTTCCAAAGGCCTGTGAAACGCAGTTTCTTTGCAGGCCTGATCTGGCTGAAGTAGGACTTCTGCTCTGGGTGTGCTACTTTGCCCTAGAGCTGAAAGGCACAACGTGCAGGCTTCTTTCCAAAGGGCGAGTTGGGCCCCACAGCATCTTGCTTCCAGCTCTTTGGGAAGCTAAGAAACAACTCGCTCTGCACAGTGCTCTTACAGCCTACCGGGAACATCTCTTCCAAAGGCCTGTGAAACGCGGTTTCTTTGCAGGCCTGATCTGGCTGAAGTAGGACTTCTGCTCTGGGTGTGCTACTTTGCCCTAGAGCTGAAAGGCACAACGTGCAGGCTTCTTTCCAAAGGGCGAGTTGGGCCCCACAGCATCTTGCTTCCAGCTCTTTGGGAAGCTAAGAAACAACTCGCTCTGCACAGTGCTCTTACAGCCTACCGGGAACATCTCTTCCAAAGGCCTGTGAAACGCAGTTTCTTTGCAGGCCTGATCTGGCTGAAGTAGGACTTCTGCTCTGGGTGTGCTACTTTGCCCTAGCGCTGAAAGGCACAACGTGCAGGCTTCTTTCCAAAGGGCGAGTTGGGCCCCACAGCATCTTGCTTCCAGCTCTTTGGGAAGCTAAGAAACAACTCGCTCTGCACAGTGCTCTTACAGCCTAGTGGGAACATCTCTTCCAAAGGCCGGTGAAACGCAGTTTCTTTGCAGGCCTGATCTGGCTGAAGTAGGACTTCTGCTCTGGGTGTGCTACTTTGCCCTAGAGCTGAAAGGCACAACGTGCAGGCTTCTTTCCAAAGGGCGAGTTGGGCCCCACAGCATCTTGCTTCCAGCTCTTTGGGAAGCTAAGAAACAACTCGCTCTGCACAGTGCTCTTACAGCCTAGTGGGAACATCTCTTCCAAAGGCCTGTGAAACGCAGTTTCTTTGCAGGCCTGATCTGGCTGAAGTAGGACTTCTGCTCTGGGTGTGCTACTTTGCCCTAGAGCTGAAAGGCACAACGTGCAGGCTTCTTTCCAAAGGGCGAGTTGGGCCCCACAGCATCTTGCTTCCAGCTCTTTGGGAAGCTAAGAAACAACTCGCTCTGCACAGTGCTCTTACAGCCTAGTGGGAACATCTCTTCCAAAGGCCTGTGAAACGCAGTTTCTTTGCAGGCCTGATCTGGCTGAAGTAGGACTTCTGCTCTGGGTGTGCTACTTTGCCCTAGAGCTGAAAGGCACAACGTGCAGGCTTCTTTCCAAAGGGCGAGTTGGGCCCCACAGCATCTTGCTTCCAGCTCTTTGGGAAGCTAAGAAACAACTCGCTCTGCACAGTGCTCTTACAGCCTAGTGGGAACATCTCTTCCAAAGGCCTGTGAAACGCAGTTTCTTTGCAGGCCTGATCTGGCTGAAGTAGGACTTCTGCTCTGGGTGTGCTACTTTGCCCTAGAGCTGAAAGGCACAACGTGCAGGCTTCTTTCCAAAGGGCGAGTTGGGCCCCACAGCATCTTGCTTCCAGCTCTTTGGGAAGCTAAGAAACAACTCGCTCTGCACAGTGCTCTTACAGCCTAGTGGGAACATCTCTTCCAAAGGCCTGTGAAACGCAGTTTCTTTGCAGGCCTGATCTGGCTGAAGTAGGACTTCTGCTCTGGGTGTGCTACTTTGCCCTAGAGCTGAAAGGCACAACGTGCAGGCTTCTTTCCAAAGGGCGAGTTGGGCCCCACAGCATCTTGCTTCCAGCTCTTTGGGAAGCTAAGAAACAACTCGCTCTGCACAGTGCTCTTACAGCCTAGTGGGAACATCTCTTCCAAAGGCCGGTGAAACGCAGTTTCTTTGCAGGCCTGATCTGGCTGAAGTAGGACTTCTGCTCTGGGTGTGCTACTTTGCCCTAGAGCTGAAAGGCACAACGTGCAGGCTTCTTTCCAAAGGGCGAGTTGGGCCCCACAGCATCTTGCTTCCAGCTCTTTGGGAAGCTAAGAAACAACTCGCTCTGCACAGTGCTCTTACAGCCTACCGGGAACATCTCTTCCAAAGGCCTGTGAAACGCAGTTTCTTTGCAGGCCTGATCTGGCTGAAGTAGGACTTCTGCTCTGGGTGTGCTACTTTGCCCTAGAGCTGAAAGGCACAACGTGCAGGCTTCTTTCCAAAGGGCGAGTTGGGCCCCACAGCATCTTGCTTCCAGCTCTTTGGGAAGCTAAGAAACAACTCGCTCTGCACAGTGCTCTTAAAGCCTAGTGGGAACATCTCTTCCAAAGGCCGGTGAAACGCAGTTTCTTTGCAGGCCTGATCTGGCTGAAGTAGGACTTCTGCTCTGGGTGTGCTACTTTGCCCTAGAGCTGAAAGGCACAACGTGCAGGCTTCTTTCCAAAGGGCGAGTTGGGCCCCACAGCATCTTGCTTCCAGCTCTTTGGGAAGCTAAGAAACAACTCGCTCTGCACAGTGCTCTTACAGCCTAACGGGAACATCTCTTCCAAAGGCCTGTGAAACGCGGTTTCTTTGCAGGCCTGATCTGGCTGAAGTAGGACTTCTGCTCTGGGTGTGCTACTTTGCCCTAGAGCTGAAAGGCACAACGTGCAGGCTTCTTTCCAAAGGGCGAGTTGGGCCCCACAGCATCTTGCTTCCAGCTCTTTGGGAAGCTAAGAAACAACTCGCTCTGCACAGTGCTCTTACAGCCTACCGGGAACATCTCTTCCAAAGGCCTGTGAAACGCAGTTTCTTTGCAGGCCTGATCTGGCTGAAGTAGGACTTCTGCTCTGGGTGTGCTACTTTGCCCTAGAGCTGAAAGGC
The DNA here is from genome assembly GCF_041296265.1 of Equus caballus. NCBI lineage: Eukaryota > Metazoa > Chordata > Mammalia > Perissodactyla > Equidae > Equus > Equus caballus. The sequence goes on along the minus strand of NW_027222394.1, from coordinate 12,212,699 downwards.
ACAACGTGCAGGCTTCTTTCCAAAGGGCGAGTTGGGCCCCACAGCATCTTGCTTCCAGCTCTTTGGGAAGCTAAGAAACAACTCGCTCTGCACAGTGCTCTTACAGCCTACCGGGAACATCTCTTCCAAAGGCCTGTGAAACGCAGTTTCTTTGCAGGCCTGATCTGGCTGAAGTAGGACTTCTGCTCTGGGTGTGCTACTTTGACCAAGAGCTGAAAGGCACAACGTGCAGGCTTCTTTCCAAAGGGCGAGTTGGGCCCCACAGCATCTTGCTTCCAGCTCTTTGGGAAGCTAAGAAACAACTCGCTCTGCACAGTGCTCTTACAGCCTAGTGGGAACATCTCTTCCAAAGGCCTGTGAAACGCAGTTTCTTTGCAGGCCTGATCTGGCTGAAGTAGGACTTCTGCTCTGGGTGTGCTACTTTGCCCTAGAGCTGAAAGGCACAACGTGCAGGCTTCTTTCCAAAGGGCGAGTTGGGCCCCACAGCATCTTGCTTCCAGCTCTTTGGGAAGCTCAGAAACAACTCGCTCTGCACAGTGCTCTTACAGCCTAGTGGGAACATCTCTTCCAAAGGCCGGTGAAACGCAGTTTCTTTGCAGGCCTGATCTGGCTGAAGTAGGACTTCTGCTCTGGGTGTGCTACTTTGCCCTAGAGCTGAAAGGCACAACGTGCAGGCTTCTTTCCAAAGGGCGAGTTGGGCCCCAAAGCATCTTGCTTCCAGCTCTTTGGGAAGCTAAGAAACAACTCGCTCTGCACAGTGCTCTTACAGCCTACGGGGAACATCTCTTCCAAAGGCCTGTGAAACGCAGTTTCTTTGCAGGCCTGATCTGGCTGAAGTAGGACTTCTGCTCTGGGTGTGCTACTTTGCCCTAGAGCTGAAAGGCACAACGTGCAGGCTTCTTTCCAAAGGGCGAGTTGGGCCCCACAGCATCTTGCTTCCAGCTCTTTGGGAAGCTAAGAAACAACTCGCTCTGCACAGTGCTCTTACAGCCTACCGGGAACATCTCTTCCAAAGGCCTGTGAAACGCAGTTTCTTTGCAGGCCTGATCTGGCTGAAGTAGGACTTCTGCTCTGGGTGTGCTACTTTGCCCTAGAGCTGAAAGGCACAACGTGCAGGCTTCTTTCCAAAGGGCGAGTTGGGCCCCACAGCATCTTGCTTCCAGCTCTTTGGGAAGCTAAGAAACAACTCGCTCTGCACAGTGCTCTTACAGCCTAGTGGGAACATCTCTTCCAAAGGCCTGTGAAACGCAGTTTCTTTGCAGGCCTGATCTGGCTGAAGTAGGACTTCTGCTCTGGGTGTGCTACTTTGCCCTAGAGCTGAAAGGCACAACGTGCAGGCTTCTTTCCAAAGGGCGAGTTGGGCCCCACAGCATCTTGCTTCCAGCTCTTTGGGAAGCTAAGAAACAACTCGCTCTGCACAGTGCTCTTACAGCCTACCGGGAACATCTCTTCCAAAGGCCTGTGAAACGCAGTTTCTTTGCAGGCCTGATCTGGCTGAAGTAGGACTTCTGCTCTGGGTGTGCTACTTTGCCCTAGAGCTGAAAGGCACAACGTGCAGGCTTCTTTCCAAAGGGCGAGTTGGGCCCCACAGCATCTTGCTTCCAGCTCTTTGGGAAGCTAAGAAACAACTCGCTCTGCACAGTGCTCTTACAGCCTAGTGGGAACATCTCTTCCAAAGGCCGGTGAAACGCAGTTTCTTTGCAGGCCTGATCTGGCTGAAGTAGGACTTCTGCTCTGGGTGTGCTACTTTGCCCTAGAGCTGAAAGGCACAACGTGCAGGCTTCTTTCCAAAGGGCGAGTTGGGCCCCACAGCATCTTGCTTCCAGCTCTTTGGGAAGCTAAGAAACAACTCGCTCTGCACAGTGCTCTTACAGCCTACGGGGAACATCAATTCCAAAGGCCTGTGAAACGCAGTTTCTTTGCAGGCCTGATTTGGATGAAGTAGGACTTCTGCTCTGGGTGTGCTACTTTGCCCTAGAGCTGAAAGGCACAACGTGCAGGCTTCTTTCCAAAGGGCGAGTTGGGCCCCACAGCATCTTGCTTCTGGCTCTTTGGGAAGCTAAGAAACAACTCGCTCTGCACAGTGCTCTTACAGCCTACCGGGAACATCTCTTCCAAAGGCCTGTGAAACGCAGTTTCTTTGCAGGCCTGATCTGGCTGAAGTAGGACTTCTGCTCTGGGTGTGCTACTTTGCCCTAGAGCTGAAAGGCACAACGTGCAGGCTTCTTTCCAAAGGGCGAGTTGGGCCCCACAGCATCTTGCTTCCAGCTCTTTGGGAAGCTAAGAAACAACTCGCTCTGCACAGTGCTCTTACAGCCTAGTGGGAACATCTCTTCCAAAGGCCTGTGAAACGCAGTTTCTTTGCAGGCCTGATCTGGCTGAAGTAGGACTTCTGCTCTGGGTGTGCTACTTTGCCCTAGAGCTGAAAGGCACAACGTGCAGGCTTCTTTCCAAAGGGCGAGTTGGGCCCCACAGCATCTTGCTTCCAGCTCTTTGGGAAGCTAAGAAACAACTCGCTCTGCACAGTGCTCTTACAGCCTACCGGGAACATCTCTTCCAAAGGCCTGTGAAAGGCAGTTTCTTTGCAGGCCTGATCTGGCTGAAGTAGGACTTCTGCTCTGGGTGTGCTACTTTGCCCTAAAGCTGAAAGGCACAACGTGCAGGCTTCCTTCCAAAGGGCGAGTTGGGCCCCACAGCATCTTGCTTCCAGCTCTTTGGGAAGCTAAGAAACAACTCGCTCTGCACAGTGCTCTTACAGCCTACCGGGAACATCTCTTCCAAAGGCCTGTGAAACGCAGTTTCTTTGCAGGCCTGATCTGGCTGAAGTAGGACTTCTGCTCTGGGTGTGCTACTTTGCCCTAGAGCTGAAAGGCACAACGTGCAGGCTTCTTTCCAAAGGGCGAGTTGGGCCCCACAGCATCTTGCTTCCAGCTCTTTGGGAAGCTAAGAAACAACTCGCTCTGCACAGTGCTCTTACAGCCTACCGGGAACATCTCTTCCAAAGGCCTGTGAAACGCAGTTTCTTTGCAGGCCTGATCTGGCTGAAGTAGGACTTCTGCTCTGGGTGTGCTACTTTGCCCTAGAGCTGAAAGGCACAACGTGCAGGCTTCTTTCCAAAGGGCGAGTTGGGCCCCACAGCATCTTGCTTCCGGCTCTTTGGGAAGCTAAGAAACAACTCGCTCTGCACAGTGCTCTTACAGCCTACCGGGAACATCTCTTCCAAAGGCCTGTGAAACGCAGTTTCTTTGCAGGCCTGATCTGGCTGAAGTAGGACTTCTGCTCTGGGTGTGCTACTTTGCCCTAGAGCTGAAAGGCACAACGTGCAGTCTTCTTTCCAAAGGGCGAGTTGGGCCCCAAAGCATCTTGCTTCCAGCTCTTTGGGAAGCTAAGAAACAACTCGCTCTGCACAGTGCTATTACAGCCTACCGGGAACATCTCTTCCAAAGGCCTGTGAAACGCAGTTCTTTGCAGGCCTGATCTGGCTGAAGTAGGACTTCTGCTCTGCGTGTGCTACTTTGCCATAGAGCTGAAAGGCACAACGTGCAGGCTTCTTTCCAAAGGGCGAGTTGGGCCCCACAGCATCTTGCTTCCAGCTCTTTGGGAAGCTAAGAAACAACTCGCTCTGCACAGTGCTCTTACAGCCTACCGGGAACATCTCTTCCAAAGGCCTGTGAAACGCAGTTTCTTTGCAGGCCTGATCTGGCTGAAGTAGGACTTCTGCTCTGGGTGTGCTACTTTGCCCTAGAGCTGAAAGGCACAACGTGCAGGCTTCTTTCCAAAGGGCGAGTTGGGCCCCACAGCATCTTGCTTCCAGCTCTTTGGGAAGCTAAGAAACAACTCGCTCTGCACAGTGCTCTTACAGCCTAGTGGGAACATCTCTTCCAAAGGCCTGTGAAACGCAGTTTCTTTGCAGGCCTGATCTGGCTGAAGTAGGACTTCTGCTCTGGGTGTGCTACTTTGCCCTAGAGCTGAAAGGCACAACGTGCAGGCTTCTTTCCAAAGGGCGAGTTGGGCCCCACAGCATCTTGCTTCCAGCTCTTTGGGAAGCTAAGAAACAACTCGCTCTGCACAGTGCTCTTACAGCCTACCGGGAACATCTCTTCCAAAGGCCTGTGAAACGCAGTTTCTTTGCAGGCCTGATCTGGCTGAAGTAGCACTTCTGCTCTGGGTGTGCTGCTTTGCCCTAGAGCTGAAAGGCACAACGTGCAGGCTTCTTTCCAAAGGGCGAGTTGGGCCCCACAGCATCTTGCTTCCAGCTCTTTGGGAAGCTAAGAAACAACTCGCTCTGCACAGTGCTCTTACAGCCTACCGGGAAAATCTCTTCCAAAGGCCTGTGAAACGCAGTTTCTTTGCAGGCCTGATCTGGCTGAAGTAGGACTTCTGCTCTGGGTGTGCTACTTTGCCCTAGAGCTGAAAGGCACAACGTGCAGGCTTCTTTCCAAAGGGCGAGTTGGGCCCCACAGCATCTTGCTTCCAGCTCTTTGGGAAGCTAAGAAACAACTCGCTCTGCACAGTGCTCTTACAGCCTAGTGGGAACATCTCTTCCAAAGGCCTGTGAAACGCAGTTTCTTTGCAGGCCTGATCTGGCTGAAGTAGGACTTCTGCTCTGGGTGTGCTACTTTGCCCTAGAGCTGAAAGGCACAACGTGCAGGCTTCTTTCCAAAGGGCGAGTTGGGCCCCACAGCATCTTGCTTCCAGCTCTTTGGGAAGCTAAGAAACAACTCGCTCTGCACAGTGCTCTTACAGCCTAGTGGGAACATCTCTTCCAAAGGCCTGTGAAACGCAGTTTCTTTGCAGGCCTGATTTGGATGAAGTAGGACTTCTGCTCTGGGTGTGCTACTTTGCCCTAGAGCTGAAAGGCACAACGTGCAGGCTTCTTTCCAAAGGGCGAGTTGGGCCCCACAGCATCTTGCTTCTGGCTCTTTGGGAAGCTAAGAAACAACTCGCTCTGCACAGTGCTCTTACAGCCTACCGGGAACATCTCTTCCAAAGGCCTGTGAAACGCAGTTTCTTTGCAGGCCTGATCTGGCTGAAGTAGGACTTCTGCTCTGGGTGTGCTACTTTGCCCTAGAGCTGAAAGGCACAACGTGCAGGCTTCTTTCCAAAGGGCGAGTTGGGCCCCACAGCATCTTGCTTCCAGCTCTTTGGGAAGCTAAGAAACAACTCGCTCTGCACAGTGCTCTTACAGCCTAGTGGGAACATCTCTTCCAAAGGCCTGTGAAACGCAGTTTCTTTGCAGGCCTGATCTGGCTGAAGTAGGACTTCTGCTCTGGGTGTGCTACTTTGCCCTAGAGCTGAAAGGCACAACGTGCAGGCTTCTTTCCAAAGGGCGAGTTGGGCCCCACAGCATCTTGCTTCCAGCTCTTTGGGAAGCTAAGAAACAACTCGCTCTGCACAGTGCTCTTACAGCCTACCGGGAACATCTCTTCCAAAGGCCTGTGAAAGGCAGTTTCTTTGCAGGCCTGATCTGGCTGAAGTAGGACTTCTGCTCTGGGTGTGCTACTTTGCCCTAAAGCTGAAAGGCACAACGTGCAGGCTTCCTTCCAAAGGGCGAGTTGGGCCCCACAGCATCTTGCTTCCAGCTCTTTGGGAAGCTAAGAAACAACTCGCTCTGCACAGTGCTCTTACAGCCTACCGGGAACATCTCTTCCAAAGGCCTGTGAAACGCAGTTTCTTTGCAGGCCTGATCTGGCTGAAGTAGGACTTCTGCTCTGGGTGTGCTACTTTGCCCTAGAGCTGAAAGGCACAACGTGCAGGCTTCTTTCCAAAGGGCGAGTTGGGCCCCACAGCATCTTGCTTCCAGCTCTTTGGGAAGCTAAGAAACAACTCGCTCTGCACAGTGCTCTTACAGCCTAGTGGGAACATCTCTTCCAAAGGCCTGTGAAACGCAGTTTCTTTGCAGGCCTGATCTGGCTGAAGTAGGACTTCTGCTCTGGGTGTGCTACTTTGCCCTAGAGCTGAAAGGCACAACGTGCAGGCTTCTTTCCAAAGGGCGAGTTGGGCCCCACAGCATCTTGCTTCCAGCTCTTTGGGAAGCTAAGAAACAACTCGCTCTGCACAGTGCTCTTACAGCCTACCGGGAACATCTCTTCCAAAGGCCTGTGAAACGCAGTTTCTTTGCAGGCCTGATCTGGCTGAAGTAGCACTTCTGCTCTGGGTGTGCTGCTTTGCCCTAGAGCTGAAAGGCACAACGTGCAGGCTTCTTTCCAAAGGGCGAGTTGGGCCCCACAGCATCTTGCTTCCAGCTCTTTGGGAAGCTAAGAAACAACTCGCTCTGCACAGTGCTCTTACAGCCTACCGGGAAAATCTCTTCCAAAGGCCTGTGAAACGCAGTTTCTTTGCAGGCCTGATCTGGCTGAAGTAGGACTTCTGCTCTGGGTGTGCTACTTTGCCCTAGAGCTGAAAGGCACAACGTGCAGGCTTCTTTCCAAAGGGCGAGTTGGGCCCCACAGCATCTTGCTTCCAGCTCTTTGGGAAGCTAAGAAACAACTCGCTCTGCACAGTGCTCTTACAGCCTAGTGGGAACATCTCTTCCAAAGGCCTGTGAAACGCAGTTTCTTTGCAGGCCTGATCTGGCTGAAGTAGGACTTCTGCTCTGGGTGTGCTACTTTGCCCTAGAGCTGAAAGGCACAACGTGCAGGCTTCTTTCCAAAGGGCGAGTTGGGCCCCACAGCATCTTGCTTCCAGCTCTTTGGGAAGCTAAGAAACAACTCGCTCTGCACAGTGCTCTTACAGCCTAGTGGGAACATCTCTTCCAAAGGCCTGTGAAACGCAGTTTCTTTGCAGGCCTGATTTGGATGAAGTAGGACTTCTGCTCTGGGTGTGCTACTTTGCCCTAGAGCTGAAAGGCACAACGTGCAGGCTTCTTTCCAAAGGGCGAGTTGGGCCCCACAGCATCTTGCTTCTGGCTCTTTGGGAAGCTAAGAAACAACTCGCTCTGCACAGTGCTCTTACAGCCTACCGGGAACATCTCTTCCAAAGGCCTGTGAAACGCAGTTTCTTTGCAGGCCTGATCTGGCTGAAGTAGGACTTCTGCTCTGGGTGTGCTACTTTGCCCTAGAGCTGAAAGGCACAACGTGCAGGCTTCTTTCCAAAGGGCGAGTTGGGCCCCACAGCATCTTGCTTCCAGCTCTTTGGGAAGCTAAGAAACAACTCGCTCTGCACAGTGCTCTTACAGCCTAGTGGGAACATCTCTTCCAAAGGCCTGTGAAACGCAGTTTCTTTGCAGGCCTGATCTGGCTGAAGTAGGACTTCTGCTCTGGGTGTGCTACTTTGCCCTAGAGCTGAAAGGCACAACGTGCAGGCTTCTTTCCAAAGGGCGAGTTGGGCCCCACAGCATCTTGCTTCCAGCTCTTTGGGAAGCTAAGAAACAACTCGCTCTGCACAGTGCTCTTACAGCCTACCGGGAACATCTCTTCCAAAGGCCTGTGAAAGGCAGTTTCTTTGCAGGCCTGATCTGGCTGAAGTAGGACTTCTGCTCTGGGTGTGCTACTTTGCCCTAAAGCTGAAAGGCACAACGTGCAGGCTTCCTTCCAAAGGGCGAGTTGGGCCCCACAGCATCTTGCTTCCAGCTCTTTGGGAAGCTAAGAAACAACTCGCTCTGCACAGTGCTCTTACAGCCTACCGGGAACATCTCTTCCAAAGGCCTGTGAAACGCAGTTTCTTTGCAGGCCTGATCTGGCTGAAGTAGGACTTCTGCTCTGGGTGTGCTACTTTGCCCTAGAGCTGAAAGGCACAACGTGCAGGCTTCTTTCCAAAGGGCGAGTTGGGCCCCACAGCATCTTGCTTCCAGCTCTTTGGGAAGCTAAGAAACAACTCGCTCTGCACAGTGCTCTTACAGCCTACCGGGAACATCTCTTCCAAAGGCCTGTGAAACGCAGTTTCTTTGCAGGCCTGATCTGGCTGAAGTAGGACTTCTGCTCTGGGTGTGCTACTTTGCCCTAGAGCTGAAAGGCACAACGTGCAGGCTTCTTTCCAAAGGGCGAGTTGGGCCCCACAGCATCTTGCTTCCGGCTCTTTGGGAAGCTAAGAAACAACTCGCTCTGCACAGTGCTCTTACAGCCTACCGGGAACATCTCTTCCAAAGGCCTGTGAAACGCAGTTTCTTTGCAGGCCTGATCTGGCTGAAGTAGGACTTCTGCTCTGGGTGTGCTACTTTGCCCTAGAGCTGAAAGGCACAACGTGCAGTCTTCTTTCCAAAGGGCGAGTTGGGCCCCAAAGCATCTTGCTTCCAGCTCTTTGGGAAGCTAAGAAACAACTCGCTCTGCACAGTGCTATTACAGCCTACCGGGAACATCTCTTCCAAAGGCCTGTGAAACGCAGTTCTTTGCAGGCCTGATCTGGCTGAAGTAGGACTTCTGCTCTGCGTGTGCTACTTTGCCATAGAGCTGAAAGGCACAACGTGCAGGCTTCTTTCCAAAGGGCGAGTTGGGCCCCACAGCATCTTGCTTCCAGCTCTTTGGGAAGCTAAGAAACAACTCGCTCTGCACAGTGCTCTTACAGCCTACCGGGAACATCTCTTCCAAAGGCCTGTGAAACGCAGTTTCTTTGCAGGCCTGATCTGGCTGAAGTAGGACTTCTGCTCTGGGTGTGCTACTTTGCCCTAGAGCTGAAAGGCACAACGTGCAGGCTTCTTTCCAAAGGGCGAGTTGGGCCCCACAGCATCTTGCTTCCAGCTCTTTGGGAAGCTCAGAAACAACTCGCTCTGCACAGTGCTCTTACAGCCTAGTGGGAACATCTCTTCCAAAGGCCTGTGAAACGCAGTTTCTTTGCAGGCCTGATCTGGCTGAAGTAGGACTTCTGCTCTGGGTGTGCTACTTTGCCCTAGAGCTGAAAGGCACAACGTGCAGGCTTCTTTCCAAAGGGCGAGTTGGGCCCCACAGCATCTTGCTTCCAGCTCTTTGGGAAGCTAAGAAACAACTCGCTCTGCACAGTGCTCTTACAGCCTAGTGGGAACATCTCTTCCAAAGGCCTGTGAAACGCAGTTTCTTTGCAGGCCTGATCTGGCTGAAGTAGGACTTCTGCTCTGGGTGTGCTACTTTGCCCTAGAACTGAAAGGCACAACGTGCAGGCTTCTTTCCAAAGGGCGAGTTGGGCCCCACAGCATGTTGCTTCCACCTCTTTGGGAAGCTAAGAAACAACTCGCTCTGCACAGTGCTCTTACAGCCTACGGGGAACATCTCTTCCAAAGGCCTGTGAAACGCAGTTTCTTTGCAGGCCTGATCTGGCTGAAGTAGGACTTCTGCTCTGGGTGTGCTACTTTGTCCTAGAGCTGAAAGGCACAACGTGCAGGCTTCTTTCCAAAGGGCGAGTTGGGCCCCACAGCATCTTGCTTCCAGCTCTTTGGGAAGCTAAGAAACAACTCGCTCTGCACAGTGCTCTTACAGCCTACCGGGAACATCTCTTCCAAAGGCCTGTGAAAGGCAGTTTCTTTGCAGGCCTGATCTGGCTGAAGTAGGACTTCTGCTCTGGGTGTGCTACTTTGCCCTAAAGCTGAAAGGCACAACGTGCAGGCTTCCTTCCAAAGGGCGAGTTGGGCCCCACAGCATCTTGCTTCCAGCTCTTTGGGAAGCTAAGAAACAACTCGCTCTGCACAGTGCTCTTACAGCCTACCGGGAACATCTCTTCCAAAGGCCTGTGAAACGCAGTTTCTTTGCAGGCCTGATCTGGCTGAAGTAGGACTTCTGCTCTGGGTGTGCTACTTTGCCCTAGAGCTGAAAGGCACAACGTGCAGGCTTCTTTCCAAAGGGCGAGTTGGGCCCCACAGCATCTTGCTTCCAGCTCTTTGGGAAGCTAAGAAACAACTCGCTCTGCACAGTGCTCTTACAGCCTACCGGGAACATCTCTTCCAAAGGCCTGTGAAACGCAGTTCTTTGCAGGCCTGATCTGGCTGAAGTAGGACTTCTGCTCTGCGTGTGCTACTTTGCCCTAGAGCTGAAAGGCACAACGTGCAGGCTTCTTTCCAAAGGGCGAGTTGGGCCCCACAGCATCTTGCTTCCAGCTCTTTGGGAAGCTAATAAACAACTCGCTCTGCACAGTGCTCTTACAGCCTACCGGGAACATCTCTTCCAAAGGCCTGTGAAACGCAGTTTCTTTGCAGGCCTGATCTGGCTGAAGTAGGACTTCTGCTCTGGGTGTGCTACTTTGCCCTAGAGCTGAAAGGCACAACGTGCAGGCTTCTTTCCAAAGGGCGAGTTGGGCCCCACAGCATCTTGCTTCCGGCTCTTTGGGAAGCTAAGAAACAACTCGCTCTGCACAGTGCTCATACAGCCTAGTGGGAACATCTCTTCCAAAGGCCTGTGAAACGCAGTTTCTTTGCAGGCCTGATGTGGCTGAAGTAGGACTTCTGCTCTGGGTGTGCTACTTTGCCCTAGAGCTGAAAGGCACAACGTGCAGGCTTCTTTCCAAAGGGCGAGTTGGGCCCCACAGCATCTTGCTTCCAGCTCTTTGGGAAGCTAAGAAACAACTCGCTCTGCACAGTGCTCTTACAGCCTAGTGGGAACATCTCTTCCAAAGGCCTGTGAAACGCAGTTTCTTTGCAGGCCTGATCTGGCTGAAGTAGGACTTCTGCTCTGGGTGTGCTACTTTGCCCTAGAGCTGAAAGGCACAACGTGCAGGCTTCTTTCCAAAGGGCGAGTTGGGCCCCACAGCATCTTGCTTCCAGCTCTTTGGGAAGCTAAGAAACAACTCGCTCTGCACAGTGCTCTTACAGCCTAGTGGGAACATCTCTTCCAAAGGCCTGTGAAACGCAGTTTCTTTGCAGGCCTGATCTGGCTGAAGTAGGACTTCTGCTCTGGGTGTGCTACTTTGCCCTAGAGCTGAAAGGCACAACGTGCAGGCTTCTTTCCAAAGGGCGAGTTGGGCCCCACAGCATCTTGCTTCCGGCTCTTTGGGAAGCTAAGAAACAACTCGCTCTGCACAGTGCTCTTACAGCCTAGTGGGAACATCTCTTCCAAAGGCCTGTGAAACGCAGTTTCTTTGCAGGCCTGATCTGGCTGAAGTAGGACTTCTGCTCTGGGTGTGCTACTTTGCCCTAGAGCTGAAAGGCACAACGTGCAGGCTTATTTCCAAAGGGCGAGTTGGGCCCCACAGCATCTTGCTTCCAGCTCTCTGGGAAGCTAAGAAACAACTCGCTCTGCACAGTGCTCTTACAGCCTACCGGGAACATCTCTTCCAAAGGCCTGTGAAACGCAGTTTCTTTGCAGGCCTGATCTGGCTGAAGTAGGACTTCTGCTCTGGGTGTGCTACTTTGCCCTAGAGCTGAAAGGCACAACGTGCAGGCTTCTTTCCAAAGGGCGAGTTGGGCCCCACAGCATCTTGCTTCCAGCTCTTTGGGAAGCTAAGAAACAACTCGCTCTGCACAGTGCTCTTACAGCCTAGTGGGAACATCTCTTCCAAAGGCCTGTGAAACGCAGTTTCTTTGCAGGCCTGATCTGGCTGAAGTAGGACTTCTGCTCTGGGTGTGCTACTTTGCCCTAGAGCTGAAAGGCACAACGTGCAGGCTTCTTTCCAAAGGGCGAGTTGGGCCCCACAGCATCTTGCTTCCGGCTCTTTGGGAAGCTAAGAAACAACTCGCTCTGCACAGTGCTCTTACAGACTAGTGGGAACATCTCTTCCAAAGGCCTGTGAAACGCAGTTTCTTTGCAGGCCTGATCTGGCTGAAGTAGGACTTCTGCTCTGGGTGTGCTACTTTGCCCTAGAGCTGAAAGGCACAACGTGCAGGCTTCTTTCCAAAGGGTGAGTTGAGCCCCACAGCATCATGCTTCCAGGTCTTTGGGAAGCTAAGAAACAACTCGCTCTGCACAGTGCTCTTACAGCCTAGTGGGAACATCTCTTCCAAAGGCCTGTGAAACGCAGTTTCTTTGCAGGCCTGATCTGGCTGAAGTAGGACTTCTGCTCTGTGTGTGCTACTTTGCCCTAGAGCTGAAAGGCACAACGTGCAGGCTTCTTTCCAAAGGGCGAGTTGGGCCCCACAGCATCTTGCTTCCAGCTCTTTGGGAAGCTAAGAAACAACTCGCTCTGCTCAGTGCTCTTACAGCCTACCGGGAACATGTCTTCCAAAGGCCTGTGAAACGCAGTTTCTTTGCAGGCCTGATCTGGCTGAAGTAGGACTTCTGCTCTGGGTGTGCTACTTTGCCCTAGAGCTGAAAGGCACAACGTGCAGGCTTCTTTCCAAAGGGCGAGTTGGGCCCCACAGCATCTTGCTTCCAGCTCTTTGGGAAGCTAAGAAACAACTCGCTCTGCACAGTGCTCTTACAGCCTAGTGGGAACATCTCTTCCAAAGGCCTGTGAAACGCAGTTTCTTTGCAGGCCTGATCTGGCTGAAGTAGGACTTCTGCTCTGGGTGTGCTACTTTGCCCTAGAGCTGAAAGGCACAACGTGCAGGCTTCTTTCCAAAGGGCGAGTTGGGCCCCACAGCATCTTGCTTCCAGCTCTTTGGGAAGCTAAGAAACAACTCGCTCTGCACAGTGCTCTTACAGCCTAGTGGGAACATCTCTTCCAAAGGCCTGTGAAACGCAGTTTCTTTGCAGGCCTGATCTGGCTGAAGTAGGACTTCTGCTCTGGGTGTGCTACTTTGCCCTAGAGCTGAAAGGCACAACGTGCAGGCTTCTTTCCAAAGGGCGAGTTGGGCCCCACAGCATCTTGCTTCCGGCTTTTTGGGAAGCTAAGAAACAACTCGCTCTGCACAGTGCTCTTACAGCCTAGTGGGAACATCTCATCCAAAGGCCTGTGAAACGCAGTTTCTTTGCAGGCCTGATCTGGCTGAAGTAGGACTTCTGCTCTGGGTGTGCTACTTTGCCCTAGAGCTGAAAGGCACAACGTGCAGGCTTCTTTCCAAAGGGCGAGTTGGGCCCCACAGCATCTTGCTTCCAGCTCTTTGGGAAGCTAAGAAACAACTCGCTCTGCACAGTGCTCTTACAGCCTACCGGGAACCTCTCTTCCAAAGGACTGTGAAACGCAGTTTCTTTGAAGGCCTGATCTGGCTGAAGTAGGACTTCTGCTCTGGGTGTGCTACTTTGCCCTAGAGCTGAAAGGCACAACGTGCAGGCTTCTTTCCAAAGGGCGAGTTGGGCCCCACAGCATCTTGCTTCCAGCTCTTTGGGAAGCTAAGAAACAACTCGCTCTGCACAGTGCTCTTACAGCCTACCGGGAACATCTCTTCCAAAGGTCTGTGAAACGCAGTTTCCTTGCAGGCCTGATCTGGCTGAAGTAGGACTTCTGCTCTGGGTGTGCTACTTTGCCCTAGAGCTGAAACGCACAACGTGCAGGCTTCTTTCCAAAGGGCGAGTTGGGCCCCACAGCATCTTGCTTCCAGCTCTTTGGGAAGCTAAGAAACAACTCGCTCTGCACAGTGCTCTTACAGCCTAGTGGGAACATCTCTTCCAAAGGCCTGTGAAACGCAGTTTCTTTGCAGGCCTGATCTGGCTGAAGTAGGACTTCTGCTCTGGGTGTGCTACTTTGCCCTAGAGCTGAAAGGCACAACGTGCAGGCTTCTTTCCAAAGGGCGAGTTGGGCCCCACAGCATCTTGCTTCCAGCTCTTTGGGAAGCTAAGAAACAACTCGCTCTGCACAGTGCTCTTACAGCCTAGTGGGAACATCTCTTCCAAAGGCCTGTGAAACGCAGTTTCTTTGCAGGCCTGATCTGGCTGAAGTAGGACTTCTGCTCTGGGTGTGCTACTTTGCCCTAGAGCTGAAAGGCACAACGTGCAGGCTTCTTTCCAAAGGGCGAGTTGGGCCCCACAGCATCTTGCTTCCAGCTCTTTGGGAAGCTAAGAAACAACTCGCTCTGCACAGTGCTCTTACAGCCTAGTGGGAACATCTCTTCCAAAGGCCTGTGAAACGCAGTATCTTTGCAGGCCTGATCTGGCTGAAGTAGGACTTCTGCTCTGGGTGTGCTACTTTGCCCTAGAGCTGAAAGGCACAACGTGCAGGCTTCTTTCCAAAGGGTGAGTTGGGCCCCACAGCATCTTGTCCGGCTCTTTGGGAAGCTAAGAAACAACTCGCTCTGCACAGTGCTCTTACAGCCTAGTGGGAACATCTCTTCCAAAGGCCTGTGAAACGCAGTTTCTTTGCAGGCCTGATCTGGCTGAAGTAGGACTTCTGCTCTGGGTGTGCTACTTTGCCCTAGAGCTGAAAGGCACAACGTGCAGGCTTCTTTCCAAAGGGCGAGTTGGGCCCCACAGCATCTTGCTTCCACCTCTTTGGGAAGCTAAGAAACAACTCGCTCTGCACAGTGCTCTTACAGCCTACCGGGAACATCTCTTCCAAAGGCCTGTGAAACGCAGTTTCTTTGCAGGCCTGATCTGGCTGAAGTAGGACTTCTGCTCTGGGTGTGCTACTTTGCCCTAGAGCTGAAAGGCACAACGTGAAGGCTTCTTTCCAAAGGGCGAGTTGGGCCCCACAGCATCTTGCTTCTAGCTCTTTGGGAAGCTAAGAAACAACTCGCTCTGCACAGTGCTCTTACAGCCTAGTGGGAACATCTCTTCCAAAGGCCTGTGAAACGCAGTTTCTTTGCAGGCCTGATCTGGCTGAAGTAGGACTTCTGCTCTGGGTGTGCTACTTTGCCCTAGAGCTGAAAGGCACAACGTGCAGGCTTCTTTCCAAAGGGCGAGTTGGGCCCCACAGCATTTTGCTTCCAGCTCTTTGGGAAGCTAAGAAACAACTCGCTCTGCACAGTGCTCTTACAGCCTAGTGGGAACATCTCTTCCAAAGGCCTGTGAAACGCAGTTTCTTTGCAGGCCTGATCTGGCTGAAGTAGGACTTCTGCTCTGGGTGTGCTACTTTGCCCTAGAGCTGAAAGGCACAACGTGCAGGCTTCTTTCCAAAGGGCGAGTTGGGCCCCACAGCATCTTGCTTCCAGCTCTTTGGGAAGCTAAGAAACAACTCGCTCTGCACAGTGCTCTTACAGCCTACCGGGAACATGTCTTCCAAAGGCCTGTGAAACGCAGTTTCTTTGCAGGCCTCATCTGGCTGAAGTAGGACTTCTGCTCTGGGTGTGCTACTTTGCCCTAGAGCTGAAAGGCACAACGTGCAGGCTTCTTTCCAAAGGGCGAGTTGGGCCCCACAGCATCTTGCTTCCAGCTCTTTGGGAAGCTAAGAAGCAAATCGCTCTGCACAGTGCTCTTACAGCCTAGTGGGAACATCTCTTCCAAAGGCCTGTGAAACGCAGTTTCTTTGCAGGCCTGATCTGGCTGAAGTAGGACTTCTGCTCTGGGTGTGCTACTTTGCCCTAGAGCTGAAAGGCACAACGTGCAGTCTTCTTTCCAAAGGGCGAGTTGGGCCCCACAGCATCTTGCTTCCAGCTCTTTGGGAAGCTAAGAAACAACTCGCTCTGCACAGTGCTCTTACAGCCTAGTGGGAACATCTCTTCCAAAGGCCTGTGAAACGCAGTTTCTTTGCAGGCCTGATCTGGCTGAATTAGGACTTCTGCTCTGGGTGTGCTACTTTGCCCTAGAGCTGAAAGGCACAACGTGCAGGCTTCTTTCCAAAGGGCGAGTTGGGCCCCACAGCATCTTGCTTCCAGCTCTTTGGGAAGCTAAGAAACAACTCGCTCTGCACAGTGCTCTTACAGCCTAGTGGGAACATCTCTTCCAAAGGCCTGTGAAACGCAGTTTCTTTGCAGGCCTGATCTGGCTGAAGTAGGACTTCTGCTCTGGGTGTGCTACTTTGCCCTAGAGCTGAAAGGCACAACGTGCAGGCTTCTTTCCAAAGGGCGAGTTGGGCCCCACAGCATCTTGCTTCCAGCTCTTTGGGAAGCTAAGAAACAACACGCTCTGCACAGTGCTCTTACAGCCTAGTGGGAACATCTCTTCCAAAGGCCTGTGAAACGCAGTTTCTTTGCAGGCCTGATCTGGCTGAAGTAGGACTTCTGCTCTGGGTGTGCTACTTTGCCCTAGAGCTGAAAGGCACAACGTGCAGGCTTCTTTCCAAAGGGCGAGTTGGGCCCCACAGCATCTTGCTTCCAGCTCTTTGGGAAGCTAAGAAACAACTCGCTCTGCACAGTGCTCTTACAGCCTACCGGGAACATCTCTTCCAAAGGCCTGTGAAACGCAGTTTCTTTGCAGGCCTGATCTGGCTGAAGTAGGACTTCTGCTCTGGGTGTGCTACTTTGCCCTAGCGCTGAAAGGCACAACGTGCAGGCTTCTTTCCAAAGGGCGAGTTGGGCCCCACAGCATCTTGCTTCCAGCTCTTTGGGAAGCTAAGAAACAACTCGCTCTGCACAGTGCTCTTACAGCCTAGTGGGAACATCTCTTCCAAAGGCCTGTGAAACGCAGTTTCTTTGCAGGCCTGATCTGGCTGAAGTAGGACTTCTGCTCTGGGTGTGCTACTTTGCCCTAGAGCTGAAAGGCACAACGTGCAGGCTTCTTTCCAAAGGGCGAGTTGGGCCCCACAGCATCTTGCTTCCAGCTCTTTGGGAAGCTAAGAAACAACTCGCTCTGAACAGTGCTCTTACAGCCTAGTGGGAACATCTCTTCCAAAGGCCTGTGAAACGCAGTTTCTTTGCAGGCCTGATCTGGCTGAAGTAGGACTTCTGCTCTGGGTGTGCTACTTTGCCCTAGAGCTGAAAGGCACAACGTGCAGGCTTCTTTCCAAAGGGCGAGTTGGGCCCCACAGCATCTTGCTTCCAGCTCTTTGGGAAGCTAAGAAACAACTCGCTCTGCACAGTGCTCTTACAGCCTACCGGGAACATCTCTTCCAAAGGCCTGTGAAACGCAGTTTCTTTGCAGGCCTGATCTGGCTGAAGTAGGACTTCTGCTCTGGGTGTGCTACTTTGCCCTAGAGCTGAAAGGCACAACGTGCAGGCTTCTTTCCAAAGGGCGAGTTGGGCCCCACAGCATCTTGCTTCCAGCTCTTTGGGAAGCTAAGAAACAACTCGCTCTGCACAGTGCTCTTACAGCCTAGTGGGAACATCTCTTCCAAAGGCCTGTGAAACGCAGTTTCTTTGCAGGCCTGATCTGGCTGAAGTAGGACTTCTGCTCTGGGTGTGCTACTTTGCCCTAGAGCTGAAAGGCACAACGTGCAGGCTTCTTTCCAAAGGGCGAGTTGGGCCCCACAGCATCTTGCTTCCAGCTCTTTGGGAAGCTAAGAAACAACTCGCTCTGCACAGTGCTCTTACAGCCTAGTGGGAACATCTCTTCCAAAGGCCTGTGAAACGCAGTTTCTTTGCAGGCCTGATCTGGCTGAAGTAGGACTTCTGCTCTGGGTGTGCTACTTTGCCCTAGAGCTGAAAGGCACAACGTGCAGGCTTCTTTCCAAAGGGCGAGTTGGGCCCCACAGCATCTTGCTTCCAGCTCTTTGGGAAGCTAAGAAACAACTCGCTCTGCACAGTGCTCTTACAGCCTACCGGGAACATCTCTTCCAAAGGCCTGTGAAACGCAGTTTCTTTGCAGGCCTGATCTGGCTGAAGTAGGACTTCTGCTCTGGGTGTGCTACTTTGCCCTAGAGCTGAAAGGCACAACGTGCAGGCTTCTTTCCAAAGGGCGAGTTGGGCCCCACAGCATCTTGCTTCCAGCTCTTTGGGAAGCTAAGAAACAACTCGCTCTGCACAGTGCTCTTACAGCCTAGTGGGAACATCTCTTCCAAAGGCCGGTGAAACGCAGTTTCTTTGCAGGCCTGATCTGGCTGAAGTAGGACTTCTGCTCTGGGTGTGCTACTTTGCCCTAGAGCTGAAAGGCACAACGTGCAGGCTTCTTTCCAAAGGGCGAGTTGGGCCCCACAGCATCTTGCTTCCAGCTCTTTGGGAAGCTAAGAAACAACTCGCTCTGCACAGTGCTCTTACAGCCTACGGGGAACATCAATTCCAAAGGCCTGTGAAACGCAGTTTCTTTGCAGGCCTGATCTGGCTGAAGTAGGACTTCTGCTCTGGGTGTGCTACTTTGCCCTAGAGCTGAAAGGCACAACGTGCAGGCTTCTTTCCAAAGGGCGAGTTGGGCCCCACAGCATCTTGCTTCCAGCTCTTTGGGAAGCTAAGAAACAACTCGCTCTGCACAGTGCTCTTACAGCCTAGTGGGAACATCTCTTCCAAAGGCCTGTGAAACGCAGTTTCTTTGCAGGCCTGATCTGGCTGAAGTAGGACTTCTGCTCTGGGTGTGCTACTTTGCCCTAGAGCTGAAAGGCACAACGTGCAGGCTTCTTTCCAAAGGGCGAGTTGGGCCCCACAGCATCTTGCTTCCAGCTCTTTGGGAAGCTAAGAAACAACTCGCTCTGCACAGTGCTCTTACAGCCTAGTGGGAACATCTCTTCCAAAGGCCTGTGAAACGCAGTTTCTTTGCAGGCCTGATCTGGCTGAAGTAGGACTTCTGCTCTGGGTGTGCTACTTTGCCCTAGAGCTGAAAGGCACAACGTGCAGGCTTCTTTCCAAAGGGCGAGTTGGGCCCCACAGCATCTTGCTTCCAGCTCTTTGGGAAGCTAAGAAACAACTCGCTCTGCACAGTGCTCTTACAGCCTAGTGGGAACATCTCTTCCAAAGGCCTGTGAAACGCAGTTTCTTTGCAGGCCTGATCTGGCTGAAGTAGGACTTCTGCTCTGGGTGTGCTACTTTGCCCTAGAGCTGAAAGGCACAACGTGCAGGCTTCTTTCCAAAGGGCGAGTTGGGCCCCACAGCATCTTGCTTCCAGCTCTTTGGGAAGCTAAGAAACAACTCGCTCTGCACAGTGCTCTTACAGCCTACCGGGAACATCTCTTCCAAAGGCCTGTGAAACGCAGTTTCTTTGCAGGCCTGATCTGGCTGAAGTAGGACTTCTGCTCTGGGTGTGCTACTTTGCCCTAGAGCTGAAAGGCACAACGTGCTGGCTTCTTTCCAAAGGGCGAGTTGGGCCCCACAGCATCTTGCTTCCAGCTCTTTGGGAAGCTAAGAATCAACTCGCTCTGCACAGTGCTCTTACAGCCTACCGGGAACATCTCTTCCAAAGGCCTGTGAAACGCAGTTTCTTTGCAGGCCTGATCTGGCTGAAGTAGGACTTCTGCTCTGGGTGTGCTACTTTGCCCTAGAGCTGAAAGGCACAACGTGCAGGCTTCTTTCCAAAGGGCGAGTTGGGCCCCACAGCATCTTGCTTCCAGCTCTTTGGGAAGCTAAGAAACAACTCGCTCTGCACAGTGCTCTTACAGCCTAGTGGGAACATCTCTTCCAAAGGCCTGTGAAACGCAGTTTCTTTGCAGGCCTGATCTGGCTGAAGTAGGACTTCTGCTCTGGGTGTGCTACTTTGCCCTAGAGCTGAAAGGCACAACGTGCAGGCTTCTTTCCAAAGGGCGAGTTGGGCCCCACAGCATCTTGCTTCCAGCTCTTTGGGAAGCTAAGAAACAACTCGCTCTGCACAGTGCTCTTACAGCCTAGTGGGAACATCTCTTCCAAAGGCCTGTGAAACGCAGTTTCTTTGCAGGCCTGATCTGGCTGAAGTAGGACTTCTGCTCTGGGTGTGCTACTTTGCCCTAGAGCTGAAAGGCACAACGTGCAGGCTTCTTTCCAAAGGGCGAGTTGGGCCCCACAGCATCTTGCTTCCAGCTCTTTGGGAAGCTAAGAAACAACTCGCTCTGCACAGTGCTCTTACAGCCTACCGGGAACATCTCTTCCAAAGGCCTGTGAAACGCAGTTTCTTTGCAGGCCTGATCTGGCTGAAGTAGGACTTCTGCTCTGGGTGTGCTACTTTGCCCTAGAGCTGAAAGGCACAACGTGCTGGCTTCTTTCCAAAGGGCGAGTTGGGCCCCACAGCATCTTGCTTCCAGCTCTTTGGGAAGCTAAGAATCAACTCGCTCTGCACAGTGCTCTTACAGCCTACCGGGAACATCTCTTCCAAAGGCCTGTGAAACGCAGTTTCTTTGCAGGCCTGATCTGGCTGAAGTAGGACTTCTGCTCTGGGTGTGCTACTTTGCCCTAGAGCTGAAAGGCACAACGTGCAGGCTTCTTTCCAAAGGGCGAGTTGGGCCCCACAGCATCTTGCTTCCAGCTCTTTGGGAAGCTAAGAAACAACTCGCTCTGCACAGTGCTCTTACAGCCTAGTGGGAACATCTCTTCCAAAGGCCTGTGAAACGCAGTTTCTTTGCAGGCCTGATCTGGCTGAAGTAGGACTTCTGCTCTGGGTGTGCTACTTTGCCCTAGAGCTGAAAGGCACAACGTGCAGGCTTCTTTCCAAAGGGCGAGTTGGGCCCCACAGCATCTTGCTTCCAGCTCTTTGGGAAGCTAAGAAACAACTCGCTCTGCACAGTGCTCTTACAGCCTAGTGGGAACATCTCTTCCAAAGGCCTGTGAAACGCAGTTTCTTTGCAGGCCTGATCTGGCTGACGTAGGACTTCTGCTCTGGGTGTGCTACTTTGCCCTAGAGCTGAAAGGCACAACGTGCAGGCTTCTTTCCAAAGGGCGAGTTGGGCCCCACAGCATCTTGCTTCCAGCTCTTTGGGAAGCTAAGAAACAACTCGCTCTGCACAGTGCTCTTACAGCCTACCGGGAACTTCTCTTCCAAAGGCCTGTGAAACGCAGTTTCTCTGCAGGCCTGATCTGGCTGAAGTAGGACTTCTGCTCTGGGTGTGCTACTTTGCCCTAGAGCTGAAAGGCACAACGTGCAGGCTTCTTTCCAAAGGGCGAGTTGGGCCCCACAGCATCTTGCTTCCAGCTCTTTGGGAAGCTAAGAAACAACTCGCTCTGCACAGTGCTCTTACAGCCTAGTGGGAACATCTCTTCCAAAGGCCTGTGAAACACAGTTTCTTTGCAGGACTGATCTGGCTGAAGTAGGACTTCTGCTCTGGGTGTGCTACTTTGCCCTAGAGCTGAAAGGCACAACGTGCAGGCTTCTTTCCAAAGGGCGAGTTGGGCCCCACAGCATCTTGCTTCCAGCTCTTTGGGAAGCTAAGAAACAACTCGCTCTGCACAGTGCTCTTACAGCCTACCGGGAACATCTCTTCCAAAGGCCTGTGAAACGCAGTTTCTTTGCAGGCCTGATCTGGCTGAAGTAGGACTTCTGCTCTGGGTGTGCTACTTTGCCCTAGAGCTGAAAGGCACAACGTGCAGGCTTCTTTCCAAAGGGCGAGTTGGGCCCCACAGCATCTTGCTTCCAGCTCTTTGGGAAGCTAAGAAACAACTCGCTCTGCACAGTGCTCTTACAGCCTACCGGGAACATCTCTTCCAAAGGCCTGTGAAACGCGGTTTCTTTGCAGGCCTGATCTGGCTGAAGTAGGACTTCTGCTCTGGGTGTGCTACTTTGCCCTAGAGCTGAAAGGCACAACGTGCAGGCTTCTTTCCAAAGGGCGAGTTGGGCCCCACAGCATCTTGCTTCCAGCTCTTTGGGAAGCTAAGAAACAACTCGCTCTGCACAGTGCTCTTACAGCCTACCGGGAACATCTCTTCCAAAGGCCTGTGAAACGCAGTTTCTTTGCAGGCCTGATCTGGCTGAAGTAGGACTTCTGCTCTGGGTGTGCTACTTTGCCCTAGCGCTGAAAGGCACAACGTGCAGGCTTCTTTCCAAAGGGCGAGTTGGGCCCCACAGCATCTTGCTTCCAGCTCTTTGGGAAGCTAAGAAACAACTCGCTCTGCACAGTGCTCTTACAGCCTAGTGGGAACATCTCTTCCAAAGGCCGGTGAAACGCAGTTTCTTTGCAGGCCTGATCTGGCTGAAGTAGGACTTCTGCTCTGGGTGTGCTACTTTGCCCTAGAGCTGAAAGGCACAACGTGCAGGCTTCTTTCCAAAGGGCGAGTTGGGCCCCACAGCATCTTGCTTCCAGCTCTTTGGGAAGCTAAGAAACAACTCGCTCTGCACAGTGCTCTTACAGCCTAGTGGGAACATCTCTTCCAAAGGCCTGTGAAACGCAGTTTCTTTGCAGGCCTGATCTGGCTGAAGTAGGACTTCTGCTCTGGGTGTGCTACTTTGCCCTAGAGCTGAAAGGCACAACGTGCAGGCTTCTTTCCAAAGGGCGAGTTGGGCCCCACAGCATCTTGCTTCCAGCTCTTTGGGAAGCTAAGAAACAACTCGCTCTGCACAGTGCTCTTACAGCCTAGTGGGAACATCTCTTCCAAAGGCCTGTGAAACGCAGTTTCTTTGCAGGCCTGATCTGGCTGAAGTAGGACTTCTGCTCTGGGTGTGCTACTTTGCCCTAGAGCTGAAAGGCACAACGTGCAGGCTTCTTTCCAAAGGGCGAGTTGGGCCCCACAGCATCTTGCTTCCAGCTCTTTGGGAAGCTAAGAAACAACTCGCTCTGCACAGTGCTCTTACAGCCTAGTGGGAACATCTCTTCCAAAGGCCTGTGAAACGCAGTTTCTTTGCAGGCCTGATCTGGCTGAAGTAGGACTTCTGCTCTGGGTGTGCTACTTTGCCCTAGAGCTGAAAGGCACAACGTGCAGGCTTCTTTCCAAAGGGCGAGTTGGGCCCCACAGCATCTTGCTTCCAGCTCTTTGGGAAGCTAAGAAACAACTCGCTCTGCACAGTGCTCTTACAGCCTAGTGGGAACATCTCTTCCAAAGGCCTGTGAAACGCAGTTTCTTTGCAGGCCTGATCTGGCTGAAGTAGGACTTCTGCTCTGGGTGTGCTACTTTGCCCTAGAGCTGAAAGGCACAACGTGCAGGCTTCTTTCCAAAGGGCGAGTTGGGCCCCACAGCATCTTGCTTCCAGCTCTTTGGGAAGCTAAGAAACAACTCGCTCTGCACAGTGCTCTTACAGCCTAGTGGGAACATCTCTTCCAAAGGCCGGTGAAACGCAGTTTCTTTGCAGGCCTGATCTGGCTGAAGTAGGACTTCTGCTCTGGGTGTGCTACTTTGCCCTAGAGCTGAAAGGCACAACGTGCAGGCTTCTTTCCAAAGGGCGAGTTGGGCCCCACAGCATCTTGCTTCCAGCTCTTTGGGAAGCTAAGAAACAACTCGCTCTGCACAGTGCTCTTACAGCCTACCGGGAACATCTCTTCCAAAGGCCTGTGAAACGCAGTTTCTTTGCAGGCCTGATCTGGCTGAAGTAGGACTTCTGCTCTGGGTGTGCTACTTTGCCCTAGAGCTGAAAGGCACAACGTGCAGGCTTCTTTCCAAAGGGCGAGTTGGGCCCCACAGCATCTTGCTTCCAGCTCTTTGGGAAGCTAAGAAACAACTCGCTCTGCACAGTGCTCTTAAAGCCTAGTGGGAACATCTCTTCCAAAGGCCGGTGAAACGCAGTTTCTTTGCAGGCCTGATCTGGCTGAAGTAGGACTTCTGCTCTGGGTGTGCTACTTTGCCCTAGAGCTGAAAGGCACAACGTGCAGGCTTCTTTCCAAAGGGCGAGTTGGGCCCCACAGCATCTTGCTTCCAGCTCTTTGGGAAGCTAAGAAACAACTCGCTCTGCACAGTGCTCTTACAGCCTAACGGGAACATCTCTTCCAAAGGCCTGTGAAACGCGGTTTCTTTGCAGGCCTGATCTGGCTGAAGTAGGACTTCTGCTCTGGGTGTGCTACTTTGCCCTAGAGCTGAAAGGCACAACGTGCAGGCTTCTTTCCAAAGGGCGAGTTGGGCCCCACAGCATCTTGCTTCCAGCTCTTTGGGAAGCTAAGAAACAACTCGCTCTGCACAGTGCTCTTACAGCCTACCGGGAACATCTCTTCCAAAGGCCTGTGAAACGCAGTTTCTTTGCAGGCCTGATCTGGCTGAAGTAGGACTTCTGCTCTGGGTGTGCTACTTTGCCCTAGAGCTGAAAGGCACAACGTGCAGGCTTCTTTCCAAAGGGCGAGTTGGGCCCCACAGCATCTTGCTTCCAGCTCTTTGGGAAGCTAAGAAACAACTCGCTCTGCACAGTGCTCTTACAGCCTACCGGGAACATCTCTTCCAAAGGCCTGTGAAACGCAGTTTCTTTGCAGGCCTGATCTGGCTGAAGTAGGACTTCTGCTCTGGGTGTGCTACTTTGACCAAGAGCTGAAAGGCACAACGTGCAGGCTTCTTTCCAAAGGGCGAGTTGGGCCCCACAGCATCTTGCTTCCAGCTCTTTGGGAAGCTAAGAAACAACTCGCTCTGCACAGTGCTCTTACAGCCTAGTGGGAACATCTCTTCCAAAGGCCTGTGAAACGCAGTTTCTTTGCAGGCCTGATCTGGCTGAAGTAGGACTTCTGCTCTGGGTGTGCTACTTTGCCCTAGAGCTGAAAGGCACAACGTGCAGGCTTCTTTCCAAAGGGCGAGTTGGGCCCCACAGCATCTTGCTTCCAGCTCTTTGGGAAGCTCAGAAACAACTCGCTCTGCACAGTGCTCTTACAGCCTAGTGGGAACATCTCTTCCAAAGGCCGGTGAAACGCAGTTTCTTTGCAGGCCTGATCTGGCTGAAGTAGGACTTCTGCTCTGGGTGTGCTACTTTGCCCTAGAGCTGAAAGGCACAACGTGCAGGCTTCTTTCCAAAGGGCGAGTTGGGCCCCAAAGCATCTTGCTTCCAGCTCTTTGGGAAGCTAAGAAACAACTCGCTCTGCACAGTGCTCTTACAGCCTACGGGGAACATCTCTTCCAAAGGCCTGTGAAACGCAGTTTCTTTGCAGGCCTGATCTGGCTGAAGTAGGACTTCTGCTCTGGGTGTGCTACTTTGCCCTAGAGCTGAAAGGCACAACGTGCAGGCTTCTTTCCAAAGGGCGAGTTGGGCCCCACAGCATCTTGCTTCCAGCTCTTTGGGAAGCTAAGAAACAACTCGCTCTGCACAGTGCTCTTACAGCCTACCGGGAACATCTCTTCCAAAGGCCTGTGAAACGCAGTTTCTTTGCAGGCCTGATCTGGCTGAAGTAGGACTTCTGCTCTGGGTGTGCTACTTTGCCCTAGAGCTGAAAGGCACAACGTGCAGGCTTCTTTCCAAAGGGCGAGTTGGGCCCCACAGCATCTTGCTTCCAGCTCTTTGGGAAGCTAAGAAACAACTCGCTCTGCACAGTGCTCTTACAGCCTAGTGGGAACATCTCTTCCAAAGGCCTGTGAAACGCAGTTTCTTTGCAGGCCTGATCTGGCTGAAGTAGGACTTCTGCTCTGGGTGTGCTACTTTGCCCTAGAGCTGAAAGGCACAACGTGCAGGCTTCTTTCCAAAGGGCGAGTTGGGCCCCACAGCATCTTGCTTCCAGCTCTTTGGGAAGCTAAGAAACAACTCGCTCTGCACAGTGCTCTTACAGCCTACCGGGAACATCTCTTCCAAAGGCCTGTGAAACGCAGTTTCTTTGCAGGCCTGATCTGGCTGAAGTAGGACTTCTGCTCTGGGTGTGCTACTTTGCCCTAGAGCTGAAAGGCACAACGTGCAGGCTTCTTTCCAAAGGGCGAGTTGGGCCCCACAGCATCTTGCTTCCAGCTCTTTGGGAAGCTAAGAAACAACTCGCTCTGCACAGTGCTCTTACAGCCTAGTGGGAACATCTCTTCCAAAGGCCGGTGAAACGCAGTTTCTTTGCAGGCCTGATCTGGCTGAAGTAGGACTTCTGCTCTGGGTGTGCTACTTTGCCCTAGAGCTGAAAGGCACAACGTGCAGGCTTCTTTCCAAAGGGCGAGTTGGGCCCCACAGCATCTTGCTTCCAGCTCTTTGGGAAGCTAAGAAACAACTCGCTCTGCACAGTGCTCTTACAGCCTACGGGGAACATCAATTCCAAAGGCCTGTGAAACGCAGTTTCTTTGCAGGCCTGATCTGGCTGAAGTAGGACTTCTGCTCTGGGTGTGCTACTTTGCCCTAGAGCTGAAAGGCACAACGTGCAGGCTTCTTTCCAAAGGGCGAGTTGGGCCCCACAGCATCTTGCTTCCAGCTCTTTGGGAAGCTAAGAAACAACTCGCTCTGCACAGTGCTCTTACAGCCTAGTGGGAACATCTCTTCCAAAGGCCTGTGAAACGCAGTTTCTTTGCAGGCCTGATCTGGCTGAAGTAGGACTTCTGCTCTGGGTGTGCTACTTTGCCCTAGAGCTGAAAGGCACAACGTGCAGGCTTCTTTCCAAAGGGCGAGTTGGGCCCCACAGCATCTTGCTTCCAGCTCTTTGGGAAGCTAAGAAACAACTCGCTCTGCACAGTGCTCTTACAGCCTAGTGGGAACATCTCTTCCAAAGGCCTGTGAAACGCAGTTTCTTTGCAGGCCTGATCTGGCTGAAGTAGGACTTCTGCTCTGGGTGTGCTACTTTGCCCTAGAGCTGAAAGGCACAACGTGCAGGCTTCTTTCCAAAGGGCGAGTTGGGCCCCACAGCATCTTGCTTCCAGCTCTTTGGGAAGCTAAGAAACAACTCGCTCTGCACAGTGCTCTTACAGCCTAGTGGGAACATCTCTTCCAAAGGCCTGTGAAACGCAGTTTCTTTGCAGGCCTGATCTGGCTGAAGTAGGACTTCTGCTCTGGGTGTGCTACTTTGCCCTAGAGCTGAAAGGCACAACGTGCAGGCTTCTTTCCAAAGGGCGAGTTGGGCCCCACAGCATCTTGCTTCCAGCTCTTTGGGAAGCTAAGAAACAACTCGCTCTGCACAGTGCTCTTACAGCCTACCGGGAACATCTCTTCCAAAGGCCTGTGAAACGCAGTTTCTTTGCAGGCCTGATCTGGCTGAAGTAGGACTTCTGCTCTGGGTGTGCTACTTTGCCCTAGAGCTGAAAGGCACAACGTGCTGGCTTCTTTCCAAAGGGCGAGTTGGGCCCCACAGCATCTTGCTTCCAGCTCTTTGGGAAGCTAAGAATCAACTCGCTCTGCACAGTGCTCTTACAGCCTACCGGGAACATCTCTTCCAAAGGCCTGTGAAACGCAGTTTCTTTGCAGGCCTGATCTGGCTGAAGTAGGACTTCTGCTCTGGGTGTGCTACTTTGCCCTAGAGCTGAAAGGCACAACGTGCAGGCTTCTTTCCAAAGGGCGAGTTGGGCCCCACAGCATCTTGCTTCCAGCTCTTTGGGAAGCTAAGAAACAACTCGCTCTGCACAGTGCTCTTACAGCCTAGTGGGAACATCTCTTCCAAAGGCCTGTGAAACGCAGTTTCTTTGCAGGCCTGATCTGGCTGAAGTAGGACTTCTGCTCTGGGTGTGCTACTTTGCCCTAGAGCTGGGTGTGCTACTTTGCCCTAGAGCTGAAAGGCACAACGTGCAGGCTTCTTTCCAAAGGGCGAGTTGGGCCCCACAGCATCTTGCTTCCAGCTCTTTGGGAAGCTAAGAAACAACTCGCTCTGCACAGTGCTCTTACAGCCTACCGGGAACATCTCTTCCAAAGGCCTGTGAAACGCAGTTTCTTTGCAGGCCTGATCTGGCTGAAGTAGGACTTCTGCTCTGGGTGTGCTACTTTGCCCTAGAGCTGAAAGGCACAACGTGCAGGCTTCTTTCCAAAGGGCGAGTTGGGCCCCACAGCATCTTGCTTCCAGCTCTTTGGGAAGCTAAGAAACAACTCGCTCTGCACAGTGCTCTTACAGCCTACCGGGAACTTCTCTTCCAAAGGCCTGTGAAACGCAGTTTCTCTGCAGGCCTGATCTGGCTGAAGTAGGACTTCTGCTCTGGGTGTGCTACTTTGCCCTAGAGCTGAAAGGCACAACGTGCAGGCTTCTTTCCAAAGGGCGAGTTGGGCCCCACAGCATCTTGCTTCCAGCTCTTTGGGAAGCTAAGAAACAACTCGCTCTGCACAGTGCTCTTACAGCCTAACGGGAACATCTCTTCCAAAGGCCTGTGAAACGCGGTTTCTTTGCAGGCCTGATCTGGCTGAAGTAGGACTTCTGCTCTGGGTGTGCTACTTTGCCCTAGAGCTGAAAGGCACAACGTGCAGGCTTCTTTCCAAAGGGCGAGTTGGGCCCCACAGCATCTTGCTTCCAGCTCTTTGGGAAGCTCAGAAACAACTCGCTCTGCACAGTGCTCTTACAGCCTAGTGGGAACATCTCTTCCAAAGGCCGGTGAAACGCAGTTTCTTTGCAGGCCTGATCTGGCTGAAGTAGGACTTCTGCTCTGGGTGTGCTACTTTGCCCTAGAGCTGAAAGGCACAACGTGCAGGCTTCTTTCCAAAGGGCGAGTTGGGCCCCACAGCATCTTGCTTCCAGCTCTTTGGGAAGCTAAGAAACAACTCGCTCTGCACAGTGCTCTTACAGCCTAGTGGGAACATCTCTTCCAAAGGCCTGTGAAACGCAGTTTCTTTGCAGGCCTGATCTGGCTGAAGTAGGACTTCTGCTCTGGGTGTGCTACTTTGCCCTAGAGCTGAAAGGCACAACGTGCAGGCTTCTTTCCAAAGGGCGAGTTGGGCCCCACAGCATCTTGCTTCCAGCTCTTTGGGAAGCTAAGAAACAACTCGCTCTGCACAGTGCTCTTACAGCCTAGTGGGAACATCTCTTCCAAAGGCCTGTGAAACGCAGTTTCTTTGCAGGCCTGATCTGGCTGAAGTAGGACTTCTGCTCTGGGTGTGCTACTTTGCCCTAGAGCTGAAAGGCACAACGTGCAGGCTTCTTTCCAAAGGGCGAGTTGGGCCCCACAGCATCTTGCTTCCAGCTCTTTGGGAAGCTAAGAAACAACTCGCTCTGCACAGTGCTCTTACAGCCTAGTGGGAACATCTCTTCCAAAGGCCTGTGAAACGCAGTTTCTTTGCAGGCCTGATCTGGCTGAAGTAGGACTTCTGCTCTGGGTGTGCTACTTTGCCCTAGAGCTGAAAGGCACAACGTGCAGGCTTCTTTCCAAAGGGCGAGTTGGGCCCCACAGCATCTTGCTTCCAGCTCTTTGGGAAGCTAAGAAACAACTCGCTCTGCACAGTGCTCTTACAGCCTAGTGGGAACATCTCTTCCAAAGGCCGGTGAAACGCAGTTTCTTTGCAGGCCTGATCTGGCTGAAGTAGGACTTCTGCTCTGGGTGTGCTACTTTGCCCTAGAGCTGAAAGGCACAACGTGCAGGCTTCTTTCCAAAGGGCGAGTTGGGCCCCACAGCATCTTGCTTCCAGCTCTTTGGGAAGCTAAGAAACAACTCGCTCTGCACAGTGCTCTTACAGCCTACCGGGAACATCTCTTCCAAAGGCCTGTGAAACGCAGTTTCTTTGCAGGCCTGATCTGGCTGAAGTAGGACTTCTGCTCTGGGTGTGCTACTTTGCCCTAGAGCTGAAAGGCACAACGTGCAGGCTTCTTTCCAAAGGGCGAGTTGGGCCCCACAGCATCTTGCTTCCAGCTCTTTGGGAAGCTAAGAAACAACTCGCTCTGCACAGTGCTCTTAAAGCCTAGTGGGAACATCTCTTCCAAAGGCCGGTGAAACGCAGTTTCTTTGCAGGCCTGATCTGGCTGAAGTAGGACTTCTGCTCTGGGTGTGCTACTTTGCCCTAGAGCTGAAAGGCACAACGTGCAGGCTTCTTTCCAAAGGGCGAGTTGGGCCCCACAGCATCTTGCTTCCAGCTCTTTGGGAAGCTAAGAAACAACTCGCTCTGCACAGTGCTCTTACAGCCTAACGGGAACATCTCTTCCAAAGGCCTGTGAAACGCGGTTTCTTTGCAGGCCTGATCTGGCTGAAGTAGGACTTCTGCTCTGGGTGTGCTACTTTGCCCTAGAGCTGAAAGGCACAACGTGCAGGCTTCTTTCCAAAGGGCGAGTTGGGCCCCACAGCATCTTGCTTCCAGCTCTTTGGGAAGCTAAGAAACAACTCGCTCTGCACAGTGCTCTTACAGCCTACCGGGAACATCTCTTCCAAAGGCCTGTGAAACGCAGTTTCTTTGCAGGCCTGATCTGGCTGAAGTAGGACTTCTGCTCTGGGTGTGCTACTTTGCCCTAGAGCTGAAAGGCACAACGTGCAGGCTTCTTTCCAAAGGGCGAGTTGGGCCCCACAGCATCTTGCTTCCAGCTCTTTGGGAAGCTAAGAAACAACTCGCTCTGCACAGTGCTCTTACAGCCTACCGGGAACATCTCTTCCAAAGGCCTGTGAAACGCAGTTTCTTTGCAGGCCTGATCTGGCTGAAGTAGGACTTCTGCTCTGGGTGTGCTACTTTGACCAAGAGCTGAAAGGCACAACGTGCAGGCTTCTTTCCAAAGGGCGAGTTGGGCCCCACAGCATCTTGCTTCCAGCTCTTTGGGAAGCTAAGAAACAACTCGCTCTGCACAGTGCTCTTACAGCCTAGTGGGAACATCTCTTCCAAAGGCCTGTGAAACGCAGTTTCTTTGCAGGCCTGATCTGGCTGAAGTAGGACTTCTGCTCTGGGTGTGCTACTTTGCCCTAGAGCTGAAAGGCACAACGTGCAGGCTTCTTTCCAAAGGGCGAGTTGGGCCCCACAGCATCTTGCTTCCAGCTCTTTGGGAAGCTCAGAAACAACTCGCTCTGCACAGTGCTCTTACAGCCTAGTGGGAACATCTCTTCCAAAGGCCGGTGAAACGCAGTTTCTTTGCAGGCCTGATCTGGCTGAAGTAGGACTTCTGCTCTGGGTGTGCTACTTTGCCCTAGAGCTGAAAGGCACAACGTGCAGGCTTCTTTCCAAAGGGCGAGTTGGGCCCCAAAGCATCTTGCTTCCAGCTCTTTGGGAAGCTAAGAAACAACTCGCTCTGCACAGTGCTCTTACAGCCTACGGGGAACATCTCTTCCAAAGGCCTGTGAAACGCAGTTTCTTTGCAGGCCTGATCTGGCTGAAGTAGGACTTCTGCTCTGGGTGTGCTACTTTGCCCT
Organism: Equus caballus; assembly: GCF_041296265.1. Classification (NCBI taxonomy): domain Eukaryota; kingdom Metazoa; phylum Chordata; class Mammalia; order Perissodactyla; family Equidae; genus Equus; species Equus caballus. Next base: position 12,182,194 of record NW_027222394.1, on the reverse strand, counting down.
AGAGCTGAAAGGCACAACGTGCAGGCTTCTTTCCAAAGGGCGAGTTGGGCCCCACAGCATCTTGCTTCCAGCTCTTTGGGAAGCTAAGAAACAACTCGCTCTGCACAGTGCTCTTACAGCCTACCGGGAACATCTCTTCCAAAGGCCTGTGAAACGCAGTTTCTTTGCAGGCCTGATCTGGCTGAAGTAGGACTTCTGCTCTGGGTGTGCTACTTTGCCCTAGAGCTGAAAGGCACAACGTGCAGGCTTCTTTCCAAAGGGCGAGTTGGGCCCCACAGCATCTTGCTTCCAGCTCTTTGGGAAGCTAAGAAACAACTCGCTCTGCACAGTGCTCTTACAGCCTAGTGGGAACATCTCTTCCAAAGGCCTGTGAAACGCAGTTTCTTTGCAGGCCTGATCTGGCTGAAGTAGGACTTCTGCTCTGGGTGTGCTACTTTGCCCTAGAGCTGAAAGGCACAACGTGCAGGCTTCTTTCCAAAGGGCGAGTTGGGCCCCACAGCATCTTGCTTCCAGCTCTTTGGGAAGCTAAGAAACAACTCGCTCTGCACAGTGCTCTTACAGCCTACCGGGAACATCTCTTCCAAAGGCCTGTGAAACGCAGTTTCTTTGCAGGCCTGATCTGGCTGAAGTAGGACTTCTGCTCTGGGTGTGCTACTTTGCCCTAGAGCTGAAAGGCACAACGTGCAGGCTTCTTTCCAAAGGGCGAGTTGGGCCCCACAGCATCTTGCTTCCAGCTCTTTGGGAAGCTAAGAAACAACTCGCTCTGCACAGTGCTCTTACAGCCTAGTGGGAACATCTCTTCCAAAGGCCGGTGAAACGCAGTTTCTTTGCAGGCCTGATCTGGCTGAAGTAGGACTTCTGCTCTGGGTGTGCTACTTTGCCCTAGAGCTGAAAGGCACAACGTGCAGGCTTCTTTCCAAAGGGCGAGTTGGGCCCCACAGCATCTTGCTTCCAGCTCTTTGGGAAGCTAAGAAACAACTCGCTCTGCACAGTGCTCTTACAGCCTACGGGGAACATCAATTCCAAAGGCCTGTGAAACGCAGTTTCTTTGCAGGCCTGATCTGGCTGAAGTAGGACTTCTGCTCTGGGTGTGCTACTTTGCCCTAGAGCTGAAAGGCACAACGTGCAGGCTTCTTTCCAAAGGGCGAGTTGGGCCCCACAGCATCTTGCTTCCAGCTCTTTGGGAAGCTAAGAAACAACTCGCTCTGCACAGTGCTCTTACAGCCTAGTGGGAACATCTCTTCCAAAGGCCTGTGAAACGCAGTTTCTTTGCAGGCCTGATCTGGCTGAAGTAGGACTTCTGCTCTGGGTGTGCTACTTTGCCCTAGAGCTGAAAGGCACAACGTGCAGGCTTCTTTCCAAAGGGCGAGTTGGGCCCCACAGCATCTTGCTTCCAGCTCTTTGGGAAGCTAAGAAACAACTCGCTCTGCACAGTGCTCTTACAGCCTACCGGGAACATCTCTTCCAAAGGCCTGTGAAACGCAGTTTCTTTGCAGGCCTGATCTGGCTGAAGTAGGACTTCTGCTCTGGGTGTGCTACTTTGCCCTAGAGCTGAAAGGCACAACGTGCTGGCTTCTTTCCAAAGGGCGAGTTGGGCCCCACAGCATCTTGCTTCCAGCTCTTTGGGAAGCTAAGAATCAACTCGCTCTGCACAGTGCTCTTACAGCCTACCGGGAACATCTCTTCCAAAGGCCTGTGAAACGCAGTTTCTTTGCAGGCCTGATCTGGCTGAAGTAGGACTTCTGCTCTGGGTGTGCTACTTTGCCCTAGAGCTGAAAGGCACAACGTGCAGGCTTCTTTCCAAAGGGCGAGTTGGGCCCCACAGCATCTTGCTTCCAGCTCTTTGGGAAGCTAAGAAACAACTCGCTCTGCACAGTGCTCTTACAGCCTAGTGGGAACATCTCTTCCAAAGGCCTGTGAAACGCAGTTTCTTTGCAGGCCTGATCTGGCTGAAGTAGGACTTCTGCTCTGGGTGTGCTACTTTGCCCTAGAGCTGGGTGTGCTACTTTGCCCTAGAGCTGAAAGGCACAACGTGCAGGCTTCTTTCCAAAGGGCGAGTTGGGCCCCACAGCATCTTGCTTCCAGCTCTTTGGGAAGCTAAGAAACAACTCGCTCTGCACAGTGCTCTTACAGCCTACCGGGAACATCTCTTCCAAAGGCCTGTGAAACGCAGTTTCTTTGCAGGCCTGATCTGGCTGAAGTAGGACTTCTGCTCTGGGTGTGCTACTTTGCCCTAGAGCTGAAAGGCACAACGTGCAGGCTTCTTTCCAAAGGGCGAGTTGGGCCCCACAGCATCTTGCTTCCAGCTCTTTGGGAAGCTAAGAAACAACTCGCTCTGCACAGTGCTCTTACAGCCTACCGGGAACTTCTCTTCCAAAGGCCTGTGAAACGCAGTTTCTCTGCAGGCCTGATCTGGCTGAAGTAGGACTTCTGCTCTGGGTGTGCTACTTTGCCCTAGAGCTGAAAGGCACAACGTGCAGGCTTCTTTCCAAAGGGCGAGTTGGGCCCCACAGCATCTTGCTTCCAGCTCTTTGGGAAGCTAAGAAACAACTCGCTCTGCACAGTGCTATTACAGCCTACCGGGAACATCTCTTCCAAAGGCCTGTGAAACGCAGTTCTTTGCAGGCCTGATCTGGCTGAAGTAGGACTTCTGCTCTGCGTGTGCTACTTTGCCATAGAGCTGAAAGGCACAACGTGCAGGCTTCTTTCCAAAGGGCGAGTTGGGCCCCACAGCATCTTGCTTCCAGCTCTTTGGGAAGCTAAGAAACAACTCGCTCTGCACAGTGCTCTTACAGCCTACCGGGAACATCTCTTCCAAAGGCCTGTGAAACGCAGTTTCTTTGCAGGCCTGATCTGGCTGAAGTAGGACTTCTGCTCTGGGTGTGCTACTTTGCCCTAGAGCTGAAAGGCACAACGTGCAGGCTTCTTTCCAAAGGGCGAGTTGGGCCCCACAGCATCTTGCTTCCAGCTCTTTGGGAAGCTCAGAAACAACTCGCTCTGCACAGTGCTCTTACAGCCTAGTGGGAACATCTCTTCCAAAGGCCTGTGAAACGCAGTTTCTTTGCAGGCCTGATCTGGCTGAAGTAGGACTTCTGCTCTGGGTGTGCTACTTTGCCCTAGAGCTGAAAGGCACAACGTGCAGGCTTCTTTCCAAAGGGCGAGTTGGGCCCCACAGCATCTTGCTTCCAGCTCTTTGGGAAGCTAAGAAACAACTCGCTCTGCACAGTGCTCTTACAGCCTAGTGGGAACATCTCTTCCAAAGGCCTGTGAAACGCAGTTTCTTTGCAGGCCTGATCTGGCTGAAGTAGGACTTCTGCTCTGGGTGTGCTACTTTGCCCTAGAACTGAAAGGCACAACGTGCAGGCTTCTTTCCAAAGGGCGAGTTGGGCCCCACAGCATGTTGCTTCCACCTCTTTGGGAAGCTAAGAAACAACTCGCTCTGCACAGTGCTCTTACAGCCTACGGGGAACATCTCTTCCAAAGGCCTGTGAAACGCAGTTTCTTTGCAGGCCTGATCTGGCTGAAGTAGGACTTCTGCTCTGGGTGTGCTACTTTGTCCTAGAGCTGAAAGGCACAACGTGCAGGCTTCTTTCCAAAGGGCGAGTTGGGCCCCACAGCATCTTGCTTCCAGCTCTTTGGGAAGCTAAGAAACAACTCGCTCTGCACAGTGCTCTTACAGCCTACCGGGAACATCTCTTCCAAAGGCCTGTGAAAGGCAGTTTCTTTGCAGGCCTGATCTGGCTGAAGTAGGACTTCTGCTCTGGGTGTGCTACTTTGCCCTAAAGCTGAAAGGCACAACGTGCAGGCTTCCTTCCAAAGGGCGAGTTGGGCCCCACAGCATCTTGCTTCCAGCTCTTTGGGAAGCTAAGAAACAACTCGCTCTGCACAGTGCTCTTACAGCCTACCGGGAACATCTCTTCCAAAGGCCTGTGAAACGCAGTTTCTTTGCAGGCCTGATCTGGCTGAAGTAGGACTTCTGCTCTGGGTGTGCTACTTTGCCCTAGAGCTGAAAGGCACAACGTGCAGGCTTCTTTCCAAAGGGCGAGTTGGGCCCCACAGCATCTTGCTTCCAGCTCTTTGGGAAGCTAAGAAACAACTCGCTCTGCACAGTGCTCTTACAGCCTACCGGGAACATCTCTTCCAAAGGCCTGTGAAACGCAGTTCTTTGCAGGCCTGATCTGGCTGAAGTAGGACTTCTGCTCTGCGTGTGCTACTTTGCCCTAGAGCTGAAAGGCACAACGTGCAGGCTTCTTTCCAAAGGGCGAGTTGGGCCCCACAGCATCTTGCTTCCAGCTCTTTGGGAAGCTAATAAACAACTCGCTCTGCACAGTGCTCTTACAGCCTACCGGGAACATCTCTTCCAAAGGCCTGTGAAACGCAGTTTCTTTGCAGGCCTGATCTGGCTGAAGTAGGACTTCTGCTCTGGGTGTGCTACTTTGCCCTAGAGCTGAAAGGCACAACGTGCAGGCTTCTTTCCAAAGGGCGAGTTGGGCCCCACAGCATCTTGCTTCCGGCTCTTTGGGAAGCTAAGAAACAACTCGCTCTGCACAGTGCTCATACAGCCTAGTGGGAACATCTCTTCCAAAGGCCTGTGAAACGCAGTTTCTTTGCAGGCCTGATGTGGCTGAAGTAGGACTTCTGCTCTGGGTGTGCTACTTTGCCCTAGAGCTGAAAGGCACAACGTGCAGGCTTCTTTCCAAAGGGCGAGTTGGGCCCCACAGCATCTTGCTTCCAGCTCTTTGGGAAGCTAAGAAACAACTCGCTCTGCACAGTGCTCTTACAGCCTAGTGGGAACATCTCTTCCAAAGGCCTGTGAAACGCAGTTTCTTTGCAGGCCTGATCTGGCTGAAGTAGGACTTCTGCTCTGGGTGTGCTACTTTGCCCTAGAGCTGAAAGGCACAACGTGCAGGCTTCTTTCCAAAGGGCGAGTTGGGCCCCACAGCATCTTGCTTCCAGCTCTTTGGGAAGCTAAGAAACAACTCGCTCTGCACAGTGCTCTTACAGCCTAGTGGGAACATCTCTTCCAAAGGCCTGTGAAACGCAGTTTCTTTGCAGGCCTGATCTGGCTGAAGTAGGACTTCTGCTCTGGGTGTGCTACTTTGCCCTAGAGCTGAAAGGCACAACGTGCAGGCTTCTTTCCAAAGGGCGAGTTGGGCCCCACAGCATCTTGCTTCCGGCTCTTTGGGAAGCTAAGAAACAACTCGCTCTGCACAGTGCTCTTACAGCCTAGTGGGAACATCTCTTCCAAAGGCCTGTGAAACGCAGTTTCTTTGCAGGCCTGATCTGGCTGAAGTAGGACTTCTGCTCTGGGTGTGCTACTTTGCCCTAGAGCTGAAAGGCACAACGTGCAGGCTTATTTCCAAAGGGCGAGTTGGGCCCCACAGCATCTTGCTTCCAGCTCTCTGGGAAGCTAAGAAACAACTCGCTCTGCACAGTGCTCTTACAGCCTACCGGGAACATCTCTTCCAAAGGCCTGTGAAACGCAGTTTCTTTGCAGGCCTGATCTGGCTGAAGTAGGACTTCTGCTCTGGGTGTGCTACTTTGCCCTAGAGCTGAAAGGCACAACGTGCAGGCTTCTTTCCAAAGGGCGAGTTGGGCCCCACAGCATCTTGCTTCCAGCTCTTTGGGAAGCTAAGAAACAACTCGCTCTGCACAGTGCTCTTACAGCCTAGTGGGAACATCTCTTCCAAAGGCCTGTGAAACGCAGTTTCTTTGCAGGCCTGATCTGGCTGAAGTAGGACTTCTGCTCTGGGTGTGCTACTTTGCCCTAGAGCTGAAAGGCACAACGTGCAGGCTTCTTTCCAAAGGGCGAGTTGGGCCCCACAGCATCTTGCTTCCGGCTCTTTGGGAAGCTAAGAAACAACTCGCTCTGCACAGTGCTCTTACAGACTAGTGGGAACATCTCTTCCAAAGGCCTGTGAAACGCAGTTTCTTTGCAGGCCTGATCTGGCTGAAGTAGGACTTCTGCTCTGGGTGTGCTACTTTGCCCTAGAGCTGAAAGGCACAACGTGCAGGCTTCTTTCCAAAGGGTGAGTTGAGCCCCACAGCATCATGCTTCCAGGTCTTTGGGAAGCTAAGAAACAACTCGCTCTGCACAGTGCTCTTACAGCCTAGTGGGAACATCTCTTCCAAAGGCCTGTGAAACGCAGTTTCTTTGCAGGCCTGATCTGGCTGAAGTAGGACTTCTGCTCTGTGTGTGCTACTTTGCCCTAGAGCTGAAAGGCACAACGTGCAGGCTTCTTTCCAAAGGGCGAGTTGGGCCCCACAGCATCTTGCTTCCAGCTCTTTGGGAAGCTAAGAAACAACTCGCTCTGCTCAGTGCTCTTACAGCCTACCGGGAACATGTCTTCCAAAGGCCTGTGAAACGCAGTTTCTTTGCAGGCCTGATCTGGCTGAAGTAGGACTTCTGCTCTGGGTGTGCTACTTTGCCCTAGAGCTGAAAGGCACAACGTGCAGGCTTCTTTCCAAAGGGCGAGTTGGGCCCCACAGCATCTTGCTTCCAGCTCTTTGGGAAGCTAAGAAACAACTCGCTCTGCACAGTGCTCTTACAGCCTAGTGGGAACATCTCTTCCAAAGGCCTGTGAAACGCAGTTTCTTTGCAGGCCTGATCTGGCTGAAGTAGGACTTCTGCTCTGGGTGTGCTACTTTGCCCTAGAGCTGAAAGGCACAACGTGCAGGCTTCTTTCCAAAGGGCGAGTTGGGCCCCACAGCATCTTGCTTCCAGCTCTTTGGGAAGCTAAGAAACAACTCGCTCTGCACAGTGCTCTTACAGCCTAGTGGGAACATCTCTTCCAAAGGCCTGTGAAACGCAGTTTCTTTGCAGGCCTGATCTGGCTGAAGTAGGACTTCTGCTCTGGGTGTGCTACTTTGCCCTAGAGCTGAAAGGCACAACGTGCAGGCTTCTTTCCAAAGGGCGAGTTGGGCCCCACAGCATCTTGCTTCCGGCTTTTTGGGAAGCTAAGAAACAACTCGCTCTGCACAGTGCTCTTACAGCCTAGTGGGAACATCTCATCCAAAGGCCTGTGAAACGCAGTTTCTTTGCAGGCCTGATCTGGCTGAAGTAGGACTTCTGCTCTGGGTGTGCTACTTTGCCCTAGAGCTGAAAGGCACAACGTGCAGGCTTCTTTCCAAAGGGCGAGTTGGGCCCCACAGCATCTTGCTTCCAGCTCTTTGGGAAGCTAAGAAACAACTCGCTCTGCACAGTGCTCTTACAGCCTACCGGGAACCTCTCTTCCAAAGGACTGTGAAACGCAGTTTCTTTGAAGGCCTGATCTGGCTGAAGTAGGACTTCTGCTCTGGGTGTGCTACTTTGCCCTAGAGCTGAAAGGCACAACGTGCAGGCTTCTTTCCAAAGGGCGAGTTGGGCCCCACAGCATCTTGCTTCCAGCTCTTTGGGAAGCTAAGAAACAACTCGCTCTGCACAGTGCTCTTACAGCCTACCGGGAACATCTCTTCCAAAGGTCTGTGAAACGCAGTTTCCTTGCAGGCCTGATCTGGCTGAAGTAGGACTTCTGCTCTGGGTGTGCTACTTTGCCCTAGAGCTGAAACGCACAACGTGCAGGCTTCTTTCCAAAGGGCGAGTTGGGCCCCACAGCATCTTGCTTCCAGCTCTTTGGGAAGCTAAGAAACAACTCGCTCTGCACAGTGCTCTTACAGCCTAGTGGGAACATCTCTTCCAAAGGCCTGTGAAACGCAGTTTCTTTGCAGGCCTGATCTGGCTGAAGTAGGACTTCTGCTCTGGGTGTGCTACTTTGCCCTAGAGCTGAAAGGCACAACGTGCAGGCTTCTTTCCAAAGGGCGAGTTGGGCCCCACAGCATCTTGCTTCCAGCTCTTTGGGAAGCTAAGAAACAACTCGCTCTGCACAGTGCTCTTACAGCCTAGTGGGAACATCTCTTCCAAAGGCCTGTGAAACGCAGTTTCTTTGCAGGCCTGATCTGGCTGAAGTAGGACTTCTGCTCTGGGTGTGCTACTTTGCCCTAGAGCTGAAAGGCACAACGTGCAGGCTTCTTTCCAAAGGGCGAGTTGGGCCCCACAGCATCTTGCTTCCAGCTCTTTGGGAAGCTAAGAAACAACTCGCTCTGCACAGTGCTCTTACAGCCTAGTGGGAACATCTCTTCCAAAGGCCTGTGAAACGCAGTATCTTTGCAGGCCTGATCTGGCTGAAGTAGGACTTCTGCTCTGGGTGTGCTACTTTGCCCTAGAGCTGAAAGGCACAACGTGCAGGCTTCTTTCCAAAGGGTGAGTTGGGCCCCACAGCATCTTGTCCGGCTCTTTGGGAAGCTAAGAAACAACTCGCTCTGCACAGTGCTCTTACAGCCTAGTGGGAACATCTCTTCCAAAGGCCTGTGAAACGCAGTTTCTTTGCAGGCCTGATCTGGCTGAAGTAGGACTTCTGCTCTGGGTGTGCTACTTTGCCCTAGAGCTGAAAGGCACAACGTGCAGGCTTCTTTCCAAAGGGCGAGTTGGGCCCCACAGCATCTTGCTTCCACCTCTTTGGGAAGCTAAGAAACAACTCGCTCTGCACAGTGCTCTTACAGCCTACCGGGAACATCTCTTCCAAAGGCCTGTGAAACGCAGTTTCTTTGCAGGCCTGATCTGGCTGAAGTAGGACTTCTGCTCTGGGTGTGCTACTTTGCCCTAGAGCTGAAAGGCACAACGTGAAGGCTTCTTTCCAAAGGGCGAGTTGGGCCCCACAGCATCTTGCTTCTAGCTCTTTGGGAAGCTAAGAAACAACTCGCTCTGCACAGTGCTCTTACAGCCTAGTGGGAACATCTCTTCCAAAGGCCTGTGAAACGCAGTTTCTTTGCAGGCCTGATCTGGCTGAAGTAGGACTTCTGCTCTGGGTGTGCTACTTTGCCCTAGAGCTGAAAGGCACAACGTGCAGGCTTCTTTCCAAAGGGCGAGTTGGGCCCCACAGCATTTTGCTTCCAGCTCTTTGGGAAGCTAAGAAACAACTCGCTCTGCACAGTGCTCTTACAGCCTAGTGGGAACATCTCTTCCAAAGGCCTGTGAAACGCAGTTTCTTTGCAGGCCTGATCTGGCTGAAGTAGGACTTCTGCTCTGGGTGTGCTACTTTGCCCTAGAGCTGAAAGGCACAACGTGCAGGCTTCTTTCCAAAGGGCGAGTTGGGCCCCACAGCATCTTGCTTCCAGCTCTTTGGGAAGCTAAGAAACAACTCGCTCTGCACAGTGCTCTTACAGCCTACCGGGAACATGTCTTCCAAAGGCCTGTGAAACGCAGTTTCTTTGCAGGCCTCATCTGGCTGAAGTAGGACTTCTGCTCTGGGTGTGCTACTTTGCCCTAGAGCTGAAAGGCACAACGTGCAGGCTTCTTTCCAAAGGGCGAGTTGGGCCCCACAGCATCTTGCTTCCAGCTCTTTGGGAAGCTAAGAAGCAAATCGCTCTGCACAGTGCTCTTACAGCCTAGTGGGAACATCTCTTCCAAAGGCCTGTGAAACGCAGTTTCTTTGCAGGCCTGATCTGGCTGAAGTAGGACTTCTGCTCTGGGTGTGCTACTTTGCCCTAGAGCTGAAAGGCACAACGTGCAGTCTTCTTTCCAAAGGGCGAGTTGGGCCCCACAGCATCTTGCTTCCAGCTCTTTGGGAAGCTAAGAAACAACTCGCTCTGCACAGTGCTCTTACAGCCTAGTGGGAACATCTCTTCCAAAGGCCTGTGAAACGCAGTTTCTTTGCAGGCCTGATCTGGCTGAATTAGGACTTCTGCTCTGGGTGTGCTACTTTGCCCTAGAGCTGAAAGGCACAACGTGCAGGCTTCTTTCCAAAGGGCGAGTTGGGCCCCACAGCATCTTGCTTCCAGCTCTTTGGGAAGCTAAGAAACAACTCGCTCTGCACAGTGCTCTTACAGCCTAGTGGGAACATCTCTTCCAAAGGCCTGTGAAACGCAGTTTCTTTGCAGGCCTGATCTGGCTGAAGTAGGACTTCTGCTCTGGGTGTGCTACTTTGCCCTAGAGCTGAAAGGCACAACGTGCAGGCTTCTTTCCAAAGGGCGAGTTGGGCCCCACAGCATCTTGCTTCCAGCTCTTTGGGAAGCTAAGAAACAACACGCTCTGCACAGTGCTCTTACAGCCTAGTGGGAACATCTCTTCCAAAGGCCTGTGAAACGCAGTTTCTTTGCAGGCCTGATCTGGCTGAAGTAGGACTTCTGCTCTGGGTGTGCTACTTTGCCCTAGAGCTGAAAGGCACAACGTGCAGGCTTCTTTCCAAAGGGCGAGTTGGGCCCCACAGCATCTTGCTTCCAGCTCTTTGGGAAGCTAAGAAACAACTCGCTCTGCACAGTGCTCTTACAGCCTACCGGGAACATCTCTTCCAAAGGCCTGTGAAACGCAGTTTCTTTGCAGGCCTGATCTGGCTGAAGTAGGACTTCTGCTCTGGGTGTGCTACTTTGCCCTAGCGCTGAAAGGCACAACGTGCAGGCTTCTTTCCAAAGGGCGAGTTGGGCCCCACAGCATCTTGCTTCCAGCTCTTTGGGAAGCTAAGAAACAACTCGCTCTGCACAGTGCTCTTACAGCCTAGTGGGAACATCTCTTCCAAAGGCCTGTGAAACGCAGTTTCTTTGCAGGCCTGATCTGGCTGAAGTAGGACTTCTGCTCTGGGTGTGCTACTTTGCCCTAGAGCTGAAAGGCACAACGTGCAGGCTTCTTTCCAAAGGGCGAGTTGGGCCCCACAGCATCTTGCTTCCAGCTCTTTGGGAAGCTAAGAAACAACTCGCTCTGAACAGTGCTCTTACAGCCTAGTGGGAACATCTCTTCCAAAGGCCTGTGAAACGCAGTTTCTTTGCAGGCCTGATCTGGCTGAAGTAGGACTTCTGCTCTGGGTGTGCTACTTTGCCCTAGAGCTGAAAGGCACAACGTGCAGGCTTCTTTCCAAAGGGCGAGTTGGGCCCCACAGCATCTTGCTTCCAGCTCTTTGGGAAGCTAAGAAACAACTCGCTCTGCACAGTGCTCTTACAGCCTACCGGGAACATCTCTTCCAAAGGCCTGTGAAACGCAGTTTCTTTGCAGGCCTGATCTGGCTGAAGTAGGACTTCTGCTCTGGGTGTGCTACTTTGCCCTAGAGCTGAAAGGCACAACGTGCAGGCTTCTTTCCAAAGGGCGAGTTGGGCCCCACAGCATCTTGCTTCCAGCTCTTTGGGAAGCTAAGAAACAACTCGCTCTGCACAGTGCTCTTACAGCCTAGTGGGAACATCTCTTCCAAAGGCCTGTGAAACGCAGTTTCTTTGCAGGCCTGATCTGGCTGAAGTAGGACTTCTGCTCTGGGTGTGCTACTTTGCCCTAGAGCTGAAAGGCACAACGTGCAGGCTTCTTTCCAAAGGGCGAGTTGGGCCCCACAGCATCTTGCTTCCAGCTCTTTGGGAAGCTAAGAAACAACTCGCTCTGCACAGTGCTCTTACAGCCTAGTGGGAACATCTCTTCCAAAGGCCTGTGAAACGCAGTTTCTTTGCAGGCCTGATCTGGCTGAAGTAGGACTTCTGCTCTGGGTGTGCTACTTTGCCCTAGAGCTGAAAGGCACAACGTGCAGGCTTCTTTCCAAAGGGCGAGTTGGGCCCCACAGCATCTTGCTTCCAGCTCTTTGGGAAGCTAAGAAACAACTCGCTCTGCACAGTGCTCTTACAGCCTACCGGGAACATCTCTTCCAAAGGCCTGTGAAACGCAGTTTCTTTGCAGGCCTGATCTGGCTGAAGTAGGACTTCTGCTCTGGGTGTGCTACTTTGCCCTAGAGCTGAAAGGCACAACGTGCAGGCTTCTTTCCAAAGGGCGAGTTGGGCCCCACAGCATCTTGCTTCCAGCTCTTTGGGAAGCTAAGAAACAACTCGCTCTGCACAGTGCTCTTACAGCCTAGTGGGAACATCTCTTCCAAAGGCCGGTGAAACGCAGTTTCTTTGCAGGCCTGATCTGGCTGAAGTAGGACTTCTGCTCTGGGTGTGCTACTTTGCCCTAGAGCTGAAAGGCACAACGTGCAGGCTTCTTTCCAAAGGGCGAGTTGGGCCCCACAGCATCTTGCTTCCAGCTCTTTGGGAAGCTAAGAAACAACTCGCTCTGCACAGTGCTCTTACAGCCTACGGGGAACATCAATTCCAAAGGCCTGTGAAACGCAGTTTCTTTGCAGGCCTGATCTGGCTGAAGTAGGACTTCTGCTCTGGGTGTGCTACTTTGCCCTAGAGCTGAAAGGCACAACGTGCAGGCTTCTTTCCAAAGGGCGAGTTGGGCCCCACAGCATCTTGCTTCCAGCTCTTTGGGAAGCTAAGAAACAACTCGCTCTGCACAGTGCTCTTACAGCCTAGTGGGAACATCTCTTCCAAAGGCCTGTGAAACGCAGTTTCTTTGCAGGCCTGATCTGGCTGAAGTAGGACTTCTGCTCTGGGTGTGCTACTTTGCCCTAGAGCTGAAAGGCACAACGTGCAGGCTTCTTTCCAAAGGGCGAGTTGGGCCCCACAGCATCTTGCTTCCAGCTCTTTGGGAAGCTAAGAAACAACTCGCTCTGCACAGTGCTCTTACAGCCTAGTGGGAACATCTCTTCCAAAGGCCTGTGAAACGCAGTTTCTTTGCAGGCCTGATCTGGCTGAAGTAGGACTTCTGCTCTGGGTGTGCTACTTTGCCCTAGAGCTGAAAGGCACAACGTGCAGGCTTCTTTCCAAAGGGCGAGTTGGGCCCCACAGCATCTTGCTTCCAGCTCTTTGGGAAGCTAAGAAACAACTCGCTCTGCACAGTGCTCTTACAGCCTAGTGGGAACATCTCTTCCAAAGGCCTGTGAAACGCAGTTTCTTTGCAGGCCTGATCTGGCTGAAGTAGGACTTCTGCTCTGGGTGTGCTACTTTGCCCTAGAGCTGAAAGGCACAACGTGCAGGCTTCTTTCCAAAGGGCGAGTTGGGCCCCACAGCATCTTGCTTCCAGCTCTTTGGGAAGCTAAGAAACAACTCGCTCTGCACAGTGCTCTTACAGCCTACCGGGAACATCTCTTCCAAAGGCCTGTGAAACGCAGTTTCTTTGCAGGCCTGATCTGGCTGAAGTAGGACTTCTGCTCTGGGTGTGCTACTTTGCCCTAGAGCTGAAAGGCACAACGTGCTGGCTTCTTTCCAAAGGGCGAGTTGGGCCCCACAGCATCTTGCTTCCAGCTCTTTGGGAAGCTAAGAATCAACTCGCTCTGCACAGTGCTCTTACAGCCTACCGGGAACATCTCTTCCAAAGGCCTGTGAAACGCAGTTTCTTTGCAGGCCTGATCTGGCTGAAGTAGGACTTCTGCTCTGGGTGTGCTACTTTGCCCTAGAGCTGAAAGGCACAACGTGCAGGCTTCTTTCCAAAGGGCGAGTTGGGCCCCACAGCATCTTGCTTCCAGCTCTTTGGGAAGCTAAGAAACAACTCGCTCTGCACAGTGCTCTTACAGCCTAGTGGGAACATCTCTTCCAAAGGCCTGTGAAACGCAGTTTCTTTGCAGGCCTGATCTGGCTGAAGTAGGACTTCTGCTCTGGGTGTGCTACTTTGCCCTAGAGCTGAAAGGCACAACGTGCAGGCTTCTTTCCAAAGGGCGAGTTGGGCCCCACAGCATCTTGCTTCCAGCTCTTTGGGAAGCTAAGAAACAACTCGCTCTGCACAGTGCTCTTACAGCCTAGTGGGAACATCTCTTCCAAAGGCCTGTGAAACGCAGTTTCTTTGCAGGCCTGATCTGGCTGAAGTAGGACTTCTGCTCTGGGTGTGCTACTTTGCCCTAGAGCTGAAAGGCACAACGTGCAGGCTTCTTTCCAAAGGGCGAGTTGGGCCCCACAGCATCTTGCTTCCAGCTCTTTGGGAAGCTAAGAAACAACTCGCTCTGCACAGTGCTCTTACAGCCTACCGGGAACATCTCTTCCAAAGGCCTGTGAAACGCAGTTTCTTTGCAGGCCTGATCTGGCTGAAGTAGGACTTCTGCTCTGGGTGTGCTACTTTGCCCTAGAGCTGAAAGGCACAACGTGCTGGCTTCTTTCCAAAGGGCGAGTTGGGCCCCACAGCATCTTGCTTCCAGCTCTTTGGGAAGCTAAGAATCAACTCGCTCTGCACAGTGCTCTTACAGCCTACCGGGAACATCTCTTCCAAAGGCCTGTGAAACGCAGTTTCTTTGCAGGCCTGATCTGGCTGAAGTAGGACTTCTGCTCTGGGTGTGCTACTTTGCCCTAGAGCTGAAAGGCACAACGTGCAGGCTTCTTTCCAAAGGGCGAGTTGGGCCCCACAGCATCTTGCTTCCAGCTCTTTGGGAAGCTAAGAAACAACTCGCTCTGCACAGTGCTCTTACAGCCTAGTGGGAACATCTCTTCCAAAGGCCTGTGAAACGCAGTTTCTTTGCAGGCCTGATCTGGCTGAAGTAGGACTTCTGCTCTGGGTGTGCTACTTTGCCCTAGAGCTGAAAGGCACAACGTGCAGGCTTCTTTCCAAAGGGCGAGTTGGGCCCCACAGCATCTTGCTTCCAGCTCTTTGGGAAGCTAAGAAACAACTCGCTCTGCACAGTGCTCTTACAGCCTAGTGGGAACATCTCTTCCAAAGGCCTGTGAAACGCAGTTTCTTTGCAGGCCTGATCTGGCTGACGTAGGACTTCTGCTCTGGGTGTGCTACTTTGCCCTAGAGCTGAAAGGCACAACGTGCAGGCTTCTTTCCAAAGGGCGAGTTGGGCCCCACAGCATCTTGCTTCCAGCTCTTTGGGAAGCTAAGAAACAACTCGCTCTGCACAGTGCTCTTACAGCCTACCGGGAACTTCTCTTCCAAAGGCCTGTGAAACGCAGTTTCTCTGCAGGCCTGATCTGGCTGAAGTAGGACTTCTGCTCTGGGTGTGCTACTTTGCCCTAGAGCTGAAAGGCACAACGTGCAGGCTTCTTTCCAAAGGGCGAGTTGGGCCCCACAGCATCTTGCTTCCAGCTCTTTGGGAAGCTAAGAAACAACTCGCTCTGCACAGTGCTCTTACAGCCTAGTGGGAACATCTCTTCCAAAGGCCTGTGAAACACAGTTTCTTTGCAGGACTGATCTGGCTGAAGTAGGACTTCTGCTCTGGGTGTGCTACTTTGCCCTAGAGCTGAAAGGCACAACGTGCAGGCTTCTTTCCAAAGGGCGAGTTGGGCCCCACAGCATCTTGCTTCCAGCTCTTTGGGAAGCTAAGAAACAACTCGCTCTGCACAGTGCTCTTACAGCCTACCGGGAACATCTCTTCCAAAGGCCTGTGAAACGCAGTTTCTTTGCAGGCCTGATCTGGCTGAAGTAGGACTTCTGCTCTGGGTGTGCTACTTTGCCCTAGAGCTGAAAGGCACAACGTGCAGGCTTCTTTCCAAAGGGCGAGTTGGGCCCCACAGCATCTTGCTTCCAGCTCTTTGGGAAGCTAAGAAACAACTCGCTCTGCACAGTGCTCTTACAGCCTACCGGGAACATCTCTTCCAAAGGCCTGTGAAACGCGGTTTCTTTGCAGGCCTGATCTGGCTGAAGTAGGACTTCTGCTCTGGGTGTGCTACTTTGCCCTAGAGCTGAAAGGCACAACGTGCAGGCTTCTTTCCAAAGGGCGAGTTGGGCCCCACAGCATCTTGCTTCCAGCTCTTTGGGAAGCTAAGAAACAACTCGCTCTGCACAGTGCTCTTACAGCCTACCGGGAACATCTCTTCCAAAGGCCTGTGAAACGCAGTTTCTTTGCAGGCCTGATCTGGCTGAAGTAGGACTTCTGCTCTGGGTGTGCTACTTTGCCCTAGCGCTGAAAGGCACAACGTGCAGGCTTCTTTCCAAAGGGCGAGTTGGGCCCCACAGCATCTTGCTTCCAGCTCTTTGGGAAGCTAAGAAACAACTCGCTCTGCACAGTGCTCTTACAGCCTAGTGGGAACATCTCTTCCAAAGGCCGGTGAAACGCAGTTTCTTTGCAGGCCTGATCTGGCTGAAGTAGGACTTCTGCTCTGGGTGTGCTACTTTGCCCTAGAGCTGAAAGGCACAACGTGCAGGCTTCTTTCCAAAGGGCGAGTTGGGCCCCACAGCATCTTGCTTCCAGCTCTTTGGGAAGCTAAGAAACAACTCGCTCTGCACAGTGCTCTTACAGCCTAGTGGGAACATCTCTTCCAAAGGCCTGTGAAACGCAGTTTCTTTGCAGGCCTGATCTGGCTGAAGTAGGACTTCTGCTCTGGGTGTGCTACTTTGCCCTAGAGCTGAAAGGCACAACGTGCAGGCTTCTTTCCAAAGGGCGAGTTGGGCCCCACAGCATCTTGCTTCCAGCTCTTTGGGAAGCTAAGAAACAACTCGCTCTGCACAGTGCTCTTACAGCCTAGTGGGAACATCTCTTCCAAAGGCCTGTGAAACGCAGTTTCTTTGCAGGCCTGATCTGGCTGAAGTAGGACTTCTGCTCTGGGTGTGCTACTTTGCCCTAGAGCTGAAAGGCACAACGTGCAGGCTTCTTTCCAAAGGGCGAGTTGGGCCCCACAGCATCTTGCTTCCAGCTCTTTGGGAAGCTAAGAAACAACTCGCTCTGCACAGTGCTCTTACAGCCTAGTGGGAACATCTCTTCCAAAGGCCTGTGAAACGCAGTTTCTTTGCAGGCCTGATCTGGCTGAAGTAGGACTTCTGCTCTGGGTGTGCTACTTTGCCCTAGAGCTGAAAGGCACAACGTGCAGGCTTCTTTCCAAAGGGCGAGTTGGGCCCCACAGCATCTTGCTTCCAGCTCTTTGGGAAGCTAAGAAACAACTCGCTCTGCACAGTGCTCTTACAGCCTAGTGGGAACATCTCTTCCAAAGGCCTGTGAAACGCAGTTTCTTTGCAGGCCTGATCTGGCTGAAGTAGGACTTCTGCTCTGGGTGTGCTACTTTGCCCTAGAGCTGAAAGGCACAACGTGCAGGCTTCTTTCCAAAGGGCGAGTTGGGCCCCACAGCATCTTGCTTCCAGCTCTTTGGGAAGCTAAGAAACAACTCGCTCTGCACAGTGCTCTTACAGCCTAGTGGGAACATCTCTTCCAAAGGCCGGTGAAACGCAGTTTCTTTGCAGGCCTGATCTGGCTGAAGTAGGACTTCTGCTCTGGGTGTGCTACTTTGCCCTAGAGCTGAAAGGCACAACGTGCAGGCTTCTTTCCAAAGGGCGAGTTGGGCCCCACAGCATCTTGCTTCCAGCTCTTTGGGAAGCTAAGAAACAACTCGCTCTGCACAGTGCTCTTACAGCCTACCGGGAACATCTCTTCCAAAGGCCTGTGAAACGCAGTTTCTTTGCAGGCCTGATCTGGCTGAAGTAGGACTTCTGCTCTGGGTGTGCTACTTTGCCCTAGAGCTGAAAGGCACAACGTGCAGGCTTCTTTCCAAAGGGCGAGTTGGGCCCCACAGCATCTTGCTTCCAGCTCTTTGGGAAGCTAAGAAACAACTCGCTCTGCACAGTGCTCTTAAAGCCTAGTGGGAACATCTCTTCCAAAGGCCGGTGAAACGCAGTTTCTTTGCAGGCCTGATCTGGCTGAAGTAGGACTTCTGCTCTGGGTGTGCTACTTTGCCCTAGAGCTGAAAGGCACAACGTGCAGGCTTCTTTCCAAAGGGCGAGTTGGGCCCCACAGCATCTTGCTTCCAGCTCTTTGGGAAGCTAAGAAACAACTCGCTCTGCACAGTGCTCTTACAGCCTAACGGGAACATCTCTTCCAAAGGCCTGTGAAACGCGGTTTCTTTGCAGGCCTGATCTGGCTGAAGTAGGACTTCTGCTCTGGGTGTGCTACTTTGCCCTAGAGCTGAAAGGCACAACGTGCAGGCTTCTTTCCAAAGGGCGAGTTGGGCCCCACAGCATCTTGCTTCCAGCTCTTTGGGAAGCTAAGAAACAACTCGCTCTGCACAGTGCTCTTACAGCCTACCGGGAACATCTCTTCCAAAGGCCTGTGAAACGCAGTTTCTTTGCAGGCCTGATCTGGCTGAAGTAGG
The DNA here is from genome assembly GCF_041296265.1 of Equus caballus. Classification (NCBI taxonomy): domain Eukaryota; kingdom Metazoa; phylum Chordata; class Mammalia; order Perissodactyla; family Equidae; genus Equus; species Equus caballus. Next base: position 12,164,302 of record NW_027222394.1, on the reverse strand, counting down.
ACTTCTGCTCTGGGTGTGCTACTTTGCCCTAGAGCTGAAAGGCACAACGTGCAGGCTTCTTTCCAAAGGGCGAGTTGGGCCCCACAGCATCTTGCTTCCAGCTCTTTGGGAAGCTAAGAAACAACTCGCTCTGCACAGTGCTCTTACAGCCTACCGGGAACATCTCTTCCAAAGGCCTGTGAAACGCAGTTTCTTTGCAGGCCTGATCTGGCTGAAGTAGGACTTCTGCTCTGGGTGTGCTACTTTGACCAAGAGCTGAAAGGCACAACGTGCAGGCTTCTTTCCAAAGGGCGAGTTGGGCCCCACAGCATCTTGCTTCCAGCTCTTTGGGAAGCTAAGAAACAACTCGCTCTGCACAGTGCTCTTACAGCCTAGTGGGAACATCTCTTCCAAAGGCCTGTGAAACGCAGTTTCTTTGCAGGCCTGATCTGGCTGAAGTAGGACTTCTGCTCTGGGTGTGCTACTTTGCCCTAGAGCTGAAAGGCACAACGTGCAGGCTTCTTTCCAAAGGGCGAGTTGGGCCCCACAGCATCTTGCTTCCAGCTCTTTGGGAAGCTCAGAAACAACTCGCTCTGCACAGTGCTCTTACAGCCTAGTGGGAACATCTCTTCCAAAGGCCGGTGAAACGCAGTTTCTTTGCAGGCCTGATCTGGCTGAAGTAGGACTTCTGCTCTGGGTGTGCTACTTTGCCCTAGAGCTGAAAGGCACAACGTGCAGGCTTCTTTCCAAAGGGCGAGTTGGGCCCCAAAGCATCTTGCTTCCAGCTCTTTGGGAAGCTAAGAAACAACTCGCTCTGCACAGTGCTCTTACAGCCTACGGGGAACATCTCTTCCAAAGGCCTGTGAAACGCAGTTTCTTTGCAGGCCTGATCTGGCTGAAGTAGGACTTCTGCTCTGGGTGTGCTACTTTGCCCTAGAGCTGAAAGGCACAACGTGCAGGCTTCTTTCCAAAGGGCGAGTTGGGCCCCACAGCATCTTGCTTCCAGCTCTTTGGGAAGCTAAGAAACAACTCGCTCTGCACAGTGCTCTTACAGCCTACCGGGAACATCTCTTCCAAAGGCCTGTGAAACGCAGTTTCTTTGCAGGCCTGATCTGGCTGAAGTAGGACTTCTGCTCTGGGTGTGCTACTTTGCCCTAGAGCTGAAAGGCACAACGTGCAGGCTTCTTTCCAAAGGGCGAGTTGGGCCCCACAGCATCTTGCTTCCAGCTCTTTGGGAAGCTAAGAAACAACTCGCTCTGCACAGTGCTCTTACAGCCTAGTGGGAACATCTCTTCCAAAGGCCTGTGAAACGCAGTTTCTTTGCAGGCCTGATCTGGCTGAAGTAGGACTTCTGCTCTGGGTGTGCTACTTTGCCCTAGAGCTGAAAGGCACAACGTGCAGGCTTCTTTCCAAAGGGCGAGTTGGGCCCCACAGCATCTTGCTTCCAGCTCTTTGGGAAGCTAAGAAACAACTCGCTCTGCACAGTGCTCTTACAGCCTACCGGGAACATCTCTTCCAAAGGCCTGTGAAACGCAGTTTCTTTGCAGGCCTGATCTGGCTGAAGTAGGACTTCTGCTCTGGGTGTGCTACTTTGCCCTAGAGCTGAAAGGCACAACGTGCAGGCTTCTTTCCAAAGGGCGAGTTGGGCCCCACAGCATCTTGCTTCCAGCTCTTTGGGAAGCTAAGAAACAACTCGCTCTGCACAGTGCTCTTACAGCCTAGTGGGAACATCTCTTCCAAAGGCCGGTGAAACGCAGTTTCTTTGCAGGCCTGATCTGGCTGAAGTAGGACTTCTGCTCTGGGTGTGCTACTTTGCCCTAGAGCTGAAAGGCACAACGTGCAGGCTTCTTTCCAAAGGGCGAGTTGGGCCCCACAGCATCTTGCTTCCAGCTCTTTGGGAAGCTAAGAAACAACTCGCTCTGCACAGTGCTCTTACAGCCTACGGGGAACATCAATTCCAAAGGCCTGTGAAACGCAGTTTCTTTGCAGGCCTGATCTGGCTGAAGTAGGACTTCTGCTCTGGGTGTGCTACTTTGCCCTAGAGCTGAAAGGCACAACGTGCAGGCTTCTTTCCAAAGGGCGAGTTGGGCCCCACAGCATCTTGCTTCCAGCTCTTTGGGAAGCTAAGAAACAACTCGCTCTGCACAGTGCTCTTACAGCCTAGTGGGAACATCTCTTCCAAAGGCCTGTGAAACGCAGTTTCTTTGCAGGCCTGATCTGGCTGAAGTAGGACTTCTGCTCTGGGTGTGCTACTTTGCCCTAGAGCTGAAAGGCACAACGTGCAGGCTTCTTTCCAAAGGGCGAGTTGGGCCCCACAGCATCTTGCTTCCAGCTCTTTGGGAAGCTAAGAAACAACTCGCTCTGCACAGTGCTCTTACAGCCTAGTGGGAACATCTCTTCCAAAGGCCTGTGAAACGCAGTTTCTTTGCAGGCCTGATCTGGCTGAAGTAGGACTTCTGCTCTGGGTGTGCTACTTTGCCCTAGAGCTGAAAGGCACAACGTGCAGGCTTCTTTCCAAAGGGCGAGTTGGGCCCCACAGCATCTTGCTTCCAGCTCTTTGGGAAGCTAAGAAACAACTCGCTCTGCACAGTGCTCTTACAGCCTAGTGGGAACATCTCTTCCAAAGGCCTGTGAAACGCAGTTTCTTTGCAGGCCTGATCTGGCTGAAGTAGGACTTCTGCTCTGGGTGTGCTACTTTGCCCTAGAGCTGAAAGGCACAACGTGCAGGCTTCTTTCCAAAGGGCGAGTTGGGCCCCACAGCATCTTGCTTCCAGCTCTTTGGGAAGCTAAGAAACAACTCGCTCTGCACAGTGCTCTTACAGCCTACCGGGAACATCTCTTCCAAAGGCCTGTGAAACGCAGTTTCTTTGCAGGCCTGATCTGGCTGAAGTAGGACTTCTGCTCTGGGTGTGCTACTTTGCCCTAGAGCTGAAAGGCACAACGTGCTGGCTTCTTTCCAAAGGGCGAGTTGGGCCCCACAGCATCTTGCTTCCAGCTCTTTGGGAAGCTAAGAATCAACTCGCTCTGCACAGTGCTCTTACAGCCTACCGGGAACATCTCTTCCAAAGGCCTGTGAAACGCAGTTTCTTTGCAGGCCTGATCTGGCTGAAGTAGGACTTCTGCTCTGGGTGTGCTACTTTGCCCTAGAGCTGAAAGGCACAACGTGCAGGCTTCTTTCCAAAGGGCGAGTTGGGCCCCACAGCATCTTGCTTCCAGCTCTTTGGGAAGCTAAGAAACAACTCGCTCTGCACAGTGCTCTTACAGCCTAGTGGGAACATCTCTTCCAAAGGCCTGTGAAACGCAGTTTCTTTGCAGGCCTGATCTGGCTGAAGTAGGACTTCTGCTCTGGGTGTGCTACTTTGCCCTAGAGCTGGGTGTGCTACTTTGCCCTAGAGCTGAAAGGCACAACGTGCAGGCTTCTTTCCAAAGGGCGAGTTGGGCCCCACAGCATCTTGCTTCCAGCTCTTTGGGAAGCTAAGAAACAACTCGCTCTGCACAGTGCTCTTACAGCCTACCGGGAACATCTCTTCCAAAGGCCTGTGAAACGCAGTTTCTTTGCAGGCCTGATCTGGCTGAAGTAGGACTTCTGCTCTGGGTGTGCTACTTTGCCCTAGAGCTGAAAGGCACAACGTGCAGGCTTCTTTCCAAAGGGCGAGTTGGGCCCCACAGCATCTTGCTTCCAGCTCTTTGGGAAGCTAAGAAACAACTCGCTCTGCACAGTGCTCTTACAGCCTACCGGGAACTTCTCTTCCAAAGGCCTGTGAAACGCAGTTTCTCTGCAGGCCTGATCTGGCTGAAGTAGGACTTCTGCTCTGGGTGTGCTACTTTGCCCTAGAGCTGAAAGGCACAACGTGCAGGCTTCTTTCCAAAGGGCGAGTTGGGCCCCACAGCATCTTGCTTCCAGCTCTTTGGGAAGCTAAGAAACAACTCGCTCTGCACAGTGCTCTTACAGCCTAACGGGAACATCTCTTCCAAAGGCCTGTGAAACGCGGTTTCTTTGCAGGCCTGATCTGGCTGAAGTAGGACTTCTGCTCTGGGTGTGCTACTTTGCCCTAGAGCTGAAAGGCACAACGTGCAGGCTTCTTTCCAAAGGGCGAGTTGGGCCCCACAGCATCTTGCTTCCAGCTCTTTGGGAAGCTCAGAAACAACTCGCTCTGCACAGTGCTCTTACAGCCTAGTGGGAACATCTCTTCCAAAGGCCGGTGAAACGCAGTTTCTTTGCAGGCCTGATCTGGCTGAAGTAGGACTTCTGCTCTGGGTGTGCTACTTTGCCCTAGAGCTGAAAGGCACAACGTGCAGGCTTCTTTCCAAAGGGCGAGTTGGGCCCCACAGCATCTTGCTTCCAGCTCTTTGGGAAGCTAAGAAACAACTCGCTCTGCACAGTGCTCTTACAGCCTAGTGGGAACATCTCTTCCAAAGGCCTGTGAAACGCAGTTTCTTTGCAGGCCTGATCTGGCTGAAGTAGGACTTCTGCTCTGGGTGTGCTACTTTGCCCTAGAGCTGAAAGGCACAACGTGCAGGCTTCTTTCCAAAGGGCGAGTTGGGCCCCACAGCATCTTGCTTCCAGCTCTTTGGGAAGCTAAGAAACAACTCGCTCTGCACAGTGCTCTTACAGCCTAGTGGGAACATCTCTTCCAAAGGCCTGTGAAACGCAGTTTCTTTGCAGGCCTGATCTGGCTGAAGTAGGACTTCTGCTCTGGGTGTGCTACTTTGCCCTAGAGCTGAAAGGCACAACGTGCAGGCTTCTTTCCAAAGGGCGAGTTGGGCCCCACAGCATCTTGCTTCCAGCTCTTTGGGAAGCTAAGAAACAACTCGCTCTGCACAGTGCTCTTACAGCCTAGTGGGAACATCTCTTCCAAAGGCCTGTGAAACGCAGTTTCTTTGCAGGCCTGATCTGGCTGAAGTAGGACTTCTGCTCTGGGTGTGCTACTTTGCCCTAGAGCTGAAAGGCACAACGTGCAGGCTTCTTTCCAAAGGGCGAGTTGGGCCCCACAGCATCTTGCTTCCAGCTCTTTGGGAAGCTAAGAAACAACTCGCTCTGCACAGTGCTCTTACAGCCTAGTGGGAACATCTCTTCCAAAGGCCGGTGAAACGCAGTTTCTTTGCAGGCCTGATCTGGCTGAAGTAGGACTTCTGCTCTGGGTGTGCTACTTTGCCCTAGAGCTGAAAGGCACAACGTGCAGGCTTCTTTCCAAAGGGCGAGTTGGGCCCCACAGCATCTTGCTTCCAGCTCTTTGGGAAGCTAAGAAACAACTCGCTCTGCACAGTGCTCTTACAGCCTACCGGGAACATCTCTTCCAAAGGCCTGTGAAACGCAGTTTCTTTGCAGGCCTGATCTGGCTGAAGTAGGACTTCTGCTCTGGGTGTGCTACTTTGCCCTAGAGCTGAAAGGCACAACGTGCAGGCTTCTTTCCAAAGGGCGAGTTGGGCCCCACAGCATCTTGCTTCCAGCTCTTTGGGAAGCTAAGAAACAACTCGCTCTGCACAGTGCTCTTAAAGCCTAGTGGGAACATCTCTTCCAAAGGCCGGTGAAACGCAGTTTCTTTGCAGGCCTGATCTGGCTGAAGTAGGACTTCTGCTCTGGGTGTGCTACTTTGCCCTAGAGCTGAAAGGCACAACGTGCAGGCTTCTTTCCAAAGGGCGAGTTGGGCCCCACAGCATCTTGCTTCCAGCTCTTTGGGAAGCTAAGAAACAACTCGCTCTGCACAGTGCTCTTACAGCCTAACGGGAACATCTCTTCCAAAGGCCTGTGAAACGCGGTTTCTTTGCAGGCCTGATCTGGCTGAAGTAGGACTTCTGCTCTGGGTGTGCTACTTTGCCCTAGAGCTGAAAGGCACAACGTGCAGGCTTCTTTCCAAAGGGCGAGTTGGGCCCCACAGCATCTTGCTTCCAGCTCTTTGGGAAGCTAAGAAACAACTCGCTCTGCACAGTGCTCTTACAGCCTACCGGGAACATCTCTTCCAAAGGCCTGTGAAACGCAGTTTCTTTGCAGGCCTGATCTGGCTGAAGTAGGACTTCTGCTCTGGGTGTGCTACTTTGCCCTAGAGCTGAAAGGCACAACGTGCAGGCTTCTTTCCAAAGGGCGAGTTGGGCCCCACAGCATCTTGCTTCCAGCTCTTTGGGAAGCTAAGAAACAACTCGCTCTGCACAGTGCTCTTACAGCCTACCGGGAACATCTCTTCCAAAGGCCTGTGAAACGCAGTTTCTTTGCAGGCCTGATCTGGCTGAAGTAGGACTTCTGCTCTGGGTGTGCTACTTTGACCAAGAGCTGAAAGGCACAACGTGCAGGCTTCTTTCCAAAGGGCGAGTTGGGCCCCACAGCATCTTGCTTCCAGCTCTTTGGGAAGCTAAGAAACAACTCGCTCTGCACAGTGCTCTTACAGCCTAGTGGGAACATCTCTTCCAAAGGCCTGTGAAACGCAGTTTCTTTGCAGGCCTGATCTGGCTGAAGTAGGACTTCTGCTCTGGGTGTGCTACTTTGCCCTAGAGCTGAAAGGCACAACGTGCAGGCTTCTTTCCAAAGGGCGAGTTGGGCCCCACAGCATCTTGCTTCCAGCTCTTTGGGAAGCTCAGAAACAACTCGCTCTGCACAGTGCTCTTACAGCCTAGTGGGAACATCTCTTCCAAAGGCCGGTGAAACGCAGTTTCTTTGCAGGCCTGATCTGGCTGAAGTAGGACTTCTGCTCTGGGTGTGCTACTTTGCCCTAGAGCTGAAAGGCACAACGTGCAGGCTTCTTTCCAAAGGGCGAGTTGGGCCCCAAAGCATCTTGCTTCCAGCTCTTTGGGAAGCTAAGAAACAACTCGCTCTGCACAGTGCTCTTACAGCCTACGGGGAACATCTCTTCCAAAGGCCTGTGAAACGCAGTTTCTTTGCAGGCCTGATCTGGCTGAAGTAGGACTTCTGCTCTGGGTGTGCTACTTTGCCCTAGAGCTGAAAGGCACAACGTGCAGGCTTCTTTCCAAAGGGCGAGTTGGGCCCCACAGCATCTTGCTTCCAGCTCTTTGGGAAGCTAAGAAACAACTCGCTCTGCACAGTGCTCTTACAGCCTACCGGGAACATCTCTTCCAAAGGCCTGTGAAACGCAGTTTCTTTGCAGGCCTGATCTGGCTGAAGTAGGACTTCTGCTCTGGGTGTGCTACTTTGCCCTAGAGCTGAAAGGCACAACGTGCAGGCTTCTTTCCAAAGGGCGAGTTGGGCCCCACAGCATCTTGCTTCCAGCTCTTTGGGAAGCTAAGAAACAACTCGCTCTGCACAGTGCTCTTACAGCCTAGTGGGAACATCTCTTCCAAAGGCCTGTGAAACGCAGTTTCTTTGCAGGCCTGATCTGGCTGAAGTAGGACTTCTGCTCTGGGTGTGCTACTTTGCCCTAGAGCTGAAAGGCACAACGTGCAGGCTTCTTTCCAAAGGGCGAGTTGGGCCCCACAGCATCTTGCTTCCAGCTCTTTGGGAAGCTAAGAAACAACTCGCTCTGCACAGTGCTCTTACAGCCTACCGGGAACATCTCTTCCAAAGGCCTGTGAAACGCAGTTTCTTTGCAGGCCTGATCTGGCTGAAGTAGGACTTCTGCTCTGGGTGTGCTACTTTGCCCTAGAGCTGAAAGGCACAACGTGCAGGCTTCTTTCCAAAGGGCGAGTTGGGCCCCACAGCATCTTGCTTCCAGCTCTTTGGGAAGCTAAGAAACAACTCGCTCTGCACAGTGCTCTTACAGCCTAGTGGGAACATCTCTTCCAAAGGCCGGTGAAACGCAGTTTCTTTGCAGGCCTGATCTGGCTGAAGTAGGACTTCTGCTCTGGGTGTGCTACTTTGCCCTAGAGCTGAAAGGCACAACGTGCAGGCTTCTTTCCAAAGGGCGAGTTGGGCCCCACAGCATCTTGCTTCCAGCTCTTTGGGAAGCTAAGAAACAACTCGCTCTGCACAGTGCTCTTACAGCCTACGGGGAACATCAATTCCAAAGGCCTGTGAAACGCAGTTTCTTTGCAGGCCTGATCTGGCTGAAGTAGGACTTCTGCTCTGGGTGTGCTACTTTGCCCTAGAGCTGAAAGGCACAACGTGCAGGCTTCTTTCCAAAGGGCGAGTTGGGCCCCACAGCATCTTGCTTCCAGCTCTTTGGGAAGCTAAGAAACAACTCGCTCTGCACAGTGCTCTTACAGCCTAGTGGGAACATCTCTTCCAAAGGCCTGTGAAACGCAGTTTCTTTGCAGGCCTGATCTGGCTGAAGTAGGACTTCTGCTCTGGGTGTGCTACTTTGCCCTAGAGCTGAAAGGCACAACGTGCAGGCTTCTTTCCAAAGGGCGAGTTGGGCCCCACAGCATCTTGCTTCCAGCTCTTTGGGAAGCTAAGAAACAACTCGCTCTGCACAGTGCTCTTACAGCCTACCGGGAACATCTCTTCCAAAGGCCTGTGAAACGCAGTTTCTTTGCAGGCCTGATCTGGCTGAAGTAGGACTTCTGCTCTGGGTGTGCTACTTTGCCCTAGAGCTGAAAGGCACAACGTGCTGGCTTCTTTCCAAAGGGCGAGTTGGGCCCCACAGCATCTTGCTTCCAGCTCTTTGGGAAGCTAAGAATCAACTCGCTCTGCACAGTGCTCTTACAGCCTACCGGGAACATCTCTTCCAAAGGCCTGTGAAACGCAGTTTCTTTGCAGGCCTGATCTGGCTGAAGTAGGACTTCTGCTCTGGGTGTGCTACTTTGCCCTAGAGCTGAAAGGCACAACGTGCAGGCTTCTTTCCAAAGGGCGAGTTGGGCCCCACAGCATCTTGCTTCCAGCTCTTTGGGAAGCTAAGAAACAACTCGCTCTGCACAGTGCTCTTACAGCCTAGTGGGAACATCTCTTCCAAAGGCCTGTGAAACGCAGTTTCTTTGCAGGCCTGATCTGGCTGAAGTAGGACTTCTGCTCTGGGTGTGCTACTTTGCCCTAGAGCTGGGTGTGCTACTTTGCCCTAGAGCTGAAAGGCACAACGTGCAGGCTTCTTTCCAAAGGGCGAGTTGGGCCCCACAGCATCTTGCTTCCAGCTCTTTGGGAAGCTAAGAAACAACTCGCTCTGCACAGTGCTCTTACAGCCTACCGGGAACATCTCTTCCAAAGGCCTGTGAAACGCAGTTTCTTTGCAGGCCTGATCTGGCTGAAGTAGGACTTCTGCTCTGGGTGTGCTACTTTGCCCTAGAGCTGAAAGGCACAACGTGCAGGCTTCTTTCCAAAGGGCGAGTTGGGCCCCACAGCATCTTGCTTCCAGCTCTTTGGGAAGCTAAGAAACAACTCGCTCTGCACAGTGCTCTTACAGCCTACCGGGAACTTCTCTTCCAAAGGCCTGTGAAACGCAGTTTCTCTGCAGGCCTGATCTGGCTGAAGTAGGACTTCTGCTCTGGGTGTGCTACTTTGCCCTAGAGCTGAAAGGCACAACGTGCAGGCTTCTTTCCAAAGGGCGAGTTGGGCCCCACAGCATCTTGCTTCCAGCTCTTTGGGAAGCTAAGAAACAACTCGCTCTGCACAGTGCTCTTACAGCCTAACGGGAACATCTCTTCCAAAGGCCTGTGAAACGCGGTTTCTTTGCAGGCCTGATCTGGCTGAAGTAGGACTTCTGCTCTGGGTGTGCTACTTTGCCCTAGAGCTGAAAGGCACAACGTGCAGGCTTCTTTCCAAAGGGCGAGTTGGGCCCCACAGCATCTTGCTTCCAGCTCTTTGGGAAGCTCAGAAACAACTCGCTCTGCACAGTGCTCTTACAGCCTAGTGGGAACATCTCTTCCAAAGGCCGGTGAAACGCAGTTTCTTTGCAGGCCTGATCTGGCTGAAGTAGGACTTCTGCTCTGGGTGTGCTACTTTGCCCTAGAGCTGAAAGGCACAACGTGCAGGCTTCTTTCCAAAGGGCGAGTTGGGCCCCAAAGCATCTTGCTTCCAGCTCTTTGGGAAGCTAAGAAACAACTCGCTCTGCACAGTGCTCTTACAGCCTACGGGGAACATCTCTTCCAAAGGCCTGTGAAACGCAGTTTCTTTGCAGGCCTGATCTGGCTGAAGTAGGACTTCTGCTCTGGGTGTGCTACTTTGCCCTAGAGCTGAAAGGCACAACGTGCAGGCTTCTTTCCAAAGGGCGAGTTGGGCCCCACAGCATCTTGCTTCCAGCTCTTTGGGAAGCTAAGAAACAACTCGCTCTGCACAGTGCTCTTACAGCCTACCGGGAACATCTCTTCCAAAGGCCTGTGAAACGCAGTTTCTTTGCAGGCCTGATCTGGCTGAAGTAGGACTTCTGCTCTGGGTGTGCTACTTTGCCCTAGAGCTGAAAGGCACAACGTGCAGGCTTCTTTCCAAAGGGCGAGTTGGGCCCCACAGCATCTTGCTTCCAGCTCTTTGGGAAGCTAAGAAACAACTCGCTCTGCACAGTGCTCTTACAGCCTAGTGGGAACATCTCTTCCAAAGGCCTGTGAAACGCAGTTTCTTTGCAGGCCTGATCTGGCTGAAGTAGGACTTCTGCTCTGGGTGTGCTACTTTGCCCTAGAGCTGAAAGGCACAACGTGCAGGCTTCTTTCCAAAGGGCGAGTTGGGCCCCACAGCATCTTGCTTCCAGATCTTTGGGAAGCTAAGAAACAACTCGCTCTGCACAGTGCTCTTACAGCCTACCGGGAACATCTCTTCCAAAGGCCTGTGAAACGCAGTTTCTTTGCAGGCCTGATCTGGCTGAAGTAGGACTTCTGCTCTGGGTGTGCTACTTTGCCCTAGAGCTGAAAGGCACAACGTGCAGGCTTCTTTCCAAAGGGCGAGTTGGGCCCCACAGCATCTTGCTTCCAGCTCTTTGGGAAGCTAAGAAACAACTCGCTCTGCACAGTGCTCTTACAGCCTAGTGGGAACATCTCTTCCAAAGGCCGGTGAAACGCAGTTTCTTTGCAGGCCTGATCTGGCTGAAGTAGGACTTCTGCTCTGGGTGTGCTACTTTGCCCTAGAGCTGAAAGGCACAACGTGCAGGCTTCTTTCCAAAGGGCGAGTTGGGCCCCACAGCATCTTGCTTCCAGCTCTTTGGGAAGCTAAGAAACAACTCGCTCTGCACAGTGCTCTTACAGCCTACGGGGAACATCAATTCCAAAGGCCTGTGAAACGCAGTTTCTTTGCAGGCCTGATCTGGCTGAAGTAGGACTTCTGCTCTGGGTGTGCTACTTTGCCCTAGAGCTGAAAGGCACAACGTGCAGGCTTCTTTCCAAAGGGCGAGTTGGGCCCCACAGCATCTTGCTTCCAGCTCTTTGGGAAGCTAAGAAACAACTCGCTCTGCACAGTGCTCTTACAGCCTAGTGGGAACATCTCTTCCAAAGGCCTGTGAAACGCAGTTTCTTTGCAGGCCTGATCTGGCTGAAGTAGGACTTCTGCTCTGGGTGTGCTACTTTGCCCTAGAGCTGAAAGGCACAACGTGCAGGCTTCTTTCCAAAGGGCGAGTTGGGCCCCACAGCATCTTGCTTCCAGCTCTTTGGGAAGCTAAGAAACAACTCGCTCTGCACAGTGCTCTTACAGCCTAGTGGGAACATCTCTTCCAAAGGCCTGTGAAACGCAGTTTCTTTGCAGGCCTGATCTGGCTGAAGTAGGACTTCTGCTCTGGGTGTGCTACTTTGCCCTAGAGCTGAAAGGCACAACGTGCAGGCTTCTTTCCAAAGGGCGAGTTGGGCCCCACAGCATCTTGCTTCCAGCTCTTTGGGAAGCTAAGAAACAACTCGCTCTGCACAGTGCTCTTACAGCCTAGTGGGAACATCTCTTCCAAAGGCCTGTGAAACGCAGTTTCTTTGCAGGCCTGATCTGGCTGAAGTAGGACTTCTGCTCTGGGTGTGCTACTTTGCCCTAGAGCTGAAAGGCACAACGTGCAGGCTTCTTTCCAAAGGGCGAGTTGGGCCCCACAGCATCTTGCTTCCAGCTCTTTGGGAAGCTAAGAAACAACTCGCTCTGCACAGTGCTCTTACAGCCTACCGGGAACATCTCTTCCAAAGGCCTGTGAAACGCAGTTTCTTTGCAGGCCTGATCTGGCTGAAGTAGGACTTCTGCTCTGGGTGTGCTACTTTGCCCTAGAGCTGAAAGGCACAACGTGCTGGCTTCTTTCCAAAGGGCGAGTTGGGCCCCACAGCATCTTGCTTCCAGCTCTTTGGGAAGCTAAGAATCAACTCGCTCTGCACAGTGCTCTTACAGCCTAGTGGGAACATCTCTTCCAAAGGCCTGTGAAACGCAGTTTCTTTGCAGGCCTGATCTGGCTGAAGTAGGACTTCTGCTCTGGGTGTGCTACTTTGCCCTAGAGCTGAAAGGCACAACGTGCAGGCTTCTTTCCAAAGGGCGAGTTGGGCCCCACAGCATCTTGCTTCCAGCTCTTTGGGAAGCTAAGAAACAACTCGCTCTGCACAGTGCTCTTACAGCCTACCGGGAACATCTCTTCCAAAGGCCTGTGAAACGCAGTTTCTTTGCAGGCCTGATCTGGCTGAAGTAGGACTTCTGCTCTGGGTGTGCTACTTTGCCCTAGAGCTGAAAGGCACAACGTGCAGGCTTCTTTCCAAAGGGCGAGTTGGGCCCCACAGCATCTTGCTTCCAGCTCTTTGGGAAGCTAAGAAACAACTCGCTCTGCACAGTGCTCTTACAGCCTACCGGGAACTTCTCTTCCAAAGGCCTGTGAAACGCAGTTTCTCTGCAGGCCTGATCTGGCTGAAGTAGGACTTCTGCTCTGGGTGTGCTACTTTGCCCTAGAGCTGAAAGGCACAACGTGCAGGCTTCTTTCCAAAGGGCGAGTTGGGCCCCACAGCATCTTGCTTCCAGCTCTTTGGGAAGCTAAGAAACAACTCGCTCTGCACAGTGCTCTTACAGCCTAACGGGAACATCTCTTCCAAAGGCCTGTGAAACGCGGTTTCTTTGCAGGCCTGATCTGGCTGAAGTAGGACTTCTGCTCTGGGTGTGCTACTTTGCCCTAGAGCTGAAAGGCACAACGTGCAGGCTTCTTTCCAAAGGGCGAGTTGGGCCCCACAGCATCTTGCTTCCAGCTCTTTGGGAAGCTAAGAAACAACTCGCTCTGCACAGTGCTCTTACAGCCTACCGGGAACATCTCTTCCAAAGGCCTGTGAAACGCAGTTTCTTTGCAGGCCTGATCTGGCTGAAGTAGGACTTCTGCTCTGGGTGTGCTACTTTGCCCTAGAGCTGAAAGGCACAACGTGCAGGCTTCTTTCCAAAGGGCGAGTTGGGCCCCACAGCATCTTGCTTCCAGCTCTTTGGGAAGCTAAGAAACAACTCGCTCTGCACAGTGCTCTTACAGCCTACCGGGAACATCTCTTCCAAAGGCCTGTGAAACGCAGTTTCTTTGCAGGCCTGATCTGGCTGAAGTAGGACTTCTGCTCTGGGTGTGCTACTTTGACCAAGAGCTGAAAGGCACAACGTGCAGGCTTCTTTCCAAAGGGCGAGTTGGGCCCCACAGCATCTTGCTTCCAGCTCTTTGGGAAGCTCAGAAACAACTCGCTCTGCACAGTGCTCTTACAGCCTAGTGGGAACATCTCTTCCAAAGGCCGGTGAAACGCAGTTTCTTTGCAGGCCTGATCTGGCTGAAGTAGGACTTCTGCTCTGGGTGTGCTACTTTGCCCTAGAGCTGAAAGGCACAACGTGCAGGCTTCTTTCCAAAGGGCGAGTTGGGCCCCACAGCATCTTGCTTCCAGCTCTTTGGGAAGCTAAGAAACAACTCGCTCTGCACAGTGCTCTTACAGCCTAGTGGGAACATCTCTTCCAAAGGCCTGTGAAACGCAGTTTCTTTGCAGGCCTGATCTGGCTGAAGTAGGACTTCTGCTCTGGGTGTGCTACTTTGCCCTAGAGCTGAAAGGCACAACGTGCAGGCTTCTTTCCAAAGGGCGAGTTGGGCCCCACAGCATCTTGCTTCCAGCTCTTTGGGAAGCTAAGAAACAACTCGCTCTGCACAGTGCTCTTACAGCCTACCGGGAACATCTCTTCCAAAGGCCTGTGAAACGCAGTTTCTTTGCAGGCCTGATCTGGCTGAAGTAGGACTTCTGCTCTGGGTGTGCTACTTTGCCCTAGAGCTGAAAGGCACAACGTGCAGGCTTCTTTCCAAAGGGCGAGTTGGGCCCCACAGCATCTTGCTTCCAGCTCTTTGGGAAGCTAAGAAACAACTCGCTCTGCACAGTGCTCTTACAGCCTAGTGGGAACATCTCTTCCAAAGGCCGGTGAAACGCAGTTTCTTTGCAGGCCTGATCTGGCTGAAGTAGGACTTCTGCTCTGGGTGTGCTACTTTGCCCTAGAGCTGAAAGGCACAACGTGCAGGCTTCTTTCCAAAGGGCGAGTTGGGCCCCACAGCATCTTGCTTCCAGCTCTTTGGGAAGCTAAGAAACAACTCGCTCTGCACAGTGCTCTTACAGCCTACGGGGAACATCAATTCCAAAGGCCTGTGAAACGCAGTTTCTTTGCAGGCCTGATCTGGCTGAAGTAGGACTTCTGCTCTGGGTGTGCTACTTTGCCCTAGAGCAGAAAGGCACAACGTGCAGGCTTCTTTCCAAAGGGCGAGTTGGGCCCCACAGCATCTTGCTTCCAGCTCTTTGGGAAGCTAAGAAACAACTCGCTCTGCACAGTGCTCTTACAGCCTAGTGGGAACATCTCTTCCAAAGGCCTGTGAAACGCAGTTTCTTTGCAGGCCTGATCTGGCTGAAGTAGGACTTCTGCTCTGGGTGTGCTACTTTGCCCTAGAGCTGAAAGGCACAACGTGCAGGCTTCTTTCCAAAGGGCGAGTTGGGCCCCACAGCATCTTGCTTCCAGCTCTTTGGGAAGCTAAGAAACAACTCGCTCTGCACAGTGCTCTTACAGCCTAGTGGGAACATCTCTTCCAAAGGCCTGTGAAACGCAGTTTCTTTGCAGGCCTGATCTGGCTGAAGTAGGACTTCTGCTCTGGGTGTGCTACTTTGCCCTAGAGCTGAAAGGCACAACGTGCAGGCTTCTTTCCAAAGGGCGAGTTGGGCCCCACAGCATCTTGCTTCCAGCTCTTTGGGAAGCTAAGAAACAACTCGCTCTGCACAGTGCTCTTACAGCCTAGTGGGAACATCTCTTCCAAAGGCCTGTGAAACGCAGTTTCTTTGCAGGCCTGATCTGGCTGAAGTAGGACTTCTGCTCTGGGTGTGCTACTTTGCCCTAGAGCTGAAAGGCACAACGTGCAGGCTTCTTTCCAAAGGGCGAGTTGGGCCCCACAGCATCTTGCTTCCAGCTCTTTGGGAAGCTAAGAAACAACTCGCTCTGCACAGTGCTCTTACAGCCTACCGGGAACATCTCTTCCAAAGGCCTGTGAAACGCAGTTTCTTTGCAGGCCTGATCTGGCTGAAGTAGGACTTCTGCTCTGGGTGTGCTACTTTGCCCTAGAGCTGAAAGGCACAACGTGCTGGCTTCTTTCCAAATGGCGAGTTGGGCCCCACAGCATCTTGCTTCCAGCTCTTTGGGAAGCTAAGAATCAACTCGCTCTGCACAGTGCTCTTACAGCCTAGTGGGAACATCTCTTCCAAAGGCCTGTGAAACGCAGTTTCTTTGCAGGCCTGATCTGGCTGAAGTAGGACTTCTGCTCTGGGTGTGCTACTTTGCCCTAGAGCTGAAAGGCACAACGTGCAGGCTTCTTTCCAAAGGGCGAGTTGGGCCCCACAGCATCTTGCTTCCAGCTCTTTGGGAAGCTAAGAAACAACTCGCTCTGCACAGTGCTCTTACAGCCTACCGGGAACATCTCTTCCAAAGGCCTGTGAAACGCAGTTTCTTTGCAGGCCTGATCTGGCTGAAGTAGGACTTCTGCTCTGGGTGTGCTACTTTGCCCTAGAGCTGAAAGGCACAACGTGCAGGCTTCTTTCCAAAGGGCGAGTTGGGCCCCACAGCATCTTGCTTCCAGCTCTTTGGGAAGCTAAGAAACAACTCGCTCTGCACAGTGCTCTTACAGCCTACCGGGAACTTCTCTTCCAAAGGCCTGTGAAACGCAGTTTCTCTGCAGGCCTGATCTGGCTGAAGTAGGACTTCTGCTCTGGGTGTGCTACTTTGCCCTAGAGCTGAAAGGCACAACGTGCAGGCTTCTTTCCAAAGGGCGAGTTGGGCCCCACAGCATCTTGCTTCCAGCTCTTTGGGAAGCTAAGAAACAACTCGCTCTGCACAGTGCTCTTACAGCCTAACGGGAACATCTCTTCCAAAGGCCTGTGAAACGCGGTTTCTTTGCAGGCCTGATCTGGCTGAAGTAGGACTTCTGCTCTGGGTGTGCTACTTTGCCCTAGAGCTGAAAGGCACAACGTGCAGGCTTCTTTCCAAAGGGCGAGTTGGGCCCCACAGCATCTTGCTTCCAGCTCTTTGGGAAGCTAAGAAACAACTCGCTCTGCACAGTGCTCTTACAGCCTACCGGGAACATCTCTTCCAAAGGCCTGTGAAACGCAGTTTCTTTGCAGGCCTGATCTGGCTGAAGTAGGACTTCTGCTCTGGGTGTGCTACTTTGCCCTAGAGCTGAAAGGCACAACGTGCAGGCTTCTTTCCAAAGGGCGAGTTGGGCCCCACAGCATCTTGCTTCCAGCTCTTTGGGAAGCTAAGAAACAACTCGCTCTGCACAGTGCTCTTACAGCCTACCGGGAACATCTCTTCCAAAGGCCTGTGAAACGCAGTTTCTTTGCAGGCCTGATCTGGCTGAAGTAGGACTTCTGCTCTGGGTGTGCTACTTTGACCAAGAGCTGAAAGGCACAACGTGCAGGCTTCTTTCCAAAGGGCGAGTTGGGCCCCACAGCATCTTGCTTCCAGCTCTTTGGGAAGCTAAGAAACAACTCGCTCTGCACAGTGCTCTTACAGCCTAGTGGGAACATCTCTTCCAAAGGCCTGTGAAACGCAGTTTCTTTGCAGCCCTGATCTGGCTGAAGTAGGACTTCTGCTCTGGGTGTGCTACTTTGCCCTAGAGCTGAAAGGCACAACGTGCAGGCTTCTTTCCAAAGGGCGAGTTGGGCCCCACAGCATCTTGCTTCCAGCTCTTTGGGAAGCTCAGAAACAACTCGCTCTGCACAGTGCTCTTACAGACTAGTGGGAACATCTCTTCCAAAGGCCGGTGAAACGCAGTTTCTTTGCAGGCCTGATCTGGCTGAAGTAGGACTTCTGCTCTGGGTGTGCTACTTTGCCCTAGAGCTGAAAGGCACAACGTGCAGGCTTCTTTCCAAAGGGCGAGTTGGGCCCCAAAGCATCTTGCTTCCAGCTCTTTGGGAAGCTAAGAAACAACTCGCTCTGCACAGTGCTCTTACAGCCTACGGGGAACATCTCTTCCAAAGGCCTGTGAAACGCAGTTTCTTTGCAGGCCTGATCTGGCTGAAGTAGGACTTCTGCTCTGGGTGTGCTACTTTGCCCTAGAGCTGAAAGGCACAACGTGCAGGCTTCTTTCCAAAGGGCGAGTTGGGCCCCACAGCATCTTGCTTCCAGCTCTTTGGGAAGCTAAGAAACAACTCGCTCTGCACAGTGCTCTTACAGCCTAGTGGGAACATCTCTTCCAAAGGCCTGTGAAACGCAGTTTCTTTGCAGGCCTGATCTGGCTGAAGTAGGACTTCTGCTCTGGGTGTGCTACTTTGCCCTAGAGCTGAAAGGCACAACGTGCAGGCTTCTTTCCAAAGGGCGAGTTGGGCCCCACAGCATCTTGCTTCCAGCTCTTTGGGAAGCTAAGAAACAACTCGCTCTGCACAGTGCTCTTACAGCCTAGTGGGAACATCTCTTCCAAAGGCCTGTGAAACGCAGTTTCTTTGCAGGCCTGATCTGGCTGAAGTAGGACTTCTGCTCTGGGTGTGCTACTTTGCCCTAGAGCTGAAAGGCACAACGTGCAGGCTTCTTTCCAAAGGGCGAGTTGGGCCCCACAGCATCTTGCTTCCAGCTCTTTGGGAAGCTAAGAAACAACTCGCTCTGCACAGTGCTCTTACAGCCTACCGGGAACATCTCTTCCAAAGGCCTGTGAAACGCAGTTTCTTTGCAGGCCTGATCTGGCTGAAGTAGGACTTCTGCTCTGGGTGTGCTACTTTGCCCTAGAGCTGAAAGGCACAACGTGCAGGCTTCTTTCCAAAGGGCGAGTTGGGCCCCACAGCATCTTGCTTCCAGCTCTTTGGGAAGCTAAGAAACAACTCGCTCTGCACAGTGCTCTTACAGCCTAGTGGGAACATCTCTTCCAAAGGCCGGTGAAACGCAGTTTCTTTGCAGGCCTGATCTGGCTGAAGTAGGACTTCTGCTCTGGGTGTGCTACTTTGCCCTAGAGCTGAAAGGCACAACGTGCAGGCTTCTTTCCAAAGGGCGAGTTGGGCCCCACAGCATCTTGCTTCCAGCTCTTTGGGAAGCTAAGAAACAACTCGCTCTGCACAGTGCTCTTACAGCCTACGGGGAACATCAATTCCAAAGGCCTGTGAAACGCAGTTTCTTTGCAGGCCTGATCTGGCTGAAGTAGGACTTCTGCTCTGGGTGTGCTACTTTGCCCTAGAGCTGAAAGGCACAACGTGCAGGCTTCTTTCCAAAGGGCGAGTTGGGCCCCACAGCATCTTGCTTCCAGCTCTTTGGGAAGCTAAGAAACAACTCGCTCTGCACAGTGCTCTTACAGCCTAGTGGGAACATCTCTTCCAAAGGCCTGTGAAACGCAGTTTCTTTGCAGGCCTGATCTGGCTGAAGTAGGACTTCTGCTCTGGGTGTGCTACTTTGCCCTAGAGCTGAAAGGCACAACGTGCAGGCTTCTTTCCAAAGGGCGAGTTGGGCCCCACAGCATCTTGCTTCCAGCTCTTTGGGAAGCTAAGAAACAACTCGCTCTGCACAGTGCTCTTACAGCCTAGTGGGAACATCTCTTCCAAAGGCCTGTGAAACGCAGTTTCTTTGCAGGCCTGATCTGGCTGAAGTAGGACTTCTGCTCTGGGTGTGCTACTTTGCCCTAGAGCTGAAAGGCACAACGTGCAGGCTTCTTTCCAAAGGGCGAGTTGGGCCCCACAGCATCTTGCTTCCAGCTCTTTGGGAAGCTAAGAAACAACTCGCTCTGCACAGTGCTCTTACAGCCTACCGGGAACATCTCTTCCAAAGGCCTGTGAAACGCAGTTTCTTTGCAGGCCTGATCTGGCTGAAGTAGGACTTCTGCTCTGGGTGTGCTACTTTGCCCTAGAGCTGAAAGGCACAACGTGCTGGCTTCTTTCCAAAGGGCGAGTTGGGCCCCACAGCATCTTGCTTCCAGCTCTTTGGGAAGCTAAGAATCAACTCGCTCTGCACAGTGCTCTTACAGCCTACCGGGAACATCTCTTCCAAAGGCCTGTGAAACGCAGTTTCTTTGCAGGCCTGATCTGGCTGAAGTAGGACTTCTGCTCTGGGTGTGCTACTTTGCCCTAGAGCTGAAAGGCACAACGTGCAGGCTTCTTTCCAAAGGGCGAGTTGGGCCCCACAGCATCTTGCTTCCAGCTCTTTGGGAAGCTAAGAAACAACTCGCTCTGCACAGTGCTCTTACAGCCTAGTGGGAACATCTCTTCCAAAGGCCTGTGAAACGCAGTTTCTTTGCAGGCCTGATCTGGCTGAAGTAGGACTTCTGCTCTGGGTGTGCTACTTTGCCCTAGAGCTGAAAGGCACAACGTGCAGGCTTCTTTCCAAAGGGCGAGTTGGGCCCCACAGCATCTTGCTTCCAGCTCTTTGGGAAGCTAAGAAACAACTCGCTCTGCACAGTGCTCTTACAGCCTAGTGGGAACATCTCTTCCAAAGGCCTGTGAAACGCAGTTTCTTTGCAGGCCTGATCTGGCTGAAGTAGGACTTCTGCTCTGGGTGTGCTACTTTGCCCTAGAGCTGAAAGGCACAACGTGCAGGCTTCTTTCCAAAGGGCGAGTTGGGCCCCACAGCATCTTGCTTCCAGCTCTTTGGGAAGCTAAGAAACAACTCGCTCTGCACAGTGCTCTTACAGCCTACCGGGAACTTCTCTTCCAAAGGCCTGTGAAACGCAGTTTCTCTGCAGGCCTGATCTGGCTGAAGTAGGACTTCTGCTCTGGGTGTGCTACTTTGCCCTAGAGCTGAAAGGCACAACGTGCAGGCTTCTTTCCAAAGGGCGAGTTGGGCCCCACAGCATCTTGCTTCCAGCTCTTTGGGAAGCTAAGAAACAACTCGCTCTGCACAGTGCTCTTACAGCCTACCGGGAACATCTCTTCCAAAGGCCTGTGAAACGCAGTTTCTTTGCAGGCCTGATCTGGCTGAAGTAGGACTTCTGCTCTGGGTGTGCTACTTTGACCAAGAGCTGAAAGGCACAACGTGCAGGCTTCTTTCCAAAGGGCGAGTTGGGCCCCACAGCATCTTGCTTCCAGCTCTTTGGGAAGCTAAGAAACAACTCGCTCTGCACAGTGCTCTTACAGCCTAGTGGGAACATCTCTTCCAAAGGCCTGTGAAACGCAGTTTCTTTGCAGGCCTGATCTGGCTGAAGTAGGACTTCTGCTCTGGGTGTGCTACTTTGCCCTAGAGCTGAAAGGCACAACGTGCAGGCTTCTTTCCAAAGGGCGAGTTGGGCCCCACAGCATCTTGCTTCCAGCTCTTTGGGAAGCTCAGAAACAACTCGCTCTGCACAGTGCTCTTACAGCCTAGTGGGAACATCTCTTCCAAAGGCCGGTGAAACGCAGTTTCTTTGCAGGCCTGATCTGGCTGAAGTAGGACTTCTGCTCTGGGTGTGCTACTTTGCCCTAGAGCTGAAAGGCACAACGTGCAGGCTTCTTTCCAAAGGGCGAGTTGGGCCCCAAAGCATCTTGCTTCCAGCTCTTTGGGAAGCTAAGAAACAACTCGCTCTGCACAGTGCTCTTACAGCCTACGGGGAACATCTCTTCCAAAGGCCTGTGAAACGCAGTTTCTTTGCAGGCCTGATCTGGCTGAAGTAGGACTTCTGCTCTGGGTGTGCTACTTTGCCCTAGAGCTGAAAGGCACAACGTGCAGGCTTCTTTCCAAAGGGCGAGTTGGGCCCCACAGCATCTTGCTTCCAGCTCTTTGGGAAGCTAAGAAACAACTCGCTCTGCACAGTGCTCTTACAGCCTACCGGGAACATCTCTTCCAAAGGCCTGTGAAACGCAGTTTCTTTGCAGGCCTGATCTGGCTGAAGTAGGACTTCTGCTCTGGGTGTGCTACTTTGCCCTAGAGCTGAAAGGCACAACGTGCAGGCTTCTTTCCAAAGGGCGAGTTGGGCCCCACAGCATCTTGCTTCCAGCTCTTGGGGAAGCTAAGAAACAACTCGCTCTGCACAGTGCTCTTACAGCCTAGTGGGAACATCTCTTCCAAAGGCCTGTGAAACGCAGTTTCTTTGCAGGCCTGATCTGGCTGAAGTAGGACTTCTGCTCTGGGTGTGCTACTTTGCCCTAGAGCTGAAAGGCACAACGTGCAGGCTTCTTTCCAAAGGGCGAGTTGGGCCCCACAGCATCTTGCTTCCAGCTCTTTGGGAAGCTAAGAAACAACTCGCTCTGCACAGTGCTCTTACAGCCTACCGGGAACATCTCTTCCAAAGGCCTGTGAAACGCAGTTTCTTTGCAGGCCTGATCTGGCTGAAGTAGGACTTCTGCTCTGGGTGTGCTACTTTGCCCTAGAGCTGAAAGGCACAACGTGCAGGCTTCTTTCCAAAGGGCGAGTTGGGCCCCACAGCATCTTGCTTCCAGCTCTTTGGGAAGCTAAGAAACAACTCGCTCTGCACAGTGCTCTTACAGCCTAGTGGGAACATCTCTTCCAAAGGCCGGTGAAACGCAGTTTCTTTGCAGGCCTGATCTGGCTGAAGTAGGACTTCTGCTCTGGGTGTGCTACTTTGCCCTAGAGCTGAAAGGCACAACGTGCAGGCTTCTTTCCAAAGGGCGAGTTGGGCCCCACAGCATCTTGCTTCCAGCTCTTTGGGAAGCTAAGAAACAACTCGCTCTGCACAGTGCTCTTACAGCCTACGGGGAACATCAATTCCAAAGGCCTGTGAAACGCAGTTTCTTTGCAGGCCTGATCTGGCTGAAGTAGGACTTCTGCTCTGGGTGTGCTACTTTGCCCTAGAGCTGAAAGGCACAACGTGCAGGCTTCTTTCCAAAGGGCGAGTTGGGCCCCACAGCATCTTGCTTCCAGCTCTTTGGGAAGCTAAGAAACAACTCGCTCTGCACAGTGCTCTTACAGCCTACCGGGAACATCTCTTCCAAAGGCCTGTGAAACGCAGTTTCTTTGCAGGCCTGATCTGGCTGAAGTAGGACTTCT
Organism: Equus caballus; assembly: GCF_041296265.1. Classification (NCBI taxonomy): domain Eukaryota; kingdom Metazoa; phylum Chordata; class Mammalia; order Perissodactyla; family Equidae; genus Equus; species Equus caballus. Next base: position 12,142,146 of record NW_027222394.1, on the reverse strand, counting down.
GCTCTGGGTGTGCTACTTTGCCCTAGAGCTGAAAGGCACAACGTGCAGGCTTCTTTCCAAAGGGCGAGTTGGGCCCCACAGCATCTTGCTTCCAGCTCTTTGGGAAGCTAAGAAACAACTCGCTCTGCACAGTGCTCTTACAGCCTAGTGGGAACATCTCTTCCAAAGGCCTGTGAAACGCAGTTTCTTTGCAGGCCTGATCTGGCTGAAGTAGGACTTCTGCTCTGGGTGTGCTACTTTGCCCTAGAGCTGAAAGGCACAACGTGCAGGCTTCTTTCCAAAGGGCGAGTTGGGCCCCACAGCATCTTGCTTCCAGCTCTTTGGGAAGCTAAGAAACAACTCGCTCTGCACAGTGCTCTTACAGCCTAGTGGGAACATCTCTTCCAAAGGCCTGTGAAACGCAGTTTCTTTGCAGGCCTGATCTGGCTGAAGTAGGACTTCTGCTCTGGGTGTGCTACTTTGCCCTAGAGCTGAAAGGCACAACGTGCAGGCTTCTTTCCAAAGGGCGAGTTGGGCCCCACAGCATCTTGCTTCCAGCTCTTTGGGAAGCTAAGAAACAACTCGCTCTGCACAGTGCTCTTACAGCCTACCGGGAACATCTCTTCCAAAGGCCTGTGAAACGCAGTTTCTTTGCAGGCCTGATCTGGCTGAAGTAGGACTTCTGCTCTGGGTGTGCTACTTTGCCCTAGAGCTGAAAGGCACAACGTGCTGGCTTCTTTCCAAAGGGCGAGTTGGGCCCCACAGCATCTTGCTTCCAGCTCTTTGGGAAGCTAAGAATCAACTCGCTCTGCACAGTGCTCTTACAGCCTACCGGGAACATCTCTTCCAAAGGCCTGTGAAACGCAGTTTCTTTGCAGGCCTGATCTGGCTGAAGTAGGACTTCTGCTCTGGGTGTGCTACTTTGCCCTAGAGCTGAAAGGCACAACGTGCAGGCTTCTTTCCAAAGGGCGAGTTGGGCCCCACAGCATCTTGCTTCCAGCTCTTTGGGAAGCTAAGAAACAACTCGCTCTGCACAGTGCTCTTACAGCCTAGTGGGAACATCTCTTCCAAAGGCCTGTGAAACGCAGTTTCTTTGCAGCCCTGATCTGGCTGAAGTAGGACTTCTGCTCTGGGTGTGCTACTTTGCCCTAGAGCTGAAAGGCACAACGTGCAGGCTTCTTTCCAAAGGGCGAGTTGGGCCCCACAGCATCTTGCTTCCAGCTCTTTGGGAAGCTAAGAAACAACTCGCTCTGCACAGTGCTCTTACAGCCTAGTGGGAACATCTCTTCCAAAGGCCTGTGAAACGCAGTTTCTTTGCAGGCCTGATCTGGCTGAAGTAGGACTTCTGCTCTGGGTGTGCTACTTTGCCCTAGAGCTGAAAGGCACAACGTGCAGGCTTCTTTCCAAAGGGCGAGTTGGGCCCCACAGCATCTTGCTTCCAGCTCTTTGGGAAGCTAAGAAACAACTCGCTCTGCACAGTGCTCTTACAGCCTACCGGGAACTTCTCTTCCAAAGGCCTGTGAAACGCAGTTTCTCTGCAGGCCTGATCTGGCTGAAGTAGGACTTCTGCTCTGGGTGTGCTACTTTGCCCTAGAGCTGAAAGGCACAACGTGCAGGCTTCTTTCCAAAGGGCGAGTTGGGCCCCACAGCATCTTGCTTCCAGCTCTTTGGGAAGCTAAGAAACAACTCGCTCTGCTCAGTGCTCTTACAGCCTAGTGGGAACATCTCTTCCAAAGGCCTGTGAAACACAGTTTCTTTGCAGGACTGATCTGGCTGAAGTAGGACTTCTGCTCTGGGTGTGCTACTTTGCCCTAGAGCTGAAAGGCACAACGTGCAGGCTTCTTTCCAAAGGGCGAGTTGGGCCCCACAGCATCTTGCTTCCAGCTCTTTGGGAAGCTAAGAAACAACTCGCTCTGCACAGTGCTCTTACAGCCTACCGGGAACATCTCTTCCAAAGGCCTGTGAAACGCAGTTTCTTTGCAGGCCTGATCTGGCTGAAGTAGGACTTCTGCTCTGGGTGTGCTACTTTGCCCTAGAGCTGAAAGGCACAACGTGCAGGCTTCTTTCCAAAGGGCGAGTTGGGCCCCACAGCATCTTGCTTCCAGCTCTTTGGGAAGCTAAGAAACAACTCGCTCTGCACAGTGCTCTTACAGCCTACCGGGAACATCTCTTCCAAAGGCCTGTGAAACGCGGTTTCTTTGCAGGCCTGATCTGGCTGAAGTAGGACTTCTGCTCTGGGTGTGCTACTTTGCCCTAGAGCTGAAAGGCACAACGTGCAGGCTTCTTTCCAAAGGGCGAGTTGGGCCCCACAGCATCTTGCTTCCAGCTCTTTGGGAAGCTAAGAAACAACTCGCTCTGCACAGTGCTCTTACAGCCTACCGGGAACATCTCTTCCAAAGGCCTGTGAAACGCAGTTTCTTTGCAGGCCTGATCTGGCTGAAGTAGGACTTCTGCTCTGGGTGTGCTACTTTGCCCTAGCGCTGAAAGGCACAACGTGCAGGCTTCTTTCCAAAGGGCGAGTTGGGCCCCACAGCATCTTGCTTCCAGCTCTTTGGGAAGCTAAGAAACAACTCGCTCTGCACAGTGCTCTTACAGCCTAGTGGGAACATCTCTTCCAAAGGCCGGTGAAACGCAGTTTCTTTGCAGGCCTGATCTGGCTGAAGTAGGACTTCTGCTCTGGGTGTGCTACTTTGCCCTAGAGCTGAAAGGCACAACGTGCAGGCTTCTTTCCAAAGGGCGAGTTGGGCCCCACAGCATCTTGCTTCCAGCTCTTTGGGAAGCTAAGAAACAACTCGCTCTGCACAGTGCTCTTACAGCCTACGGGGAACATCACTTCCAAAGGCCTGTGAAACGCAGTTTCTTTGCAGGCCTGATCTGGCTGAAGTAGGACTTCTGCTCTGGGTGTGCTACTTTGCCCTAGAGCTGAAAGGCACAACGTGCAGGCTTCTTTCCAAAGGGCGAGTTGGGCCCCACAGCATCTTGCTTCCAGCTCTTTGGGAAGCTAAGAAACAACTCGCTCTGCACAGTGCTCTTACAGCCTACCGGGAACATCTCTTCCAAAGGCCTGTGAAACGCAGTTTCTTTGCAGGCCTGATCTGGCTGAAGTAGGACTTCTGCTCTGGGTGTGCTACTTTGCCCTAGCGCTGAAAGGCACAACGTGCAGGCTTCTTTCCAAAGGGCGAGTTGGGCCCCACAGCATCTTGCTTCCAGCTCTTTGGGAAGCTAAGAAACAACTCGCTCTGCACAGTGCTCTTACAGCCTAGTGGGAACATCTCTTCCAAAGGCCTGTGAAACGCAGTTTCTTTGCAGCCCTGATCTGGCTGAAGTAGGACTTCTGCTCTGGGTGTGCTACTTTGCCCTAGAGCTGAAAGGCACAACGTGCAGGCTTCTTTCCAAAGGGCGAGTTGGGCCCCACAGCATCTTGCTTCCAGCTCTTTGGGAAGCTAAGAAACAACTCGCTCTGCACAGTGCTCTTACAGCCTAGTGGGAACATCTCTTCCAAAGGCCTGTGAAACGCAGTTTCTTTGCAGGCCTGATCTGGCTGAAGTAGGACTTCTGCTCTGGGTGTGCTACTTTGCCCTAGAGCTGAAAGGCACAACGTGCAGGCTTCTTTCCAAAGGGCGAGTTGGGCCCCACAGCATCTTGCTTCCAGCTCTTTGGGAAGCTAAGAAACAACTCGCTCTGCACAGTGCTCTTACAGCCTACCGGGAACTTCTCTTCCAAAGGCCTGTGAAACGCAGTTTCTCTGCAGGCCTGATCTGGCTGAAGTAGGACTTCTGCTCTGGGTGTGCTACTTTGCCCTAGAGCTGAAAGGCACAACGTGCAGGCTTCTTTCCAAAGGGCGAGTTGGGCCCCACAGCATCTTGCTTCCAGCTCTTTGGGAAGCTAAGAAACAACTCGCTCTGCTCAGTGCTCTTACAGCCTAGTGGGAACATCTCTTCCAAAGGCCTGTGAAACACAGTTTCTTTGCAGGACTGATCTGGCTGAAGTAGGACTTCTGCTCTGGGTGTGCTACTTTGCCCTAGAGCTGAAAGGCACAACGTGCAGGCTTCTTTCCAAAGGGCGAGTTGGGCCCCACAGCATCTTGCTTCCAGCTCTTTGGGAAGCTAAGAAACAACTCGCTCTGCACAGTGCTCTTACAGCCTACCGGGAACATCTCTTCCAAAGGCCTGTGAAACGCAGTTTCTTTGCAGGCCTGATCTGGCTGAAGTAGGACTTCTGCTCTGGGTGTGCTACTTTGCCCTAGAGCTGAAAGGCACAACGTGCAGGCTTCTTTCCAAAGGGCGAGTTGGGCCCCACAGCATCTTGCTTCCAGCTCTTTGGGAAGCTAAGAAACAACTCGCTCTGCACAGTGCTCTTACAGCCTACCGGGAACATCTCTTCCAAAGGCCTGTGAAACGCGGTTTCTTTGCAGGCCTGATCTGGCTGAAGTAGGACTTCTGCTCTGGGTGTGCTACTTTGCCCTAGAGCTGAAAGGCACAACGTGCAGGCTTCTTTCCAAAGGGCGAGTTGGGCCCCACAGCATCTTGCTTCCAGCTCTTTGGGAAGCTAAGAAACAACTCGCTCTGCACAGTGCTCTTACAGCCTACCGGGAACATCTCTTCCAAAGGCCTGTGAAACGCAGTTTCTTTGCAGGCCTGATCTGGCTGAAGTAGGACTTCTGCTCTGGGTGTGCTACTTTGCCCTAGCGCTGAAAGGCACAACGTGCAGGCTTCTTTCCAAAGGGCGAGTTGGGCCCCACAGCATCTTGCTTCCAGCTCTTTGGGAAGCTAAGAAACAACTCGCTCTGCACAGTGCTCTTACAGCCTAGTGGGAACATCTCTTCCAAAGGCCGGTGAAACGCAGTTTCTTTGCAGGCCTGATCTGGCTGAAGTAGGACTTCTGCTCTGGGTGTGCTACTTTGCCCTAGAGCTGAAAGGCACAACGTGCAGGCTTCTTTCCAAAGGGCGAGTTGGGCCCCACAGCATCTTGCTTCCAGCTCTTTGGGAAGCTAAGAAACAACTCGCTCTGCACAGTGCTCTTACAGCCTACGGGGAACATCACTTCCAAAGGCCTGTGAAACGCAGTTTCTTTGCAGGCCTGATCTGGCTGAAGTAGGACTTCTGCTCTGGGTGTGCTACTTTGCCCTAGAGCTGAAAGGCACAACGTGCAGGCTTCTTTCCAAAGGGCGAGTTGGGCCCCACAGCATCTTGCTTCCAGCTCTTTGGGAAGCTAAGAAACAACTCGCTCTGCACAGTGCTCTTACAGCCTACCGGGAACATCTCTTCCAAAGGCCTGTGAAACGCAGTTTCTTTGCAGGCCTGATCTGGCTGAAGTAGGACTTCTGCTCTGGGTGTGCTACTTTGCCCTAGCGCTGAAAGGCACAACGTGCAGGCTTCTTTCCAAAGGGCGAGTTGGGCCCCACAGCATCTTGCTTCCAGCTCTTTGGGAAGCTAAGAAACAACTCGCTCTGCACAGTGCTCTTACAGCCTAGTGGGAACATCTCTTCCAAAGGCCTGTGAAACGCAGTTTCTTTGCAGGCCTGATCTGGCTGAAGTAGGACTTCTGCTCTGGGTGTGCTACTTTGCCCTAGAGCTGAAAGGCACAACGTGCAGGCTTCTTTCCAAAGGGCGAGTTGGGCCCCACAGCATCTTGCTTCCAGCTCTTTGGGAAGCTAAGAAACAACTCGCTCTGAACAGTGCTCTTACAGCCTAGTGGGAACATCTCTTCCAAAGGCCTGTGAAACGCAGTTTCTTTGCAGGCCTGATCTGGCTGAAGTAGGACTTCTGCTCTGGGTGTGCTACTTTGCCCTAGAGCTGAAAGGCACAACGTGCAGGCTTCTTTCCAAAGGGCGAGTTGGGCCCCACAGCATCTTGCTTCCAGCTCTTTGGGAAGCTAAGAAACAACTCGCTCTGCACAGTGCTCTTACAGCCTACCGGGAACATCTCTTCCAAAGGCCTGTGAAACGCAGTTTCTTTGCAGGCCTGATCTGGCTGAAGTAGGACTTCTGCTCTGGGTGTGCTACTTTGCCCTAGAGCTGAAAGGCACAACGTGCAGGCTTCTTTCCAAAGGGCGAGTTGGGCCCCACAGCATCTTGCTTCCAGCTCTTTGGGAAGCTAAGAAACAACTCGCTCTGCACAGTGCTCTTACAGCCTAGTGGGAACATCTCTTCCAAAGGCCTGTGAAACGCAGTTTCTTTGCAGGCCTGATCTGGCTGAAGTAGGACTTCTGCTCTGGGTGTGCTACTTTGCCCTAGAGCTGAAAGGCACAACGTGCAGGCTTCTTTCCAAAGGGCGAGTTGGGCCCCACAGCATCTTGCTTCCAGCTCTTTGGGAAGCTAAGAAACAACTCGCTCTGCACAGTGCTCTTACAGCCTAGTGGGAACATCTCTTCCAAAGGCCTGTGAAACGCAGTTTCTTTGCAGGCCTGATCTGGCTGAAGTAGGACTTCTGCTCTGGGTGTGCTACTTTGCCCTAGAGCTGAAAGGCACAACGTGCAGGCTTCTTTCCAAAGGGCGAGTTGGGCCCCACAGCATCTTGCTTCCAGCTCTTTGGGAAGCTAAGAAACAACTCGCTCTGCACAGTGCTCTTACAGCCTACCGGGAACATCTCTTCCAAAGGCCTGTGAAACGCAGTTTCTTTGCAGGCCTGATCTGGCTGAAGTAGGACTTCTGCTCTGGGTGTGCTACTTTGCCCTAGAGCTGAAAGGCACAACGTGCAGGCTTCTTTCCAAAGGGCGAGTTGGGCCCCACAGCATCTTGCTTCCAGCTCTTTGGGAAGCTAAGAAACAACTCGCTCTGCACAGTGCTCTTACAGCCTAGTGGGAACATCTCTTCCAAAGGCCGGTGAAACGCAGTTTCTTTGCAGGCCTGATCTGGCTGAAGTAGGACTTCTGCTCTGGGTGTGCTACTTTGCCCTAGAGCTGAAAGGCACAACGTGCAGGCTTCTTTCCAAAGGGCGAGTTGGGCCCCACAGCATCTTGCTTCCAGCTCTTTGGGAAGCTAAGAAACAACTCGCTCTGCACAGTGCTCTTACAGCCTACGGGGAACATCAATTCCAAAGGCCTGTGAAACGCAGTTTCTTTGCAGGCCTGATCTGGCTGAAGTAGGACTTCTGCTCTGGGTGTGCTACTTTGCCCTAGAGCTGAAAGGCACAACGTGCAGGCTTCTTTCCAAAGGGCGAGTTGGGCCCCACAGCATCTTGCTTCCAGCTCTTTGGGAAGCTAAGAAACAACTCGCTCTGCACAGTGCTCTTACAGCCTAGTGGGAACATCTCTTCCAAAGGCCTGTGAAACGCAGTTTCTTTGCAGGCCTGATCTGGCTGAAGTAGGACTTCTGCTCTGGGTGTGCTACTTTGCCCTAGAGCTGAAAGGCACAACGTGCAGGCTTCTTTCCAAAGGGCGAGTTGGGCCCCACAGCATCTTGCTTCCAGCTCTTTGGGAAGCTAAGAAACAACTCGCTCTGCACAGTGCTCTTACAGCCTAGTGGGAACATCTCTTCCAAAGGCCTGTGAAACGCAGTTTCTTTGCAGGCCTGATCTGGCTGAAGTAGGACTTCTGCTCTGGGTGTGCTACTTTGCCCTAGAGCTGAAAGGCACAACGTGCAGGCTTCTTTCCAAAGGGCGAGTTGGGCCCCACAGCATCTTGCTTCCAGCTCTTTGGGAAGCTAAGAAACAACTCGCTCTGCACAGTGCTCTTACAGCCTAGTGGGAACATCTCTTCCAAAGGCCTGTGAAACGCAGTTTCTTTGCAGGCCTGATCTGGCTGAAGTAGGACTTCTGCTCTGGGTGTGCTACTTTGCCCTAGAGCTGAAAGGCACAACGTGCAGGCTTCTTTCCAAAGGGCGAGTTGGGCCCCACAGCATCTTGCTTCCAGCTCTTTGGGAAGCTAAGAAACAACTCGCTCTGCACAGTGCTCTTACAGCCTACCGGGAACATCTCTTCCAAAGGCCTGTGAAACGCAGTTTCTTTGCAGGCCTGATCTGGCTGAAGTAGGACTTCTGCTCTGGGTGTGCTACTTTGCCCTAGAGCTGAAAGGCACAACGTGCTGGCTTCTTTCCAAAGGGCGAGTTGGGCCCCACAGCATCTTGCTTCCAGCTCTTTGGGAAGCTAAGAATCAACTCGCTCTGCACAGTGCTCTTACAGCCTACCGGGAACATCTCTTCCAAAGGCCTGTGAAACGCAGTTTCTTTGCAGGCCTGATCTGGCTGAAGTAGGACTTCTGCTCTGGGTGTGCTACTTTGCCCTAGAGCTGAAAGGCACAACGTGCAGGCTTCTTTCCAAAGGGCGAGTTGGGCCCCACAGCATCTTGCTTCCAGCTCTTTGGGAAGCTAAGAAACAACTCGCTCTGCACAGTGCTCTTACAGCCTAGTGGGAACATCTCTTCCAAAGGCCTGTGAAACGCAGTTTCTTTGCAGGCCTGATCTGGCTGAAGTAGGACTTCTGCTCTGGGTGTGCTACTTTGCCCTAGAGCTGAAAGGCACAACGTGCAGGCTTCTTTCCAAAGGGCGAGTTGGGCCCCACAGCATCTTGCTTCCAGCTCTTTGGGAAGCTAAGAAACAACTCGCTCTGCACAGTGCTCTTACAGCCTAGTGGGAACATCTCTTCCAAAGGCCTGTGAAACGCAGTTTCTTTGCAGGCCTGATCTGGCTGAAGTAGGACTTCTGCTCTGGGTGTGCTACTTTGCCCTAGAGCTGAAAGGCACAACGTGCAGGCTTCTTTCCAAAGGGCGAGTTGGGCCCCACAGCATCTTGCTTCCAGCTCTTTGGGAAGCTAAGAAACAACTCGCTCTGCACAGTGCTCTTACAGCCTACCGGGAACTTCTCTTCCAAAGGCCTGTGAAACGCAGTTTCTCTGCAGGCCTGATCTGGCTGAAGTAGGACTTCTGCTCTGGGTGTGCTACTTTGCCCTAGAGCTGAAAGGCACAACGTGCAGGCTTCTTTCCAAAGGGCGAGTTGGGCCCCACAGCATCTTGCTTCCAGCTCTTTGGGAAGCTAAGAAACAACTCGCTATGCACAGTGCTCTTACAGCCTAGTGGGAACATCTCTTCCAAAGGCCTGTGAAACGCAGTTTCTTTGCAGGCCTGATCTGGCTGAAGTAGGACTTCTGCTCTGGGTGTGCTACTTTGCCCTAGAGCTGAAAGGCACAACGTGCAGGCTTCTTTCCAAAGGGCGAGTTGGGCCCCACAGCATCTTGCTTCCAGCTCTTTGGGAAGCTAAGAAACAACTCGCTCTGCACAGTGCTCTTACAGCCTAGTGGGAACATCTCTTCCAAAGGCCTGTGAAACGCAGTTTCTTTGCAGGCCTGATCTGGCTGAAGTAGGACTTCTGCTCTGGGTGTGCTACTTTGCCCTAGAGCTGAAAGGCACAACGTGCAGGCTTCTTTCCAAAGGGCGAGTTGGGCCCCACAGCATCTTGCTTCCAGCTCTTTGGGAAGCTAAGAAACAACTCGCTCTGCACAGTGCTCTTACAGCCTAGTGGGAACATCTCTTCCAAAGGCCTGTGAAACGCAGTTTCTTTGCAGGCCTGATCTGGCTGAAGTAGGACTTCTGCTCTGGGTGTGCTACTTTGCCCTAGAGCTGAAAGGCACAACGTGCAGGCTTCTTTCCAAAGGGCGAGTTGGGCCCCACAGCATCTTGCTTCCAGCTCTTTGGGAAGCTAAGAAACAACTCGCTCTGCACAGTGCTCTTACAGCCTAGTGGGAACATCTCTTCCAAAGGCCTGTGAAACGCAGTTTCTTTGCAGGCCTGATCTGGCTGAAGTAGGACTTCTGCTCTGGGTGTGCTACTTTGCCCTAGAGCTGAAAGGCACAACGTGCAGGCTTCTTTCCAAAGGGCGAGTTGGGCCCCACAGCATCTTGCTTCCAGCTCTTTGGGAAGCTAAGAAACAACTCGCTCTGCACAGTGCTCTTACAGCCTACCGGGAACTTCTCTTCCAAAGGCCTGTGAAACGCAGTTTCTCTGCAGGCCTGATCTGGCTGAAGTAGGACTTCTGCTCTGGGTGTGCTACTTTGCCCTAGAGCTGAAAGGCACAACGTGCAGGCTTCTTTCCAAAGGGCGAGTTGGGCCCCACAGCATCTTGCTTCCAGCTCTTTGGGAAGCTAAGAAACAACTCGCTCTGCACAGTGCTCTTACAGCCTAGTGGGAACATCTCTTCCAAAGGCCTGTGAAACGCAGTTTCTTTGCAGGACTGATCTGGCTGAAGTAGGACTTCTGCTCTGGGTGTGCTACTTTGCCCTAGAGCTGAAAGGCACAACGTGCAGGCTTCTTTCCAAAGGGCGAGTTGGGCCCCACAGCATCTTGCTTCCAGCTCTTTGGGAAGCTAAGAAACAACTCGCTCTGCACAGTGCTCTTACAGCCTAGTGGGAACATCTCTTCCAAAGGCCTGTGAAACGCAGTTTCTTTGCAGGCCTGATCTGGCTGAAGTAGGACTTCTGCTCTGGGTGTGCTACTTTGCCCTAGAGCTGAAAGGCACAACGTGCAGGCTTCTTTCCAAAGGGCGAGTTGGGCCCCACAGCATCTTGCTTCCAGCTCTTTGGGAAGCTAAGAAACAACTCGCTCTGCACAGTGCTCTTACAGCCTACCGGGAACATCTCTTCCAAAGGCCTGTGAAACGCAGTTTCTTTGCAGGCCTGATCTGGCTGAAGTAGGACTTCTGCTCTGGGTGTGCTACTTTGCCCTAGAGCTGAAAGGCACAACGTGCTGGCTTCTTTCCAAAGGGCGAGTTGGGCCCCACAGCATCTTGCTTCCAGCTCTTTGGGAAGCTAAGAATCAACTCGCTCTGCACAGTGCTCTTACAGCCTACCGGGAACATCTCTTCCAAAGGCCTGTGAAACGCAGTTTCTTTGCAGGCCTGATCTGGCTGAAGTAGGACTTCTGCTCTGGGTGTGCTACTTTGCCCTAGAGCTGAAAGGCACAACGTGCAGGCTTCTTTCCAAAGGGCGAGTTGGGCCCCACAGCATCTTGCTTCCAGCTCTTTGGGAAGCTAAGAAACAACTCGCTCTGCACAGTGCTCTTACAGCCTAGTGGGAACATCTCTTCCAAAGGCCTGTGAAACGCAGTTTCTTTGCAGCCCTGATCTGGCTGAAGTAGGACTTCTGCTCTGGGTGTGCTACTTTGCCCTAGAGCTGAAAGGCACAACGTGCAGGCTTCTTTCCAAAGGGCGAGTTGGGCCCCACAGCATCTTGCTTCCAGCTCTTTGGGAAGCTAAGAAACAACTCGCTCTGCACAGTGCTCTTACAGCCTAGTGGGAACATCTCTTCCAAAGGCCTGTGAAACGCAGTTTCTTTGCAGGCCTGATCTGGCTGAAGTAGGACTTCTGCTCTGGGTGTGCTACTTTGCCCTAGAGCTGAAAGGCACAACGTGCAGGCTTCTTTCCAAAGGGCGAGTTGGGCCCCACAGCATCTTGCTTCCAGCTCTTTGGGAAGCTAAGAAACAACTCGCTCTGCACAGTGCTCTTACAGCCTACCGGGAACTTCTCTTCCAAAGGCCTGTGAAACGCAGTTTCTCTGCAGGCCTGATCTGGCTGAAGTAGGACTTCTGCTCTGGGTGTGCTACTTTGCCCTAGAGCTGAAAGGCACAACGTGCAGGCTTCTTTCCAAAGGGCGAGTTGGGCCCCACAGCATCTTGCTTCCAGCTCTTTGGGAAGCTAAGAAACAACTCGCTCTGCTCAGTGCTCTTACAGCCTAGTGGGAACATCTCTTCCAAAGGCCTGTGAAACACAGTTTCTTTGCAGGACTGATCTGGCTGAAGTAGGACTTCTGCTCTGGGTGTGCTACTTTGCCCTAGAGCTGAAAGGCACAACGTGCAGGCTTCTTTCCAAAGGGCGAGTTGGGCCCCACAGCATCTTGCTTCCAGCTCTTTGGGAAGCTAAGAAACAACTCGCTCTGCACAGTGCTCTTACAGCCTACCGGGAACATCTCTTCCAAAGGCCTGTGAAACGCAGTTTCTTTGCAGGCCTGATCTGGCTGAAGTAGGACTTCTGCTCTGGGTGTGCTACTTTGCCCTAGAGCTGAAAGGCACAACGTGCAGGCTTCTTTCCAAAGGGCGAGTTGGGCCCCACAGCATCTTGCTTCCAGCTCTTTGGGAAGCTAAGAAACAACTCGCTCTGCACAGTGCTCTTACAGCCTACCGGGAACATCTCTTCCAAAGGCCTGTGAAACGCGGTTTCTTTGCAGGCCTGATCTGGCTGAAGTAGGACTTCTGCTCTGGGTGTGCTACTTTGCCCTAGAGCTGAAAGGCACAACGTGCAGGCTTCTTTCCAAAGGGCGAGTTGGGCCCCACAGCATCTTGCTTCCAGCTCTTTGGGAAGCTAAGAAACAACTCGCTCTGCACAGTGCTCTTACAGCCTACCGGGAACATCTCTTCCAAAGGCCTGTGAAACGCAGTTTCTTTGCAGGCCTGATCTGGCTGAAGTAGGACTTCTGCTCTGGGTGTGCTACTTTGCCCTAGCGCTGAAAGGCACAACGTGCAGGCTTCTTTCCAAAGGGCGAGTTGGGCCCCACAGCATCTTGCTTCCAGCTCTTTGGGAAGCTAAGAAACAACTCGCTCTGCACAGTGCTCTTACAGCCTAGTGGGAACATCTCTTCCAAAGGCCGGTGAAACGCAGTTTCTTTGCAGGCCTGATCTGGCTGAAGTAGGACTTCTGCTCTGGGTGTGCTACTTTGCCCTAGAGCTGAAAGGCACAACGTGCAGGCTTCTTTCCAAAGGGCGAGTTGGGCCCCACAGCATCTTGCTTCCAGCTCTTTGGGAAGCTAAGAAACAACTCGCTCTGCACAGTGCTCTTACAGCCTACGGGGAACATCACTTCCAAAGGCCTGTGAAACGCAGTTTCTTTGCAGGCCTGATCTGGCTGAAGTAGGACTTCTGCTCTGGGTGTGCTACTTTGCCCTAGAGCTGAAAGGCACAACGTGCAGGCTTCTTTCCAAAGGGCGAGTTGGGCCCCACAGCATCTTGCTTCCAGCTCTTTGGGAAGCTAAGAAACAACTCGCTCTGCACAGTGCTCTTACAGCCTACCGGGAACATCTCTTCCAAAGGCCTGTGAAACGCAGTTTCTTTGCAGGCCTGATCTGGCTGAAGTAGGACTTCTGCTCTGGGTGTGCTACTTTGCCCTAGCGCTGAAAGGCACAACGTGCAGGCTTCTTTCCAAAGGGCGAGTTGGGCCCCACAGCATCTTGCTTCCAGCTCTTTGGGAAGCTAAGAAACAACTCGCTCTGCACAGTGCTCTTACAGCCTAGTGGGAACATCTCTTCCAAAGGCCTGTGAAACGCAGTTTCTTTGCAGCCCTGATCTGGCTGAAGTAGGACTTCTGCTCTGGGTGTGCTACTTTGCCCTAGAGCTGAAAGGCACAACGTGCAGGCTTCTTTCCAAAGGGCGAGTTGGGCCCCACAGCATCTTGCTTCCAGCTCTTTGGGAAGCTAAGAAACAACTCGCTCTGCACAGTGCTCTTACAGCCTAGTGGGAACATCTCTTCCAAAGGCCTGTGAAACGCAGTTTCTTTGCAGGCCTGATCTGGCTGAAGTAGGACTTCTGCTCTGGGTGTGCTACTTTGCCCTAGAGCTGAAAGGCACAACGTGCAGGCTTCTTTCCAAAGGGCGAGTTGGGCCCCACAGCATCTTGCTTCCAGCTCTTTGGGAAGCTAAGAAACAACTCGCTCTGCACAGTGCTCTTACAGCCTACCGGGAACTTCTCTTCCAAAGGCCTGTGAAACGCAGTTTCTCTGCAGGCCTGATCTGGCTGAAGTAGGACTTCTGCTCTGGGTGTGCTACTTTGCCCTAGAGCTGAAAGGCACAACGTGCAGGCTTCTTTCCAAAGGGCGAGTTGGGCCCCACAGCATCTTGCTTCCAGCTCTTTGGGAAGCTAAGAAACAACTCGCTCTGCTCAGTGCTCTTACAGCCTAGTGGGAACATCTCTTCCAAAGGCCTGTGAAACACAGTTTCTTTGCAGGACTGATCTGGCTGAAGTAGGACTTCTGCTCTGGGTGTGCTACTTTGCCCTAGAGCTGAAAGGCACAACGTGCAGGCTTCTTTCCAAAGGGCGAGTTGGGCCCCACAGCATCTTGCTTCCAGCTCTTTGGGAAGCTAAGAAACAACTCGCTCTGCACAGTGCTCTTACAGCCTACCGGGAACATCTCTTCCAAAGGCCTGTGAAACGCAGTTTCTTTGCAGGCCTGATCTGGCTGAAGTAGGACTTCTGCTCTGGGTGTGCTACTTTGCCCTAGAGCTGAAAGGCACAACGTGCAGGCTTCTTTCCAAAGGGCGAGTTGGGCCCCACAGCATCTTGCTTCCAGCTCTTTGGGAAGCTAAGAAACAACTCGCTCTGCACAGTGCTCTTACAGCCTACCGGGAACATCTCTTCCAAAGGCCTGTGAAACGCAGTTTCTTTGCAGGCCTGATCTGGCTGAAGTAGGACTTCTGCTCTGGGTGTGCTACTTTGCCCTAAAGCTGAAAGGCACAACGTGCAGGCTTCCCTCCAAAGGGCGAGTTGGGCCCCACAGCATCTTGCTTCCAGCTCTTTGGGAAGCTAAGAAACAACTCGCTCTGCACAGTGCTCTTACAGCCTACCGGGAACATCTCTTCCAAAGGCCTGTGAAACGCAGTTTCTTTGCAGGCCTGATCTGGCTGAAGTAGGACTTCTGCTCTGGGTGTGCTACTTTGCCCTAGAGCTGAAAGGCACAACGTGCAGGCTTCTTTCCAAAGGGCGAGTTGGGCCCCACAGCATCTTGCTTCCAGCTCTTTGGGAAGCTAAGAAACAACTCGCTCTGCACAGTGCTCTTACAGCCTACCGGGAAAATCTCTTCCAAAGGCCTGTGAAACGCAGTTTCTTTGCAGGCCTGATCTGGCTGAAGTAGGACTTCTGCTCTGGGTGTGCTACTTTGCCCTAGAGCTGAAAGGCACAACGTGCAGGCTTCTTTCCAAAGGGCGAGTTGGGCCCCACAGCATCTTGCTTCCAGCTCTTTGGGAAGCTAAGAAACAACTCGCTCTGCACAGTGCTCTTACAGCCTAGCGGGAACATCTCTTCCAAAGGCCTGTGAAACGCAGTTTCTTTGCAGGCCTGATCTGGCTGAAGTAGGACTTCTGCTCTGGGTGTGCTACTTTGCCCTAGAGCTGAAAGGCACAACGTGCAGGCTTCTTTCCAAAGGGCGAGTTGGGCCCCACAGCATCTTGCTTCCAGCTCTTTGGGAAGCTAAGAAACAACTCGCTCTGCACAGTGCTCTTACAGCCTAGTGGGAACATCTCTTCCAAAGGCCTGTGAAACGCAGTTTCTTTGCAGGCCTGATCTGGCTGAAGTAGGACTTCTGCTCTGGGTGTGCTACTTTGCCCTAGAGCTGAAAGGCACAACGTGCAGGCTTCTTTCCAAAGGGCGAGTTGGGCCCCACAGCATCTTGCTTCCAGCTCTTTGGGAAGCTAAGAAACAACTCGCTCTGCACAGTGCTCTTACAGCCTACCGGGAACATCTCTTCCAAAGGCCTGTGAAACGCAGTTTCTTTGCAGGCCTGATCTGGCTGAAGTAGGACTTCTGCTCTGGGTGTGCTACTTTGCCCTAGAGCTGAAAGGCACAACGTGCAGGCTTCTTTCCAAAGGGCGAGTTGGGCCCCACAGCATCTTGCTTCCAGCTCTTTGGGAAGCTAAGAAACAACTCGCTCTGCACAGTGCTCTTACAGCCTAGTGGGAACATCTCTTCCAAAGGCCTGTGAAACGCAGTTTCTTTGCAGGCCTGATCTGGCTGAAGTAGGACTTCTGCTCTGGGTGTGCTACTTTGCCCTAGAGCTGAAAGGCACAACGTGCAGGCTTCTTTCCAAAGGGCGAGTTGGGCCCCACAGCATCTTGCTTCCAGCTCTTTGGGAAGCTAAGAAACAACTCGCTCTGCACAGTGCTCTTACAGCCTACCGGGAACATCTCTTCCAAAGGCCTGTGAAACGCAGTTTCTTTGCAGGCCTGATCTGGCTGAAGTAGGACTTCTGCTCTGGGTGTGCTACTTTGCCCTAGAGCTGAAAGGCACAACGTGCAGGCTTCTTTCCAAAGGGCGAGTTGGGCCCCACAGCATCTTGCTTCCGGCTCTTTGGGAAGCTAAGAAACAACTCGCTCTGCACAGTGCTCTTACAGCCTACCGGGAACATCTCTTCCAAAGGCCTGTGAAACGCAGTTTCTTTGCAGGCCTGATCTGGCTGAAGTAGGACTTCTGCTCTGGGTGTGCTACTTTGCCCTAGAGCTGAAAGGCACAACGTGCAGGCTTCTTTCCAAAGGGCGAGTTGGGCCCCACAGCAACTTGCTTCCGGCTCTTTGGGAAGCTAAGAAACAACTCGCTCTGCACAGTGCTCATACAGCCTAGTGGGAACATCTCTTCCAAAGGCCTGTGAAACGCAGTTTCTTTGCAGGCCTGATCTGGCTGAAGTAGGACTTCTGCTCTGGGTGTGCTACTTTGCCCTAGAGCTGAAAGGCACAACGTGCAGGCTTCTTTCCAAAGGGCGAGTTGGGCCCCACAGCATCTTGCTTCCAGCTCTTTGGGAAGCTAAGAAACAACTCGCTGTGCACAGTGCTCTTACAGCCTAGTGGGAACATCTCTTCCAAAGGCCTGTGAAACGCAGTTTCTTTGCAGGCCTGATCTGGCTGAAGTAGGACTTCTGCTCTGGGTGTGCTACTTTGCCCTAGAGCTGAAAGGCACAACGTGCAGGCTTCTTTCCAAAGGGCGAGTTGGGCCCCACAGCATCTTGCTTCCAGCTCTTTGGGAAGCTCAGAAACAACTCGCTCTGCACAGTGCTCTTACAGCCTAGTGGGAACATCTCTTCCAAAGGCCTGTGAAACGCAGTTTCTTTGCAGGCCTGATCTGGCTGAAGTAGGACTTCTGCTCTGGGTGTGCTACTTTGCCCTAGAGCTGAAAGGCACAACGAGCAGGCTTCTTTCCAAAGGGCGAGTTGGGCCCCACAGCATCTTGCTTCCAGCTCTTTGGGAAGCTAAGAAACAACTCGCTGTGCACAGTGCTCTTACAGCCTACCGGGAACATCTCTTCCAAAGGCCTGTGAAACGCAGTTTCTTTGCAGGCCTGATCTGGCTGAAGTAGGACTTCTGCTCTGGGTGTGCTACTTTGCCCTAGAGCTGAAAGGCACAACGTGCAGGCTTCTTTCCAAAGGGCGAGTTGGGCCCCACAGCATCTTGCTTCCAGCTCTTTGGGAAGCTAAGAAACAACTCGCTCTGCACAGTGCTCTTACAGCCTAGTGGGAACATCTCTTCCAAAGGCCTGTGAAACGCAGTTTCTTTGCAGGCCTGATCTGGCTGAAGTAGGACTTCTGCTCTGGGTGTGCTACTTTGCCCTAGAGCTGAAAGGCACAACGTGCAGGCTTCTTTCCAAAGGGCGAGTTGGGCCCCACAGCATCTTGCTTCCGGCTCTTTGGGAAGCTAAGAAACAACTCGCTCTGCACAGTGCTCTTACAGCCTACCGGGAACATCTCTTCCAAAGGCCTGTGAAACGCAGTTTCTTTGCAGGCCTGATCTGGCTGAAGTAGGACTTCTGCTCTGGGTGTGCTACTTTGCCCTAGAGCTGAAAGGCACAACGTGCAGGCTTCTTTCCAAAGGGCGAGTTGGGCCCCACAGCATCTTGCTTCCAGCTCTTTGGGAAGCTAAGAAACAACTCGCTCTGCACAGTGCTCTTACAGCCTACCGGGAAAATCTCTTCCAAAGGCCTGTGAAACGCAGTTTCTTTGCAGGCCTGATCTGGCTGAAGTAGGACTTCTGCTCTGGGTGTGCTACTTTGCCCTAGAGCTGAAAGGCACAACGTGCAGGCTTCTTTCCAAAGGGCGAGTTGGGCCCCACAGCATCTTGCTTCCAGCTCTTTGGGAAGCTAAGAAACAACTCGCTCTGCACAGTGCTCTTACAGCCTACCGGGAACATCTCTTCCAAAGGCCTGTGAAACGCAGTTTCTTTGCAGGCCTGATCTGGCTGAAGTAGGACTTCTGCTCTGGGTGTGCTACTTTGCCCTAGAGCTGAAAGGCACAACGTGCAGGCTTCTTTCCAAAGGGCGAGTTGGGCCCCACAGCATCTTGCTTCCGGCTCTTTGGGAAGCTAAGAAACAACTCGCTCTGCACAGTGCTCTTACAGCCTACCGGGAACATCTCTTCCAAAGGCCTGTGAAACGCAGTTTCTTTGCAGGCCTGATCTGGCTGAAGTAGGACTTCTGCTCTGGGTGTGCTACTTTGCCCTAGAGCTGAAAGGCACAACGTGCAGGCTTCTTTCCAAAGGGCGAGTTGGGCCCCACAGCATCTTGCTTCCAGCTCTTTGGGAAGCTAAGAAACAACTCGCTCTGCACAGTGCTCTTACAGCCTACCGGGAAAATCTCTTCCAAAGGCCTGTGAAACGCAGTTTCTTTGCAGGCCTGATCTGGCTGAAGTAGGACTTCTGCTCTGGGTGTGCTACTTTGCCCTAGAGCTGAAAGGCACAACGTGCAGGCTTCTTTCCAAAGGGCGAGTTGGGCCCCACAGCATCTTGCTTCCAGCTCTTTGGGAAGCTAAGAAACAACTCGCTCTGCACAGTGCTCTTACAGCCTACCGGGAACATCTCTTCCAAAGGCCTGTGAAACGCAGTTTCTTTGCAGGCCTGATCTGGCTGAAGTAGGACTTCTGCTCTGGGTGTGCTACTTTGCCCTAGAGCTGAAAGGCACAACGTGCAGGCTTCTTTCCAAAGGGCGAGTTGGGCCCCACAGCATCTTGCTTCCAGCTCTTTGGGAAGCTAAGAAACAACTCGCTCTGCACAGTGCTCTTACAGCCTAGTGGGAACATCTCTTCCAAAGGCCTGTGAAACGCAGTTTCTTTGCAGGCCTGATCTGGCTGAAGTAGGACTTCTGCTCTGGGTGTGCTACTTTGCCCTAGAGCTGAAAGGCACAACGTGCAGGCTTCTTTCCAAAGGGCGAGTTGGGCCCCACAGCATCTTGCTTCCAGCTCTTTGGGAAGCTAAGAAACAACTCGCTCTGCACAGTGCTCTTACAGCCTAGTGGGAACATCTCTTCCAAAGGCCTGTGAAACGCAGTTTCTTTGCAGGCCTGATCTGGCTGAAGTAGGACTTCTGCTCTGGGTGTGCTACTTTGCCCTAGAGCTGAAAGGCACAACGTGCAGGCTTCTTTCCAAAGGGCGAGTTGGGCCCCAAAGCATCTTGCTTCCAGCTCTTTGGGAAGCTAAGAAACAACATGCTCTGCACAGTGCTATTACAGCCTACCGGGAACATCTCTTCCAAAGGCCTGTGAAACGCAGTTCTTTGCAGGCCTGATCTGGCTGAAGTAGGACTTCTGCTCTGCGTGTGCTACTTTGCCCTAGAGCTGAAAGGCACAACGTGCAGGCTTCTTTCCAAAGGGCGAGTTGGGCCCCACAGCATCTTGCTTCCAGCTCTTTGGGAAGCTAATAAACAACTCGCTCTGCACAGTGCTCTTACAGCCTACCGGGAACATCTCTTCCAAAGGCCTGTGAAACGCAGTTTCTTTGCAGGCCTGATCTGGCTGAAGTAGGACTTCTGCTCTGGGTGTGCTACTTTGCCCTAGAGCTGAAAGGCACAACGTGCAGGCTTCTTTCCAAAGGGCGAGTTGGGCCTCACAGCATCTTGCTTCCGGCTCTTTGGGAAGCTAAGAAACAACTCGCTCTGCACAGTGCTCATACAGCCTAGTGGGAACATCTCTTCCAAAGGCCTGTGAAACGCAGTTTCTTTGCAGGCCTGATCTGGCTGAAGTAGGACTTCTGCTCTGGGTGTGCTACTTTGCCCTAGAGCTGAAAGGCACAACGTGCAGGCTTCTTTCCAAAGGGCGAGTTGGGCCCCACAGCATCTTGCTTCCAGCTCTTTGGGAAGCTAAGAAACAACTCGCTCTGCACAGTGCTCTTACAGCCTAGTGGGAACATCTCTTCCAAAGGCCTGTGAAACGCAGTTTCTTTGCAGGCCTGATCTGGCTGAAGTAGGACTTCTGCTCTGGGTGTGCTACTTTGCCCTAGAGCTGAAAGGCACAACGTGCAGGCTTCTTTCCAAAGGGCGAGTTGGGCCCCACAGCATCTTGCTTCCGGCTCTTTGGGAAGCTAAGAAACAACTCGCTCTGCACAGTGCTCTTACAGCCTAGTGGGAACATATCTTCCAAAGGCCTGTGAAACGCAGTTTCTTTGCAGGCCTGATCAGGCTGAAGTAGGACTTCTGCTCTGGGTGTGCTACTTTGCCCTAGAGCTGAAAGGCACAACGTGCAGGCTTATTTCCAAAGGGCGATTTGGGCCCCACAGCATCTTGCTTACAGCTCTCTGGGAAGCTAAGAAACAACTCGCTCTGCACAGTGCTCTTACAGCCTACCGGGAACATCTCTTACAAAGGCCTGTGAAACGCAGTTTCTTTGCAGGCCTGATCTGGCTGAAGTAGGACTTCTGCTCTGGGTGTGCTACTTTGCCCTAGAGCTGAAAGGCACAACGTGCAGGCTTCTTTCCAAAGGGCGAGTTGGGCCCCACAGCATCTTGCTTCCAGCTCTTTGGGAAGCTAAGAAACAACTCGCTCTGCACAGTGCTCTTACAGCCTAGTGGGAACATCTCTTCCAAAGGCCTGTGAAACGCAGTTTCTTTGCAGGCCTGATCTGGCTGAAGTAGGACTTCTGCTCTGGGTGTGCTACTTTGCCCTAGAGCTGAAAGGCACAACGTGCAGGCTTCTTTCCAAAGGGCGAGTTGGGCCCCACAGCATCTTGCTTCCGGCTCTTTGGGAAGCTAAGAAACAACTCGCTCTGCACAGTGCTCTTACAGACTAGTGGGAACATCTCTTCCAAAGGCCTGTGAAACGCAGTTTCTTTGCAGGCCTGATCTGGCTGAAGTAGGACTTCTGCTCTGGGTGTGCTACTTTGCCCTAGAGCTGAAAGGCACAACGTGCAGGCTTCTTTCCAAAGGGTGAGTTGAGCCCCACAGCATCTTGCTTCCAGGTCTTTGGGAAGCTAAGAAACAACTCGCTCTGCACAGTGCTCTTACAGCCTAGTGGGAACATCTCTTCCAAAGGCCTGTGAAACGCAGTTTCTTTGCAGGCCTGATCTGGCTGACGTAGGACTTCTGCTCTGGGTGTGCTACTTTGCCCTAGAGCTGAAAGGCACAACGTGCAAGCTTCTTTCCAAAGGGCGAGTTGGGCCCCACAGCATCTTGCTTCCAGCTCTTTGGGAAGCTAAGAAACAACTCGCTCTGCTCAGTGCTCTTACAGCCTACCGGGAACATGTCTTCCAAAGGCCTGTGAAACGCAGTTTCTTTGCAGGCCTGATCTGGCTGAAGTAGGACTTCTGCTCTGGGTGTGCTACTTTGCCCTAGAGCTGAAAGGCACAACGTGCAGGCTTCTTTCCAAAGGGCGAGTTGGGCCCCACAGCATCTTGCTTCCAGCTCTTTGGGAAGCTAAGAAACAACTCGCTCTGCACAGTGCTCTTACAGCCTAGTGGGAACATCTCTTCCAAAGGCCTGTGAAACGCAGTTTCTTTGCAGGCCTGATCTGGCTGAAGTAGGACTTCTGCTCTGGGTGTGCTACTTTGCCCTAGAGCTGAAAGGCACAACGTGCAGGCTTCTTTCCAAAGGGCGAGTTGGGCCCCACAGCATCTTGCTTCCAGCTCTTTGGGAAGCTAAGAAACAACTCGCTCTGCACAGTGCTCTTACAGCCTACCGGGAACATCTCTTCCAAAGGCCTGTGAAATGCAGTTTCTTTGCAGGCCTGATCTGGCTGAAGTAGGACTTCTGCTCTGGGTGTGCTACTTTGCCCTAGAGCTGAAAGGCACAACGTGCAGGCTTCTTTCCAAAGGGCGAGTTGGGCCCCACAGCATCTTGCTTCCGGCTTTTTGGGAAGCTAAGAAACAACTCGCTCTGCACAGTGCTCTTACAGCCTAGTGGGAACATCTCATCCAAAGGCCTGTGAAACGCAGTTTCTTTGCAGGCCTGATCTGGCTGAAGTAGGACTTCTGCTCTGGGTGTGCTACTTTGCCCTAGAGCTGAAAGGCACAACGTGCAGGCTTCTTTCCAAAGGGCGAGTTGGGCCCCACAGCATCTTGCTTCCAGCTCTTTGGGAAGCTAAGAAACAACTCGCTCTGCACAGTGCTCTTACAGCCTACCGGGAACCTCTCTTCCAAAGGACTGTGAAACGCAGTTTCTTTGAAGGCCTGATCTGGCTGAAGTAGGACTTCTGCTCTGGGTGTGCTACTTTGCCCTAGAGCTGAAAGGCACAACGTGCAGGCTTCTTTCCAAAGGGCGAGTTGGGCCCCACAGCATCTTGCTTCCAGCTCTTTGGGAAGCTAAGAAACAACTCGCTCTGCACAGTGCTCTTACAGCCTACCGGGAACATCTCTTCCAAAGGTCTGTGAAACGCAGTTTCTTTGCAGGCCTGATCTGGCTGAAGTAGGACTTCTGCTCTGGGTGTGCTACTTTGCCCTAGAGCTGAAACGCACAACGTGCAGGCTTCTTTCCAAAGGGCGAGTTGGGCCCCACAGCATCTTGCTTCCAGCTCTTTGGGAAGCTAAGAAACAACTCGCTCTGCACAGTGCTCTTACAGCCTAGTGGGAACATCTCTTCCAAAGGCCTGTGAAACGCAGTTTCTTTGCAGGCCTGATCTGGCTGAAGTAGGACTTCTGCTCTGGGTGTGCTACTTTGCCCTAGAGCTGAAAGGCACAACGTGCAGGCTTCTTTCCAAAGGGCGAGTTGGGCCCCACAGCATCTTGCTTCCAGCTCTTTGGGAAGCTAAGAAACAACTCGCTCTGCACAGTGCTCTTACAGCCTAGTGGGAACATCTCTTCCAAAGGCCTGTGAAACGCAGTTTCTTTGCAGGCCTGATCTGGCTGAAGTAGGACTTCTGCTCTGGGTGTGCTACTTTGCCCTAGAGCTGAAAGGCACAACGTGCAGGCTTCTTTCCAAAGGGCGAGTTGGGCCCCACAGCATCTTGCTTCCAGCTCTTTGGGAAGCTAAGAAACAACTCGCTCTGCACAGTGCTCTTACAGCCTACCGGGAACATCTCTTCCAAAGGCCTGTGAAACGCAGTTTCTTTGCAGGCCTGATCTGGCTGAAGTAGGACTTCTGCTCTGGGTGTGCTACTTTGCCCTAGAGCTGAAAGGCACAACGTGCAGGCTTCTTTCCAAAGGGCGAGTTGGGCCCCACAGCATCTTGCTTCCAGCTCTCTGGGAAGCTAAGAAACAACTCGCTCTGCACAGTGCTCTTACAGCCTACCGGGAACATGTCTTCCAAAGGCCTGTGAAACGCAGTTTCTTTGCAGGCCTGATCTGGCTGAAGTAGGACTTCTTCTCTGGGTGTGCTACTTTGCCCTAGAGCTGAAAGGCACAACGTGCAGGCTTCTTTCCAAAGGGCGAGTTGGGCCCCACAGCATCTTGCTTCCAGCTCTTTGGGAAGCTAAGAAACAACTCGCTCTGCACAGTGCTCTTACAGCCTACCGGGAACATCTCTTCCAAAGGCCTGTGAAACGCAGTTTCTTTGCAGGCCTGATCTGGCTGAAGTAGCACTTCTGCTCTGGGTGTGCTGCTTTGCCCTAGAGCTGAAAGGCACAACGTGCAGGCTTCTTTCCAAAGGGCGAGTTGGGCCCCACAGCATCTTGCTTCCAGCTCTTTGGGAAGCTAAGAAACAACTCGCTCTGCACAGTGCTCTTAAAGCCTACCGGGAAAATCTCTTCCAAAGGCCTGTGAAACGCAGTTTCTTTGCAGGCCTGATCTGGCTGAAGTAGGACTTCTGCTCTGGGTGTGCTACTTTGCCCTAGAGCTGAAAGGCACAACGTGCAGGCTTCTTTCCAAAGGGCGAGTTGGGCCCCACAGCATCTTGCTTCCAGCTCTTTGGGAAGCTAAGAAACAACTCGCTCTGCACAGTGCTCTTACAGCCTAGTGGGAACATCTCTTCCAAAGGCCTGTGAAACGCAGTTTCTTTGCAGGCCTGATCTGGCTGAAGTAGGACTTCTGCTCTGGGTGTGCTACTTTGCCCTAGAGCTGAAAGGCACAACGTGCAGGCTTCTTTCCAAAGGGCGAGTTGGGCCCCACAGCATCTTGCTTCCAGCTCTTTGGGAAGCTAAGAAACAACTCGCTCTGCACAGTGCTCTTACAGCCTAGTGGGAACATCTCTTCCAAAGGCCTGTGAAACGCAGTTTCTTTGCAGGCCTGATTTGGATGAAGTAGGACTTCTGCTCTGGGTGTGCTACTTTGCCCTAGAGCTGAAAGGCACAACGTGCAGGCTTCTTTCCAAAGGGCGAGTTGGGCCCCACAGCATCTTGCTTCTGGCTCTTTGGGAAGCTAAGAAACAACTCGCTCTGCACAGTGCTCTTACAGCCTACCGGGAACATCTCTTCCAAAGGCCTGTGAAACGCAGTTTCTTTGCAGGCCTGATCTGGCTGAAGTAGGACTTCTGCTCTGGGTGTGCTACTTTGCCCTAGAGCTGAAAGGCACAACGTGCAGGCTTCTTTCCAAAGGGCGAGTTGGGCCCCACAGCATCTTGCTTCCAGCTCTTTGGGAAGCTAAGAAACAACTCGCTCTGCACAGTGCTCTTACAGCCTAGTGGGAACATCTCTTCCAAAGGCCTGTGAAACGCAGTTTCTTTGCAGGCCTGATCTGGCTGAAGTAGGACTTCTGCTCTGGGTGTGCTACTTTGCCCTAGAGCTGAAAGGCACAACGTGCAGGCTTCTTTCCAAAGGGCGAGTTGGGCCCCACAGCATCTTGCTTCCAGCTCTTTGGGAAGCTAAGAAACAACTCGCTCTGCACAGTGCTCTTACAGCCTACCGGGAACATCTCTTCCAAAGGCCTGTGAAAGGCAGTTTCTTTGCAGGCCTGATCTGGCTGAAGTAGGACTTCTGCTCTGGGTGTGCTACTTTGCCCTAAAGCTGAAAGGCACAACGTGCAGGCTTCCTTCCAAAGGGCGAGTTGGGCCCCACAGCATCTTGCTTCCAGCTCTTTGGGAAGCTAAGAAACAACTCGCTCTGCACAGTGCTCTTACAGCCTACCGGGAACATCTCTTCCAAAGGCCTGTGAAACGCAGTTTCTTTGCAGGCCTGATCTGGCTGAAGTAGGACTTCTGCTCTGGGTGTGCTACTTTGCCCTAGAGCTGAAAGGCACAACGTGCAGGCTTCTTTCCAAAGGGCGAGTTGGGCCCCACAGCATCTTGCTTCCAGCTCTTTGGGAAGCTAAGAAACAACTCGCTCTGCACAGTGCTCTTACAGCCTACCGGGAACATCTCTTCCAAAGGCCTGTGAAACGCAGTTTCTTTGCAGGCCTGATCTGGCTGAAGTAGGACTTCTGCTCTGGGTGTGCTACTTTGCCCTAGAGCTGAAAGGCACAACGTGCAGGCTTCTTTCCAAAGGGCGAGTTGGGCCCCACAGCATCTTGCTTCCGGCTCTTTGGGAAGCTAAGAAACAACTCGCTCTGCACAGTGCTCTTACAGCCTACCGGGAACATCTCTTCCAAAGGCCTGTGAAACGCAGTTTCTTTGCAGGCCTGATCTGGCTGAAGTAGGACTTCTGCTCTGGGTGTGCTACTTTGCCCTAGAGCTGAAAGGCACAACGTGCAGTCTTCTTTCCAAAGGGCGAGTTGGGCCCCAAAGCATCTTGCTTCCAGCTCTTTGGGAAGCTAAGAAACAACTCGCTCTGCACAGTGCTATTACAGCCTACCGGGAACATCTCTTCCAAAGGCCTGTGAAACGCAGTTCTTTGCAGGCCTGATCTGGCTGAAGTAGGACTTCTGCTCTGCGTGTGCTACTTTGCCATAGAGCTGAAAGGCACAACGTGCAGGCTTCTTTCCAAAGGGCGAGTTGGGCCCCACAGCATCTTGCTTCCAGCTCTTTGGGAAGCTAAGAAACAACTCGCTCTGCACAGTGCTCTTACAGCCTACCGGGAACATCTCTTCCAAAGGCCTGTGAAACGCAGTTTCTTTGCAGGCCTGATCTGGCTGAAGTAGGACTTCTGCTCTGGGTGTGCTACTTTGCCCTAGAGCTGAAAGGCACAACGTGCAGGCTTCTTTCCAAAGGGCGAGTTGGGCCCCACAGCATCTTGCTTCCAGCTCTTTGGGAAGCTCAGAAACAACTCGCTCTGCACAGTGCTCTTACAGCCTAGTGGGAACATCTCTTCCAAAGGCCTGTGAAACGCAGTTTCTTTGCAGGCCTGATCTGGCTGAAGTAGGACTTCTGCTCTGGGTGTGCTACTTTGCCCTAGAGCTGAAAGGCACAACGTGCAGGCTTCTTTCCAAAGGGCGAGTTGGGCCCCACAGCATCTTGCTTCCAGCTCTTTGGGAAGCTAAGAAACAACTCGCTCTGCACAGTGCTCTTACAGCCTACCGGGAACATCTCTTCCAAAGGCCTGTGAAACGCAGTTTCTTTGCAGGCCTGATCTGGCTGAAGTAGCACTTCTGCTCTGGGTGTGCTGCTTTGCCCTAGAGCTGAAAGGCACAACGTGCAGGCTTCTTTCCAAAGGGCGAGTTGGGCCCCACAGCATCTTGCTTCCAGCTCTTTGGGAAGCTAAGAAACAACTCGCTCTGCACAGTGCTCTTACAGCCTACCGGGAAAATCTCTTCCAAAGGCCTGTGAAACGCAGTTTCTTTGCAGGCCTGATCTGGCTGAAGTAGGACTTCTGCTCTGGGTGTGCTACTTTGCCCTAGAGCTGAAAGGCACAACGTGCAGGCTTCTTTCCAAAGGGCGAGTTGGGCCCCACAGCATCTTGCTTCCAGCTCTTTGGGAAGCTAAGAAACAACTCGCTCTGCACAGTGCTCTTACAGCCTAGTGGGAACATCTCTTCCAAAGGCCTGTGAAACGCAGTTTCTTTGCAGGCCTGATCTGGCTGAAGTAGGACTTCTGCTCTGGGTGTGCTACTTTGCCCTAGAGCTGAAAGGCACAACGTGCAGGCTTCTTTCCAAAGGGCGAGTTGGGCCCCACAGCATCTTGCTTCCAGCTCTTTGGGAAGCTAAGAAACAACTCGCTCTGCACAGTGCTCTTACAGCCTAGTGGGAACATCTCTTCCAAAGGCCTGTGAAACGCAGTTTCTTTGCAGGCCTGATTTGGATGAAGTAGGACTTCTGCTCTGGGTGTGCTACTTTGCCCTAGAGCTGAAAGGCACAACGTGCAGGCTTCTTTCCAAAGGGCGAGTTGGGCCCCACAGCATCTTGCTTCTGGCTCTTTGGGAAGCTAAGAAACAACTCGCTCTGCACAGTGCTCTTACAGCCTACCGGGAACATCTCTTCCAAAGGCCTGTGAAACGCAGTTTCTTTGCAGGCCTGATCTGGCTGAAGTAGGACTTCTGCTCTGGGTGTGCTACTTTGCCCTAGAGCTGAAAGGCACAACGTGCAGGCTTCTTTCCAAAGGGCGAGTTGGGCCCCACAGCATCTTGCTTCCAGCTCTTTGGGAAGCTAAGAAACAACTCGCTCTGCACAGTGCTCTTACAGCCTAGTGGGAACATCTCTTCCAAAGGCCTGTGAAACGCAGTTTCTTTGCAGGCCTGATCTGGCTGAAGTAGGACTTCTGCTCTGGGTGTGCTACTTTGCCCTAGAGCTGAAAGGCACAACGTGCAGGCTTCTTTCCAAAGGGCGAGTTGGGCCCCACAGCATCTTGCTTCCAGCTCTTTGGGAAGCTAAGAAACAACTCGCTCTGCACAGTGCTCTTACAGCCTACCGGGAACATCTCTTCCAAAGGCCTGTGAAAGGCAGTTTCTTTGCAGGCCTGATCTGGCTGAAGTAGGACTTCTGCTCTGGGTGTGCTACTTTGCCCTAAAGCTGAAAGGCACAACGTGCAGGCTTCCTTCCAAAGGGCGAGTTGGGCCCCACAGCATCTTGCTTCCAGCTCTTTGGGAAGCTAAGAAACAACTCGCTCTGCACAGTGCTCTTACAGCCTACCGGGAACATCTCTTCCAAAGGCCTGTGAAACGCAGTTTCTTTGCAGGCCTGATCTGGCTGAAGTAGGACTTCTGCTCTGGGTGTGCTACTTTGCCCTAGAGCTGAAAGGCACAACGTGCAGGCTTCTTTCCAAAGGGCGAGTTGGGCCCCACAGCATCTTGCTTCCAGCTCTTTGGGAAGCTAAGAAACAACTCGCTCTGCACAGTGCTCTTACAGCCTACCGGGAACATCTCTTCCAAAGGCCTGTGAAACGCAGTTTCTTTGCAGGCCTGATCTGGCTGAAGTAGGACTTCTGCTCTGGGTGTGCTACTTTGCCCTAGAGCTGAAAGGCACAACGTGCAGGCTTCTTTCCAAAGGGCGAGTTGGGCCCCACAGCATCTTGCTTCCGGCTCTTTGGGAAGCTAAGAAACAACTCGCTCTGCACAGTGCTCTTACAGCCTACCGGGAACATCTCTTCCAAAGGCCTGTGAAACGCAGTTTCTTTGCAGGCCTGATCTGGCTGAAGTAGGACTTCTGCTCTGGGTGTGCTACTTTGCCCTAGAGCTGAAAGGCACAACGTGCAGTCTTCTTTCCAAAGGGCGAGTTGGGCCCCAAAGCATCTTGCTTCCAGCTCTTTGGGAAGCTAAGAAACAACTCGCTCTGCACAGTGCTATTACAGCCTACCGGGAACATCTCTTCCAAAGGCCTGTGAAACGCAGTTCTTTGCAGGCCTGATCTGGCTGAAGTAGGACTTCTGCTCTGCGTGTGCTACTTTGCCATAGAGCTGAAAGGCACAACGTGCAGGCTTCTTTCCAAAGGGCGAGTTGGGCCCCACAGCATCTTGCTTCCAGCTCTTTGGGAAGCTAAGAAACAACTCGCTCTGCACAGTGCTCTTACAGCCTACCGGGAACATCTCTTCCAAAGGCCTGTGAAACGCAGTTTCTTTGCAGGCCTGATCTGGCTGAAGTAGGACTTCTGCTCTGGGTGTGCTACTTTGCCCTAGAGCTGAAAGGCACAACGTGCAGGCTTCTTTCCAAAGGGCGAGTTGGGCCCCACAGCATCTTGCTTCCAGCTCTTTGGGAAGCTCAGAAACAACTCGCTCTGCACAGTGCTCTTACAGCCTAGTGGGAACATCTCTTCCAAAGGCCTGTGAAACGCAGTTTCTTTGCAGGCCTGATCTGGCTGAAGTAGGACTTCTGCTCTGGGTGTGCTACTTTGCCCTAGAGCTGAAAGGCACAACGTGCAGGCTTCTTTCCAAAGGGCGAGTTGGGCCCCACAGCATCTTGCTTCCAGCTCTTTGGGAAGCTAAGAAACAACTCGCTCTGCACAGTGCTCTTACAGCCTAGTGGGAACATCTCTTCCAAAGGCCTGTGAAACGCAGTTTCTTTGCAGGCCTGATCTGGCTGAAGTAGGACTTCTGCTCTGGGTGTGCTACTTTGCCCTAGAACTGAAAGGCACAACGTGCAGGCTTCTTTCCAAAGGGCGAGTTGGGCCCCACAGCATGTTGCTTCCACCTCTTTGGGAAGCTAAGAAACAACTCGCTCTGCACAGTGCTCTTACAGCCTACGGGGAACATCTCTTCCAAAGGCCTGTGAAACGCAGTTTCTTTGCAGGCCTGATCTGGCTGAAGTAGGACTTCTGCTCTGGGTGTGCTACTTTGTCCTAGAGCTGAAAGGCACAACGTGCAGGCTTCTTTCCAAAGGGCGAGTTGGGCCCCACAGCATCTTGCTTCCAGCTCTTTGGGAAGCTAAGAAACAACTCGCTCTGCACAGTGCTCTTACAGCCTACCGGGAACATCTCTTCCAAAGGCCTGTGAAAGGCAGTTTCTTTGCAGGCCTGATCTGGCTGAAGTAGGACTTCTGCTCTGGGTGTGCTACTTTGCCCTAAAGCTCAAAGGCACAACGTGCAGGCTTCCTTCCAAAGGGCGAGTTGGGCCCCACAGCATCTTGCTTCCAGCTCTTTGGGAAGCTAAGAAACAACTCGCTCTGCACAGTGCTCTTACAGCCTACCGGGAACATCTCTTCCAAAGGCCTGTGAAACGCAGTTTCTTTGCAGGCCTGATCTGGCTGAAGTAGGACTTCTGCTCTGGGTGTGCTACTTTGCCCTAGAGCTGAAAGGCACAACGTGCAGGCTTCTTTCCAAAGGGCGAGTTGGGCCCCACAGCATCTTGCTTCCAGCTCTTTGGGAAGCTAAGAAACAACTCGCTCTGCACAGTGCTCTTACAGCCTACCGGGAACATCTCTTCCAAAGGCCTGTGAAACGCAGTTCTTTGCAGGCCTGATCTGGCTGAAGTAGGACTTCTGCTCTGCGTGTGCTACTTTGCCCTAGAGCTGAAAGGCACAACGTGCAGGCTTCTTTCCAAAGGGCGAGTTGGGCCCCACAGCATCTTGCTTCCAGCTCTTTGGGAAGCTAATAAACAACTCGCTCTGCACAGTGCTCTTACAGCCTACCGGGAACATCTCTTCCAAAGGCCTGTGAAACGCAGTTTCTTTGCAGGCCTGATCTGGCTGAAGTAGGACTTCTGCTCTGGGTGTGCTACTTTGCCCTAGAGCTGAAAGGCACAACGTGCAGGCTTCTTTCCAAAGGGCGAGTTGGGCCCCACAGCATCTTGCTTCCGGCTCTTTGGGAAGCTAAGAAACAACTCGCTCTGCACAGTGCTCATACAGCCTAGTGGGAACATCTCTTCCAAAGGCCTGTGAAACGCAGTTTCTTTGCAGGCCTGATGTGGCTGAAGTAGGACTTCTGCTCTGGGTGTGCTACTTTGCCCTAGAGCTGAAAGGCACAACGTGCAGGCTTCTTTCCAAAGGGCGAGTTGGGCCCCACAGCATCTTGCTTCCAGCTCTTTGGGAAGCTAAGAAACAACTCGCTCTGCACAGTGCTCTTACAGCCTAGTGGGAACATCTCTTCCAAAGGCCTGTGAAACGCAGTTTCTTTGCAGGCCTGATCTGGCTGAAGTAGGACTTCTGCTCTGGGTGTGCTACTTTGCCCTAGAGCTGAAAGGCACAACGTGCAGGCTTCTTTCCAAAGGGCGAGTTGGGCCCCACAGCATCTTGCTTCCAGCTCTTTGGGAAGCTAAGAAACAACTCGCTCTGCACAGTGCTCTTACAGCCTAGTGGGAACATCTCTTCCAAAGGCCTGTGAAACGCAGTTTCTTTGCAGGCCTGATCTGGCTGAAGTAGGACTTCTGCTCTGGGTGTGCTACTTTGCCCTAGAGCTGAAAGGCACAACGTGCAGGCTTCTTTCCAAAGGGCGAGTTGGGCCCCACAGCATCTTGCTTCCGGCTCTTTGGGAAGCTAAGAAACAACTCGCTCTGCACAGTGCTCTTACAGCCTAGTGGGAACATCTCTTCCAAAGGCCTGTGAAACGCAGTTTCTTTGCAGGCCTGATCTGGCTGAAGTAGGACTTCTGCTCTGGGTGTGCTACTTTGCCCTAGAGCTGAAAGGCACAACGTGCAGGCTTATTTCCAAAGGGCGAGTTGGGCCCCACAGCATCTTGCTTCCAGCTCTCTGGGAAGCTAAGAAACAACTCGCTCTGCACAGTGCTCTTACAGCCTACCGGGAACATCTCTTCCAAAGGCCTGTGAAACGCAGTTTCTTTGCAGGCCTGATCTGGCTGAAGTAGGACTTCTGCTCTGGGTGTGCTACTTTGCCCTAGAGCTGAAAGGCACAACGTGCAGGCTTCTTTCCAAAGGGCGAGTTGGGCCCCACAGCATCTTGCTTCCAGCTCTTTGGGAAGCTAAGAAACAACTCGCTCTGCACAGTGCTCTTACAGCCTAGTGGGAACATCTCTTCCAAAGGCCTGTGAAACGCAGTTTCTTTGCAGGCCTGATCTGGCTGAAGTAGGACTTCTGCTCTGGGTGTGCTACTTTGCCCTAGAGCTGAAAGGCACAACGTGCAGGCTTCTTTCCAAAGGGCGAGTTGGGCCCCACAGCATCTTGCTTCCGGCTCTTTGGGAAGCTAAGAAACAACTCGCTCTGCACAGTGCTCTTACAGACTAGTGGGAACATCTCTTCCAAAGGCCTGTGAAACGCAGTTTCTTTGCAGGCCTGATCTGGCTGAAGTAGGACTTCTGCTCTGGGTGTGCTACTT
The DNA here is from genome assembly GCF_041296265.1 of Equus caballus. NCBI lineage: Eukaryota > Metazoa > Chordata > Mammalia > Perissodactyla > Equidae > Equus > Equus caballus. The sequence continues at coordinate 12,110,308 of NW_027222394.1, read as the reverse complement.
TGCCCTAGAGCTGAAAGGCACAACGTGCAGGCTTCTTTCCAAAGGGTGAGTTGAGCCCCACAGCATCATGCTTCCAGGTCTTTGGGAAGCTAAGAAACAACTCGCTCTGCACAGTGCTCTTACAGCCTAGTGGGAACATCTCTTCCAAAGGCCTGTGAAACGCAGTTTCTTTGCAGGCCTGATCTGGCTGAAGTAGGACTTCTGCTCTGTGTGTGCTACTTTGCCCTAGAGCTGAAAGGCACAACGTGCAGGCTTCTTTCCAAAGGGCGAGTTGGGCCCCACAGCATCTTGCTTCCAGCTCTTTGGGAAGCTAAGAAACAACTCGCTCTGCTCAGTGCTCTTACAGCCTACCGGGAACATGTCTTCCAAAGGCCTGTGAAACACAGTTTCTTTGCAGGCCTGATCTGGCTGAAGTAGGACTTCTGCTCTGGGTGTGCTACTTTGCCCTAGAGCTGAAAGGCACAACGTGCAGGCTTCTTTCCAAAGGGCGAGTTGGGCCCCACAGCATCTTGCTTCCAGCTCTTTGGGAAGCTAAGAAACAACTCGCTCTGCACAGTGCTCTTACAGCCTAGTGGGAACATCTCTTCCAAAGGCCTGTGAAACGCAGTTTCTTTGCAGGCCTGATCTGGCTGAAGTAGGACTTCTGCTCTGGGTGTGCTACTTTGCCCTAGAGCTGAAAGGCACAACGTGCAGGCTTCTTTCCAAAGGGCGAGTTGGGCCCCACAGCATCTTGCTTCCAGCTCTTTGGGAAGCTAAGAAACAACTCGCTCTGCACAGTGCTCTTACAGCCTAGTGGGAACATCTCTTCCAAAGGCCTGTGAAACGCAGTTTCTTTGCAGGCCTGATCTGGCTGAAGTAGGACTTCTGCTCTGGGTGTGCTACTTTGCCCTAGAGCTGAAAGGCACAACGTGCAGGCTTCTTTCCAAAGGGCGAGTTGGGCCCCACAGCATCTTGCTTCCGGCTTTTTGGGAAGCTAAGAAACAACTCGCTCTGCACAGTGCTCTTACAGCCTAGTGGGAACATCTCATCCAAAGGCCTGTGAAACGCAGTTTCTTTGCAGGCCTGATCTGGCTGAAGTAGGACTTCTGCTCTGGGTGTGCTACTTTGCCCTAGAGCTGAAAGGCACAACGTGCAGGCTTCTTTCCAAAGGGCGAGTTGGGCCCCACAGCATCTTGCTTCCAGCTCTTTGGGAAGCTAAGAAACAACTCGCTCTGCACAGTGCTCTTACAGCCTACCGGGAACCTCTCTTCCAAAGGACTGTGAAACGCAGTTTCTTTGAAGGCCTGATCTGGCTGAAGTAGGACTTCTGCTCTGGGTGTGCTACTTTGCCCTAGAGCTGAAAGGCACAACGTGCAGGCTTCTTTCCAAAGGGCGAGTTGGGCCCCACAGCATCTTGCTTCCAGCTCTTTGGGAAGCTAAGAAACAACTCGCTCTGCACAGTGCTCTTACAGCCTACCGGGAACATCTCTTCCAAAGGTCTGTGAAACGCAGTTTCTTTGCAGGCCTGATCTGGCTGAAGTAGGACTTCTGCTCTGGGTGTGCTACTTTGCCCTAGAGCTGAAACGCACAACGTGCAGGCTTCTTTCCAAAGGGCGAGTTGGGCCCCACAGCATCTTGCTTCCAGCTCTTTGGGAAGCTAAGAAACAACTCGCTCTGCACAGTGCTCTTACAGCCTAGTGGGAACATCTCTTCCAAAGGCCTGTGAAACGCAGTTTCTTTGCAGGCCTGATCTGGCTGAAGTAGGACTTCTGCTCTGGGTGTGCTACTTTGCCCTAGAGCTGAAAGGCACAACGTGCAGGCTTCTTTCCAAAGGGCGAGTTGGGCCCCACAGCATCTTGCTTCCAGCTCTTTGGGAAGCTAAGAAACAACTCGCTCTGCACAGTGCTCTTACAGCCTAGTGGGAACATCTCTTCCAAAGGCCTGTGAAACGCAGTTTCTTTGCAGGCCTGATCTGGCTGAAGTAGGACTTCTGCTCTGGGTGTGCTACTTTGCCCTAGAGCTGAAAGGCACAACGTGCAGGCTTCTTTCCAAAGGGCGAGTTGGGCCCCACAGCATCTTGCTTCCAGCTCTTTGGGAAGCTAAGAAACAACTCGCTCTGCACAGTGCTCTTACAGCCTAGTGGGAACATCTCTTCCAAAGGCCTGTGAAACGCAGTATCTTTGCAGGCCTGATCTGGCTGAAGTAGGACTTCTGCTCTGGGTGTGCTACTTTGCCCTAGAGCTGAAAGGCACAACGTGCAGGCTTCTTTCCAAAGGGCGAGTTGGGCCCCACAGCATCTTGTCCGGCTCTTTGGGAAGCTAAGAAACAACTCGCTCTGCACAGTGCTCTTACAGCCTAGTGGGAACATCTCTTCCAAAGGCCTGTGAAACGCAGTTTCTTTGCAGGCCTGATCTGGCTGAAGTAGGACTTCTGCTCTGGGTGTGCTACTTTGCCCTAGAGCTGAAAGGCACAACGTGCAGGCTTCTTTCCAAAGGGCGAGTTGGGCCCCACAGCATCTTGCTTCCACCTCTTTGGGAAGCTAAGAAACAACTCGCTCTGCACAGTGCTCTTACAGCCTACCGGGAACATCTCTTCCAAAGGCCTGTGAAACGCAGTTTCTTTGCAGGCCTGATCTGGCTGAAGTAGGACTTCTGCTCTGGGTGTGCTACTTTGCCCTAGAGCTGAAAGGCACAACGTGAAGGCTTCTTTCCAAAGGGCGAGTTGGGCCCCACAGCATCTTGCTTCTAGCTCTTTGGGAAGCTAAGAAACAACTCGCTCTGCACAGTGCTCTTACAGCCTAGTGGGAACATCTCTTCCAAAGGCCTGTGAAACGCAGTTTCTTTGCAGGCCTGATCTGGCTGAAGTAGGACTTCTGCTCTGGGTGTGCTACTTTGCCCTAGAGCTGAAAGGCACAACGTGCAGGCTTCTTTCCAAAGGGCGAGTTGGGCCCCACAGCATTTTGCTTCCAGCTCTTTGGGAAGCTAAGAAACAACTCGCTCTGCACAGTGCTCTTACAGCCTAGTGGGAACATCTCTTCCAAAGGCCTGTGAAACGCAGTTTCTTTGCAGGCCTGATCTGGCTGAAGTAGGACTTCTGCTCTGGGTGTGCTACTTTGCCCTAGAGCTGAAAGGCACAACGTGCAGGCTTCTTTCCAAAGGGCGAGTTGGGCCCCACAGCATCTTGCTTCCAGCTCTTTGGGAAGCTAAGAAACAACTCGCTCTGCACAGTGCTCTTACAGCCTACCGGGAACATGTCTTCCAAAGGCCTGTGAAACGCAGTTTCTTTGCAGGCCTCATCTGGCTGAAGTAGGACTTCTGCTCTGGGTGTGCTACTTTGCCCTAGAGCTGAAAGGCACAACGTGCAGGCTTCTTTCCAAAGGGCGAGTTGGGCCCCACAGCATCTTGCTTCCAGCTCTTTGGGAAGCTAAGAAGCAAATCGCTCTGCACAGTGCTCTTACAGCCTAGTGGGAACATCTCTTCCAAAGGCCTGTGAAACGCAGTTTCTTTGCAGGCCTGATCTGGCTGAAGTAGGACTTCTGCTCTGGGTGTGCTACTTTGCCCTAGAGCTGAAAGGCACAACGTGCAGTCTTCTTTACAAAGGGCGAGTTGGGCCCCACAGCATCTTGCTTCCAGCTCTTTGGGAAGCTAAGAAACAACTCGCTCTGCACAGTGCTCTTACAGCCTAGTGGGAACATCTCTTCCAAAGGCCTGTGAAACGCAGTTTCTTTGCAGGCCTGATCTGGCTGAAGTAGGACTTCTGCTCTGGGTGTGCTACTTTGCCCTAGAGCTGAAAGGCACAACGTGCAGGCTTCTTTCCAAAGGGCGAGTTGGGCCCCACAGCATCTTGCTTCCAGCTCTTTGGGAAGCTAAGAAACAACTCGCTCTGCACAGTGCTCTTACAGCCTAGTGGGAACATCTCTTCCAAAGGCCTGTGAAACGCAGTTTCTTTGCAGGCCTGATCTGGCTGAAGTAGGACTTCTGCTCTGGGTGTGCTACTTTGCCCTAGAGCTGAAAGGCACAACGTGCAGGCTTCTTTCCAAAGGGCGAGTTGGGCCCCACAGCATCTTGCTTCCAGCTCTTTGGGAAGCTAAGAAACAACACGCTCTGCACAGTGCTCTTACAGCCTAGTGGGAACATCTCTTCCAAAGGCCTGTGAAACGCAGTTTCTTTGCAGGCCTGATCTGGCTGAAGTAGGACTTCTGCTCTGGGTGTGCTACTTTGCCCTAGAGCTGAAAGGCACAACGTGCAGGCTTCTTTCCAAAGGGCGAGTTGGGCCCCACAGCATCTTGCTTCCAGCTCTTTGGGAAGCTAAGAAACAACTCGCTCTGCACAGTGCTCTTACAGCCTAGTGGGAACATCTCTTCCAAAGGCCTGTGAAACGCAGTTCCTTTGCAGGCCTGATCTGGCTGAAGTAGGACTTCTGCTCTGGGTGTGCTACTTTGCCCTAGAGCTGAAAGGCACAACGTGCAGGCTTCTTTCCAAAGGGCGAGTTGGGCCCCACAGCATCTTGCTTCCAGCTCTTTGGGAAGCTAAGAAACAACTCGCTCTGCACAGTGCTCTTACAGCCTAGTGGGAACATCTCTTCCAAAGGCCTGTGAAACGCAGTTTCTTTGCAGGCCTGATCTGGCTGAAGTAGGACTTCTGCTCTGGGTGTGCTACTTTGCCCTAGAGCTGAAAGGCACAACGTGCAGGCTTCTTTCCAAAGGGCGAGTTGGGCCCCACAGCATCTTGCTTCCAGCTCTTTGGGAAGCTAAGAAACAACTCGCTCTGCACAGTGCTCTTACAGCCTAGTGGGAACATCTCTTCCAAAGGCCTGTGAAACGCAGTTCCTTTGCAGGCCTGATATGGCTGAAGTAGGACTTCTGCTCTGGGTGTGCTACTTTGCCCTAGAGCTGAAAGGCACAACGTGCAGGCTTCTTTCCAAAGGGCGAGTTGGGCCCCACAGCATCTTGCTTCCAGCTCTTTGCGAAGCTAAGAAACAACTCGCTCTGCACAGTGCTCTTACAGCCTAGTGGGAACATCTCTTCCAAAGGCCTGTGAAACGCAGTTTCTTTGCAGGCCTGATCTGGCTGAAGTAGGACTTCTGCTCTGGGTGTGCTACTTTGCCCTAGAGCTGAAAGGCACAACGTGCAGGCTTCTTTCCAAAGGGCGAGTTGGGCCCCACAGCATCTTGCTTCCAGCTCTTTGGGAAGCTAAGAAACAACTCGCTCTGCACAGTGCTCTTACAGCCTAGTGGGAACATCTCTTCCAAAGGCCTGTGAAACGCAGTTTCTTTGCAGGCCTGATCTGGCTGAAGTAGGACTTCTGCTCTGGGTGTGCTACTTTGCCCTAGAGCTGAAAGGCACAACGTGCAGGCTTCTTTCCAAAGGGCGAGTTGGGCCCCACAGCATCTTGCTTCCAGCTCTTTGGGAAGCTAAGAAACAACTCGCTCTGCACAGTGCTCTTACAGCCTACCGGGAACATCTCTTCCAAAGGCCTGTGAAACGCAGTTTCTTTGCAGGCCTGATCTGGCTGAAGTAGGACTTCTGCTTTGGGTGTGCTACTTTGCCCTAGAGCTGAAAGGCACAACGTGCAGGCTTCTTTCCAAAGGGCGAGTTGGGCCCCACAGCATCTTGCTTCCGGCTCTTTGGGAAGCTAAGAAACAACTCGCTCTGCACAGTGCTCTTACAGCCTAGTGGGAACATCTCTTCCAAAGGCCTGTGAAACGCAGTTTCTTTGCAGGCCTGATCAGGCTGAAGTAGGACTTCTGCTCTGGGTGTGCTACTTTGCCCTAGAGCTGAAAGGCACAACGTGCAGGCTTCTTTCCAAAGGGCGAGTTGGGCCCCACAGCATCTTGCTTCCACCTCTTTGGGAAGCTAAGAAACAACTCGCTCTGCACAGTGCTCTTACAGCCTACCGGGAACATCTCTTCCAAAGGCCTGTGAAACGCAGTTTCTTTGCAGGCCTGATCTGGCTGAAGTAGGACTTCTGCTCTGGGTGTGCTACTTTGCCCTAGAGCTGAAAGGCACAACGTGCAGGCTTCTTTCCAAAGGGCGAGTTGGGCCCCACAGCATCTTGCTTCCAGCTCTTTGGGAAGCTAAGAAACAACTCGCTCTGCACAGTGGTCTTAAAGCCTACCGGGAACATGTCTTCCAAAGGCCTGTGAAACGCAGTTTCTTTGCAGGCCTGATCTGGCTGAAGTAGGACTTCTGCTCTGGGTGTGCTACTTTGCCCTAGAGCTGAAAGGCACAACGTGCAGGCTTCTTTCCAAAGGGCGAGTTGGGCCCCACAGCATCTTGCTTCCAGCTCTTTGGGAAGCTAAGAAGCAACTCGCTCTGCACAGTGCTCTTACAGCCTAGTGGGAACATCTCTTCCAAAGGCCTGTGAAACGCAGTTTCTTTGCAGGCCTGATCTGGCTGAAGTAGGACTTCTGCTCTGGGTGTGCTACTTTGCCCTAGAGCTGAAAGGCACAACGTGCAGGCTTCTTTCCAAAGGGCGAGTTGGGCCCCACAGCATCTTGCTTCCAGCTCTTTGGGAAGCTAAGAAACAACTCGCTCTGCACAGTGCTCTTACAGCCTAGTGGGAACATCTCTTCCAAAGGCCTGTGAAACGCAGTTTCTTTGCAGGCCTGATCTGGCTGAAGTAGGACTTCTGCTCTGGGTGTGCTACTTTGCCCTAGAGCTGAAAGGCACAACGTGCAGGCTTCTTTCCAAAGGGCGAGTTGGGCCCCACAGCATCTTGCTTCCAGCTCTTTGGGAAGCTAAGAAACAACTCGCTCTGCACAGTGCTCTTACAGCCTAGTGGGAACATCTCTTCCAAAGGCCTGTGAAACGCAGTTTCTTTGCAGGCCTGATCTGGCTGAAGTAGGACTTCTGCTCTGGGTGTGCTACTTTGCCCTAGAGCTGAAAGGCACAACGTGCAGGCTTCTTTCCAAAGGGCGAGTTGGGCCCCACAGCATCTTGCTTCCAGCTCTTTGGGAAGCTAAGAAACAACTCGCTCTGCACAGTGCTCTTACAGCCTACCGGGAACATCTCTTCCAAAGGCCTGTGAAACGCAGTTTCTTTGCAGGCCTGATCTGGCTGAAGTAGGACTTCTGCTCTGGGTGTGCTACTTTGCCCTAGAGCTGAAAGGCACAACGTGCAGGCTTCTTTCCAAAGGGCGAGTTGGGCCCCACAGCATCTTGCTTCCAGCTCTTTGGGAAGCTAAGAAACAACTCGCTCTGCACAGTGCTCTTAAAGCCTAGTGGGAACATCTCTTCCAAAGGCCTGTGAAACGCAGTTTCTTTGCAGGCCTGATCTGGCTGAAGTAGGACTTCTGCTCTGGGTGTGCTACTTTGCCCTAGAGCTGAAAGGCACAACGTGCAGGCTTCTTTCCAAAGGGCGAGTTGGGCCCCACAGCATCTTGCTTCCAGCTCTTTGGGAAGCTAAGAAACAACTCGCTCTGCACAGTGCTCTTACAGCCTAGTGGGAACATCTCTTCCAAAGGCCTGTGAAACGCAGTTTCTTTGCAGGCCTGATCTGGCTGAAGTAGGACTTCTGCTCTGGGTGTGCTACTTTGCCCTAGAGCTGAAAGGCACAACGTGCGGGCTTCTTTCCAAAGGGCGAGTTGGGCCCCACAGCATCTTGCTTCCACCTCTTTGGGAAGCTAAGAAACAACTCGCTCTGCACAGTGCTCTTACAGCCTACGGGGAACATCTCTTCCAAAGGCCTGTGAAACGCAGTTTCTTTGCAGGCCTGATCTGGCTGAAGTAGGACTTCTGCTCTGGGTGTGCTACTTTGCCCTAGAGCTGAAAGGCACAACGTGCAGGCTTCTTTCCAAAGGGCGAGTTGGGCCCCACAGCATCTTGCTTCCAGCTCTTTGGGAAGCTAAGAAACAACTCGCTCTGCACAGTGCTCTTACAGCCTAGTGGGAACATCTCTTCCAAAGGCCTGTGAAACGCAGTTTCTTTGCAGGCCTGATCTGGCTGAAGTAGGACTTCTGCTCTGGGTGTGCTACTTTGCCCTAGAGCTGAAAGGCACAACGTGCAGGCTTCTTTCCAAAGGGCGAGTTGGGCCCCACAGCATCTTGCTTCCAGCTCTTTGGGAAGCTAAGAAACAACTCGCTCTGCACAGTGCTCTTACAGCCTACGGGGAACATCACTTCCAAAGGCCTGTGAAACGCAGTTTCTTTGCAGGCCTTATCTGGCTGAAGTAGGACTTCGGCTCTGGGTGTGCTACTTTGCCCTAGAGCTGAAAGGCACAACGTGCAGGCTTCTTTCCAAAGGGCGAGTTGGGCCCCACAGCATCTTGCTTCCAGCTCTTTGGGAAGCTAAGAAACAACTCGCTCTGCACAGTGCTCTTACAGCCTAGTGGGAACATCTCTTCCAAAGGCCTGTGAAAGGCAGTTTCTTTGCAGGCCTGATCTGGCTGAAGTAGGACTTCTGCTCTGGGTGTGCTACTTTGCCCTAGAGCTGAAAGGCACAACGTGCAGGCTTCTTTCCAAAGGGAGAGTTGGGCCCCACAGCATCTTGCTTCCAGCTCTTTGGGAAGCTAAGAAACAACTCGCTCTGCACAGTGCTCTTACAGCCTAGTGGGAACATCTCTTCCAAAGGCCTGTGAAACGCAGTTTCTTTGCAGGCCTGATCTGGCTGAAGTAGGACTTCTGCTCTGGGTGTGCTACTTTGCCCTAGAGCTGAAAGGCACAACGTGCAGGCTTCTTTCCAAAGGGCGAGTTGGGCCCCACAGCATCTTGCTTCCAGCTCTTTGGGAAGCTAAGAAACAACTCGCTCTGCACAGTGCTCTTACAGCCTACCGGGAACATCTCTTCCAAAGTCCTGTGAAACGCAGTTTCTTTGCAGGCCTGATCTGGCTGAAGTAGGACTTCTGCTCTGGGTGTGCTACTTTGCCCTAGAGCTGAAAGGCACAACGTGCAGGCTTCTTTCCAAAGGGCGAGTTGGGCCCCACAGCATCTTGCTTCCAGCTCTTTGGGAAGCTAAGAAACAACTCGCTCTGCACAGTGCTCTTAAAGCCTAGTGGGAACATCTCTTCCAAAGGCCTGTGAAACGCAGTTTCTTTGCAGGCCTGATCTGGCTGAAGTAGGACTTCTGCTCTGGGTGTGCTACTTTGCCCTAGAGCTGAAAGGCACAACGTGCAGGCTTCTTTCCAAAGGGCGAGTTGGGCCCCACAGCATCTTGCTTCCAGCTCTTTGGGAAGCTAAGAAACAACTCGCTCTGCACAGTGCTCTTACAGCCTACGGGGAACATCTCTTCCAAAGGACTGTGAAACGCAGTTTCTTTGCAGGCCTGATCTGGCTGAAGTAGGACTTCTGCTCTGGGTGTGCTACTTTGCCCTAGAGCTGAAAGGCACAACGTGCAGGCTTCTTTCCAAAGGGCGAGTTGGGCCCCACAGCATCTTGCTTCCAGCTCTTTGGGAAGCTAAGAAACAACTCGCTCTGCACAGTGCTCTTACAGCCTAGTGGGAACATCTCTTCCAAAGGCCTGTGAAACGCAGTTTCTTTGCAGGCCTGATCTGGCTGAAGTAGGACTTCTGCTCTGGGTGTGCTACTTTGCCCTAGAGCTGAAAGGCACAACGTGCAGGCTTCTTTCCCAAGGGCGAGTTGGGCCCCACAGCATCTTGCTTCCAGCTCTTTGGGAAGCTAAGAAACAACTCGCTCTGCACAGTGCTCTTACAGCCTACCGGGAACATCTCTTCCAAAGGCCTGTGAAACGCAGTTTCTTTGCAGGCCTGATCTGGCTGAAGTAGGACTTCTGCTCTGGGTGTGCTACTTTGCCCTAGAGCTGAAAGGCACAACGTGCAGGCTTCTTTCCAAAGGGCGAGTTGGGCCCCACAGCATCTTGCTTCCAGCTCTTTGGGAAGCTAAGAAACAACTCGCTCTGCACAGTGCTCTTACAGCCTAGTGGGAACATCTCTTCCAAAGGCCTGTGAAACGCAGTTTCTTTGCAGGCCTGATCTGGCTGAAGTAGGACTTCTGCTCTGGGTGTGCTACTTTGCCCTAGAGCTGAAAGGCACAACGTGCAGGCTTCTTTCCAAAGGGCGAGTTGGGCCCCACAGCATCTTGCTTCCAGCTCTTTGGGAAGCTAAGAAACAACTCGCTCTGCACAGTGCTCTTACAGCCTAGTGGGAACATCTCTTCCAAAGGCCTGTGAAACGCAGTTTCTTTGCAGGCCTGATCTGGCTGAAGTAGGACTTCTGCTCTGGGTGTGCTACTTTGCCCTAGAGCTGAAAGGCACAACGTGCAGGCTTCTTTCCAAAGGGCGAGTTGGGCCCCACAGCATCTTGCTTCCAGCTCTTTGGGAAGCTAAGAAACAACTCGCTCTGCACAGTGCTCTTACAGCCTAGTGGGAACATCTCTTCCAAAGGCCTGTGAAACGCAGTTTCTTTGCAGGCCTGATCTGGCTGAAGTAGGACTTCTGCTCTGGGTGTGCTACTTTGCCCTAGAGCTGAAAGGCACAACGTGCAGGCTTCTTTCCCAAGGGCGAGTTGGGCCCCACAGCATCTTGCTTCCAGCTCTTTGGGAAGCTAAGAAACAACTCGCTCTGCACAGTGCTCTTACAGCCTACCGGGAACATCTCTTCCAAAGGCCTGTGAAACGCAGTTTCTTTGCAGGCCTGATCTGGCTGAAGTAGGACTTCTGCTCTGGGTGTGCTACTTTGCCCTAGAGCTGAAAGGCACAACGTGCAGGCTTCTTTCCAAAGGGCGAGTTGGGCCCCACAGCATCTTGCTTCCAGCTCTTTGGGAAGCTAAGAAACAACTCGCTCTGCACAGTGCTCTTACAGCCTAGTGGGAACATCTCTTCCAAAGGCCTGTGAAACGCAGTTTCTTTGCAGGCCTGATCTGGCTGAAGTAGGACTTCTGCTCTGGGTGTGCTACTTTGCCCTAGAGCTGAAAGGCACAACGTGCAGGCTTCTTTCCAAAGGGCGAGTTGGGCCCCACAGCATCTTGCTTCCAGCTCTTTGGGAAGCTAAGAAACAACTCGCTCTGCACAGTGCTCTTACAGCCTAGTGGGAACATCTCTTCCAAAGGCCTGTGAAACGCAGTTTCTTTGCAGGCCTGATCTGGCTGAAGTAGGACTTCTGCTCTGGGTGTGCTACTTTGCCCTAGAGCTGAAAGGCACAACGTGCAGGCTTCTTTCCAAAGGGCGAGTTGGGCCCCACAGCATCTTGCTTCCAGCTCTTTGGGAAGCTAAGAAACAACTCGCTCTGCACAGTGCTCTTACAGCCTACGGGGAACATCTCTTCCAAAGGCCTGTGAAACGCAGTTTCTTTGCAGGCCTGATCTGGCTGAAGTAGGACTTCTGCTCTGGGTGTGCTACTTTGCCCTAGAGCTGAAAGGCACAACGTGCAGGCTTCTTTCCAAAGGGCGAGTTGGGCCCCACAGCATCTTGCTTCCAGCTCTTTGGGAAGCTAAGAAACAACTCGCTCTGCACAGTGCTCTTACAGCCTAGTGGGAACATCTCTTCCAAAGGCCTGTGAAACGCAGTTTCTTTGCAGGCCTGATCTGGCTGAAGTAGGACTTCTGCTTTGGGTGTGCTACTTTGCCCTAGAGCTGAAAGGCACAACGTGCAGGCTTCTTTCCAAAGGGCGAGTTGGGCCCCACAGCATCTTGCTTCCGGCTCTTTGGGAAGCTAAGAAACAACTCGCTCTGCACAGTGCTCTTACAGCCTAGTGGGAACATCTCTTCCAAAGGCCTGTGAAACGCAGTTTCTTTGCAGGCCTGATCAGGCTGAAGTAGGACTTCTGCTCTGGGTGTGCTACTTTGCCCTAGAGCTGAAAGGCACAACGTGCAGGCTTCTTTCCAAAGGGCGAGTTGGGCCCCACAGCATCTTGCTTCCACCTCTTTGGGAAGCTAAGAAACAACTCGCTCTGCACAGTGCTCTTTCAGCCTACCGGGAACATCTCTTCCAAAGGCCTGTGAAACGCAGTTTCTTTGCAGGCCTGATCTGGCTGAAGTAGGACTTCTGCTCTGGGTGTGCTACTTTGCCCTAGAGCTGAAAGGCACAACGTGCAGGCTTCTTTCCAAAGGGCGAGTTGGGCCCCACAGCATCTTGCTTCCAGCTCTTTGGGAAGCTAAGAAACAACTCGCTCTGCACAGTGCTCTTACAGCCTAGTGGGAACATCTCTTCCAAAGGCCTGTGAAACGCAGTTTCTTTGCAGGCCTGATCTGGCTGAAGTAGGACTTCTGCTCTGGGTGTGCTACTTTGCCCTAGAGCTGAAAGGCACAACGTGCAGGCTTCTTTCCAAAGGGCGAGTTGGGCCCCACAGCATCTTGCTTCCAGCTCTTTGGGAAGCTAAGAAACAACTCGCTCTGCACAGTGCTCTTACAGCCTAGTGGGAACATCTCTTCCAAAGGCCTGTGAAACGCAGTTTCTTTGCAGGCCTGATCTGGCTGAAGTAGGACTTCTGCTCTGGGTGTGCTACTTTGCCCTAGAGCTGAAAGGCACAACGTGCAGGCTTCTTTCCAAAGGGCGAGTTGGGCCCCACAGCATCTTGCTTCCAGCTCTTTGGGAAGCTAAGAAACAACTCGCTCTGCACAGTGCTCTTACAGCCTACCGGGAACATCTCTTCCAAAGGCCTGTGAAACGCAGTTTCTTTGCAGGCCTGATCTGGCTGAAGTAGGACTTCTGCTCTGGGTGTGCTACTTTGCCCTAGAGCTGAAAGGCACAACGTGCAGGCTTCTTTCCAAAGGGCGAGTTGGGCCCCACAGCATCTTGCTTCCAGCTCTTTGGGAAGCTAAGAAACAACTCGCTCTGCACAGTGCTCTTACAGCCTAGTGGGAACATCTCTTCCAAAGGCCTGTGAAACGCAGTTTCTTTGCAGGCCTGATCTGGCTGAAGTAGGACTTCTGCTCTGGGTGTGCTACTTTGCCCTAGAGCTGAAAGGCACAACGTGCAGGCTTCTTTCCTAAGGGCGAGTTGGGCCCCACAGCATCTTGCTTCCAGCTCTTTGGGAAGCTAAGAAACAACTCGCTCTGCACAGTGCTCATACAGCCTACCGGGAACATCTCTTCCAAAGGCCTGTGAAACGCAGTTTCTTTGCAGGCCTGATCTGGCTGAAGTAGGACTTCTGCTCTGGGTGTGCTACTTTGCCGTAGAGCTGAAAGGCACAACGTGCAGGCTTCTTTCCCAAGGGCGATTTGGGCCCCACAGCATCTTGCTTCCAGCTCTTTGGGAAGCTAAGAAGCAACTCGCTCTGCACAGTGCTCTTACAGCCTAGTGGGAACATCTCTTCCAAAGGCCTGTGAAACGCAGTTTCTTTGCAGGCCTGATCTGGCTGAAGTAGGACTTCTGCTCTGGGTGTGCTACTTTGTCCTAGAGCTGAAAGGCACAACGTGCAGGCTTCTTTCCAAAGGGCGAGTTGGGCCCCACAGCATCTTGCTTCCAGCTCTTTGGGAAGCTAAGAAACAACTCGCTCTGCACAGTGCTCTTACAGCCTAGTGGGAACATCTCTTACAAAGGCCTGTGAAACGCAGTTTCTTTGCAGGCCTGATCTGGCTGAAGTAGGACTTCTGCTTTGGGTGTGCTACTTTGCCCTAGAGCTGAAAGGCACAACGTGCAGGCTTCTTTCCAAAGGGCGAGTTGGGACCCACAGCATCTTGCTTCCGGCTCTTTGGGAAGCTAAGAAACAACTCGCTCTGCACAGTGCTCTTACAGCCTAGTGGGAACATCTCTTCCAAAGGCCTGTCAAACGCAGTTTCTTTGCAGGCCTGATCAGGCTGAAGTAGGACTTCTGCTCTGGGTGTGCTACTTTGCCCTAGAGCTGAAAGGCACAACGTGCAGGCTTCTTTCCAAAGGGCGAGTTGGGCCCCACAGCATCTTGCTTCCACCTCTTTGGGAAGCTAAGAAACAACTCGCTCTGCACAGTGCTCTTACAGCCTACCGGGAACATCTCTTCCAAAGGCCTGTGAAACGCAGTTTCTTTGCAGGCCTGATCTGGCTGAAGTAGGACTTCTGCTCTGGGTGTGCTACTTTGCCCTAGAGCTGAAAGGCACAACGTGCAGGCTTCTTTCCAAAGGGCGAGTTGGGCCCCAGAGCATCTTGCTTCCAGCTCTTTGGGAAGCTAAGAAACAACTCGCTCTGCACAGTGCTCTTACAGCCTACCGGGAACATCTCTTCCAAAGGCCTGTGAAACGCAGTTTCTTTGCAGGCCTGATCTGGCTGAAGTAGGACTTCTGCTCTGGGTGTGCTACTTTGCCCTAGAGCTGAAAGGCACAACGTGCAGGCTTCTTTCCAAAGGGCGAGTTGGGCCCCACAGCATCTTGCTTCCAGCTCTTTGGGAAGCTAAGAAACAACTCGCTCTGCACAGTGCTCTTACAGCCTACCGGGAACATCTCTTCCAAAGGCCTGTGAAACGCAGTTTCTTTGCAGGCCTGATCTGGCTGAAGTAGGACTTCTGCTCTGGGTGTGCTACTTTGCCCTAGAGCTGAAAGGCACAACGTGCAGGCTTCTTTCCAAAGGGCGAGTTGGGCCCCACAGCATCTTGCTTCCACCTCTTTGGGAAGCTAAGAAACAACTCGCTCTGCACAGTGCTCTTACAGCCTACCGGGAACATCTCTTCCAAAGGCCTGTGAAACGCAGTTTCTTTGCAGGCCTGATCTGGCTGAAGTAGGACTTCTGCTCTGGGTGTGCTACTTTGCCCTAGAGCTGAAAGGCACAACGTGCAGGCTTCTTTCCAAAGGGCGAGTTGGGCCCCAGAGCATCTTGCTTCCAGCTCTTTGGGAAGCTAAGAAACAACTCGCTCTGCACAGTGCTCTTACAGCCTACCGGGAACATCTCTTCCAAAGGCCTGTGAAACGCAGTTTCTTTGCAGGCCTGATCTGGCTGAAGTAGGACTTCTGCTCTGGGTGTGCTACTTTGCCCTAGAGCTGAAAGGCACAACGTGCAGGCTTCTTTCCAAAGGGCGAGTTGGGCCCCACAGCATCTTGCTTCCAGCTCTTTGGGAAGCTAAGAAACAACTCGCTCTGCACAGTGCTCTTACAGCCTACCGGGAACATCTCTTCCAAAGGCCTGTGAAACGCAGTTTCTTTGCAGGCCTGATCTGGCTGAAGTAGGACTTCTGCTCTGGGTGTGCTACTTTGCCCTAGAGCTGAAAGGCACAACGTGCAGGCTTCTTTCCAAAGGGCGAGTTGGGCCCCACAGCATCTTGCTTCCAGCTCTTTGGGAAGCTAAGAAACAACTCGCTCTGCACAGTGCTCTTACAGCCTACCGGGAACATCTCTTCCAAAGGCCTGTGAAACGCAGTTTCTTTGCAGGCCTGATCTGGCTGAAGTAGGACTTCTGCTCTGGGTGTGCTACTTTGCCCTAGAGCTGAAAGGCACAACGTGCTGGCTTCTTTCCAAAGGGCGAGTTGGGCCCCACAGCATCTTGCTTCCAGCTCTTTGGGAAGCTAAGAAACAACTCGCTCTGCACAGTGCTCTTACAGCCTACCGGGAACATCTCTTCCAAAGGCCTGTGAAACGCAGTTTCTTTGCAGGCCTGATCTGGCTGAAGTAGGACTTCTGCTCTGGGTGTGCTACTTTGCCCTAGAGCTGAAAGGCACAACGTGCAGGCTTCTTTCCAAAGGGCGAGTTGGGCCCCACAGCATCTTGCTTCCAGCTCTTTGGGAAGCTAAGAAACAACTCGCTCTGCACAGTGCTCTTACAGCCTACCGGGAACATGTCTTCCAAAGGCCTGTGAAACGCAGTTTCTTTGCAGGCCTCATCTGGCTGAAGTAGGACTTCTGCTCTGGGTGTGCTACTTTGCCCTAGAGCTGAAAGGCACAACGTGCAGGCTTCTTTCCAAAGGGCGAGTTGGGCCCCACAGCATCTTGCTTCCAGCTCTTTGGGAAGCTAAGAATCAAATCGCTCTGCACAGTGCTCTTACAGCCTAGTGGGAACATCTCTTCCAAAGGCCTGTGAAACGCAGTTTCTTTGCAGGCCTGATCTGGCTGAAGTAGGACTTCTGCTCTGGGTGTGCTACTTTGCCCTAGAGCTGAAAGGCACAACGTGCAGTCTTCTTTACAAAGGGCGAGTTGGGCCCCACAGCATCTTGCTTCCAGCTCTTTGGGAAGCTAAGAAACAACTCGCTCTGCACAGTGCTCTTACAGCCTAGTGGGAACATCTCTTCCAAAGGCCTGTGAAACGCAGTTTCTTTGCAGGCCTGATCTGGCTGAAGTAGGACTTCTGCTCTGGGTGTGCTACTTTGCCCTAGAGCTGAAAGGCACAACGTGCAGGCTTCTTTCCAAAGGGCGAGTTGGGCCCCACAGCATCTTGCTTCCAGCTCTTTGGGAAGCTAAGAAACAACTCGCTCTGCACAGTGCTCTTACAGCCTAGTGGGAACATCTCTTCCAAAGGCCTGTGAAACGCAGTTCCTTTGCAGGCCTGATATGGCTGAAGTAGGACTTCTGCTCTGGGTGTGCTACTTTGCCCTAGAGCTGAAAGGCACAACGTGCAGGCTTCTTTCCAAAGGGCGAGTTGGGCCCCACAGCATCTTGCTTCCAGCTCTTTGGGAAGCTAAGAAACAACTCGCTCTGCACAGTGCTCTTACAGCCTAGTGGGAACATCTCTTCCAAAGGCCTGTGAAACGCAGTTTCTTTGCAGGCCTGATCTGGCTGAAGTAGGACTTCTGCTCTGGGTGTGCTACTTTGCCCTAGAGCTGAAAGGCACAACGTGCAGGCTTCTTTCCAAAGGGCGAGTTGGGCCCCACAGCATCTTGCTTCCAGCTCTTTGGGAAGCTAAGAAACAACTCGCTCTGCACAGTGCTCTTACAGCCTACGGGGAACATCTCTTCCAAAGGCCTGTGAAACGCAGTTTCTTTGCAGGCCTGATCTGGCTGAAGTAGGACTTCTGCTCTGGGTGTGCTACTTTGCCCTAGAGCTGAAAGGCACAACGTGCAGGCTTCTTTCCAAAGGGCGAGTTGGGCCCCACAGCATCTTGCTTCCAGCTCTTTGGGAAGCTAAGAAACAACTCGCTCTGCACAGTGCTCTTACAGCCTAGTGGGAACATCTCTTCCAAAGGCCTGTGAAACGCAGTTTCTTTGCAGGCCTGATCTGGCTGAAGTAGGACTTCTGCTCTGGGTGTGCTACTTTGCCCTAGAGCTGAAAGGCACAACGTGCAGGCTTCTTTCCAAAGGGCGAGTTGGGCCCCACAGCATCTTGCTTCCAGCTCTTTGGGAAGCTAAGAAACAACTCGCTCTGCACAGTGCTCTTACAGCCTAGTGGGAACATCTCTTACAAAGGCATGTGAAACGCAGTTTCTTTGCAGGCCTGATCTGGCTGAAGTAGGACTTCTGCTTTGGGTGTGCTACTTTGCCCTAGAGCTGAAAGGCACAACGTGCAGGCTTCTTTCCAAAGGGCGAGTTGGGCCCCACAGCATCTTGCTTCCGGCTCTTTGGGAAGCTAAGAAACAACTCGCTCTGCACAGTGCTCTTACAGCCTACCGGGAACATCTCTTCCAAAGGCCTGTGAAACGCAGTTTCTTTGCAGGCCTGATCAGGCTGAAGTAGGACTTCTGCTCTGGGTGTGCTACTTTGCCCTAGAGCTGAAAGGCACAACGTGCAGGCTTCTTTCCAAAGGGCGAGTTGGGCCCCACAGCATCTTGCTTCCACCTCTTTGGGAAGCTAAGAAACAACTCGCTCTGCACAGTGCTCTTACAGCCTACCGGGAACATCTCTTCCAAAGGCCTGTGAAACGCAGTTTCTTTGCAGGCCTGATCTGGCTGAAGTAGGACTTCTGCTCTGGGTGTGCTACTTTGCCCTAGAGCTGAAAGGCACAACGTGCAGGCTTCTTTCCAAAGGGCGAGTTGGGCCCCACAGCATCTTGCTTCCAGCTCTTTGGGAAGCTAAGAAACAACTCGCTCTGCACAGTGGTCTTAAAGCCTACCGGGAACATGTCTTCCAAAGGCCTGTGAAACGCAGTTTCTTTGCAGGCCTGATCTGGCTGAAGTAGGACTTCTGCTCTGGGTGTGCTACTTTGCCCTAGAGCTGAAAGGCACAACGTGCAGGCTTCTTTCCAAAGGGCGAGTTGGGCCCCACAGCATCTTGCTTCCAGCTCTTTGGGAAGCTAAGAAGCAACTCGCTCTGCACAGTGCTCTTACAGCCTAGTGGGAACATCTCTTCCAAAGGCCTGAGAAACGCAGTTTCTTTGCAGGCCTGATCTGGCTGAAGTAGGACTTCTGCTCTGGGTGTGCTACTTTGCCCTAGAGCTGAAAGGCACAACGTGCAGGCTTCTTTCCAAAGGGCGAGTTGGGCCCCACAGCATCTTGCTTCCAGCTCTTTGGGAAGCTAAGAAACAACTCGCTCTGCACAGTGCTCTTACAGCCTAGTGGGAACATCTCTTCCAAAGGCCTGTGAAACGCAGTTTCTTTGCAGGCCTGATCTGGCTGAAGTAGGACTTCTGCTCTGGGTGTGCTACTTTGCCCTAGAGCTGAAAGGCACAACGTGCAGGCTTCTTTCCAAAGGGCGAGTTGGGCCCCACAGCATCTTGCTTCCAGCTCTTTGGGAAGCTAAGAAACAACTCGCTCTGCACAGTGCTCTTACAGCCTAGTGGGAACATCTCTTCCAAAGGCCTGTGAAACGCAGTTTCTTTGCAGGCCTGATCTGGCTGAAGTAGGACTTCTGCTCTGGGTGTGCTACTTTGCCCTAGAGCTGAAAGGCACAACGTGCAGGCTTCTTTCCCAAGGGCGAGTTGGGCCCCACAGCATCTTGCTTCCAGCTCTTTGGGAAGCTAAGAAACAACTCGCTCTGCACAGTGCTCTTACAGCCTACCGGGAACATCTCTTCCAAAGGCCTGTGAAACGCAGTTTCTTTGCAGGCCTGATCTGGCTGAAGTAGGACTTCTGCTCTGGGTGTGCTACTTTGCCCTAGAGCTGAAAGGCACAACGTGCAGGCTTCTTTCCAAAGGGCGAGTTGGGCCCCACAGCATCTTGCTTCCAGCTCTTTGGGAAGCTAAGAAACAACTCGCTCTGCACAGTGCTCTTACAGCCTAGTGGGAACATCTCTTCCAAAGGCCTGTGAAACGCAGTTTCTTTGCAGGCCTGATCTGGCTGAAGTAGGACTTCTGCTCTGGGTGTGCTACTTTGCCCTAGAGCTGAAAGGCACAACGTGCAGGCTTCTTTCCAAAGGGCGAGTTGGGCCCCACAGCATCTTGCTTCCAGCTCTTTGGGAAGCTAAGAAACAACTCGCTCTGCACAGTGCTCTTACAGCCTAGTGGGAACATCTCTTCCAAAGGCCTGTGAAACGCAGTTTCTTTGCAGGCCTGATCTGGCTGAAGTAGGACTTCTGCTCTGGGTGTGCTACTTTGCCCTAGAGCTGAAAGGCACAACGTGCAGGCTTCTTTCCAAAGGGCGAGTTGGGCCCCACAGCATCTTGCTTCCAGCTCTTTGGGAAGCTAAGAAACAACTCGCTCTGCACAGTGCTCTTACAGCCTACGGGGAACATCTCTTCCAAAGGCCTGTGAAACGCAGTTTCTTTGCAGGCCTGATCTGGCTGAAGTAGGACTTCTGCTCTGGGTGTGCTACTTTGCCCTAGAGCTGAAAGGCACAACGTGCAGGCTTCTTTCCAAAGGGCGAGTTGGGCCCCACAGCATCTTGCTTCCAGCTCTTTGGGAAGCTAAGAAACAACTCGCTCTGCACAGTGCTCTTACAGCCTAGTGGGAACATCTCTTCCAAAGGCCTGTGAAACGCAGTTTCTTTGCAGGCCTGATCTGGCTGAAGTAGGACTTCTGCTTTGGGTGTGCTACTTTGCCCTAGAGCTGAAAGGCACAACGTGCAGGCTTCTTTCCAAAGGGCGAGTTGGGCCCCACAGCATCTTGCTTCCGGCTCTTTGGGAAGCTAAGAAACAACTCGCTCTGCACAGTGCTCTTACAGCCTAGTGGGAACATCTCTTCCAAAGGCCTGTGAAACGCAGTTTCTTTGCAGGCCTGATCAGGCTGAAGTAGGACTTCTGCTCTGGGTGTGCTACTTTGCCCTAGAGCTGAAAGGCACAACGTGCAGGCTTCTTTCCAAAGGGCGAGTTGGGCCCCACAGCATCTTGCTTCCACCTCTTTGGGAAGCTAAGAAACAACTCGCTCTGCACAGTGCTCTTTCAGCCTACCGGGAACATCTCTTCCAAAGGCCTGTGAAACGCAGTTTCTTTGCAGGCCTGATCTGGCTGAAGTAGGACTTCTGCTCTGGGTGTGCTACTTTGCCCTAGAGCTGAAAGGCACAACGTGCAGGCTTCTTTCCAAAGGGCGAGTTGGGCCCCACAGCATCTTGCTTCCAGCTCTTTGGGAAGCTAAGAAACAACTCGCTCTGCACAGTGCTCTTACAGCCTAGTGGGAACATCTCTTCCAAAGGCCTGTGAAACGCAGTTTCTTTGCAGGCCTGATCTGGCTGAAGTAGGACTTCTGCTCTGGGTGTGCTACTTTGCCCTAGAGCTGAAAGGCACAACGTGCAGGCTTCTTTCCAAAGGGCGAGTTGGGCCCCACAGCATCTTGCTTCCAGCTCTTTGGGAAGCTAAGAAACAACTCGCTCTGCACAGTGCTCTTACAGCCTAGTGGGAACATCTCTTCCAAAGGCCTGTGAAACGCAGTTTCTTTGCAGGCCTGATCTGGCTGAAGTAGGACTTCTGCTCTGGGTGTGCTACTTTGCCCTAGAGCTGAAAGGCACAACGTGCAGGCTTCTTTCCAAAGGGCGAGTTGGGCCCCACAGCATCTTGCTTCCAGCTCTTTGGGAAGCTAAGAAACAACTCGCTCTGCACAGTGCTCTTACAGCCTACCGGGAACATCTCTTCCAAAGGCCTGTGAAACGCAGTTTCTTTGCAGGCCTGATCTGGCTGAAGTAGGACTTCTGCTCTGGGTGTGCTACTTTGCCCTAGAGCTGAAAGGCACAACGTGCAGGCTTCTTTCCAAAGGGCGAGTTGGGCCCCACAGCATCTTGCTTCCAGCTCTTTGGGAAGCTAAGAAACAACTCGCTCTGCACAGTGCTCTTACAGCCTAGTGGGAACATCTCTTCCAAAGGCCTGTGAAACGCAGTTTCTTTGCAGGCCTGATCTGGCTGAAGTAGGACTTCTGCTCTGGGTGTGCTACTTTGCCCTAGAGCTGAAAGGCACAACGTGCAGGCTTCTTTCCTAAGGGCGAGTTGGGCCCCACAGCATCTTGCTTCCAGCTCTTTGGGAAGCTAAGAAACAACTCGCTCTGCACAGTGCTCATACAGCCTACCGGGAACATCTCTTCCAAAGGCCTGTGAAACGCAGTTTCTTTGCAGGCCTGATCTGGCTGAAGTAGGACTTCTGCTCTGGGTGTGCTACTTTGCCGTAGAGCTGAAAGGCACAACGTGCAGGCTTCTTTCCCAAGGGCGATTTGGGCCCCACAGCATCTTGCTTCCAGCTCTTTGGGAAGCTAAGAAGCAACTCGCTCTGCACAGTGCTCTTACAGCCTAGTGGGAACATCTCTTCCAAAGGCCTGTGAAACGCAGTTTCTTTGCAGGCCTGATCTGGCTGAAGTAGGACTTCTGCTCTGGGTGTGCTACTTTGTCCTAGAGCTGAAAGGCACAACGTGCAGGCTTCTTTCCAAAGGGCGAGTTGGGCCCCACAGCATCTTGCTTCCAGCTCTTTGGGAAGCTAAGAAACAACTCGCTCTGCACAGTGCTCTTACAGCCTAGTGGGAACATCTCTTACAAAGGCCTGTGAAACGCAGTTTCTTTGCAGGCCTGATCTGGCTGAAGTAGGACTTCTGCTTTGGGTGTGCTACTTTGCCCTAGAGCTGAAAGGCACAACGTGCAGGCTTCTTTCCAAAGGGCGAGTTGGGACCCACAGCATCTTGCTTCCGGCTCTTTGGGAAGCTAAGAAACAACTCGCTCTGCACAGTGCTCTTACAGCCTAGTGGGAACATCTCTTCCAAAGGCCTGTGAAACGCAGTTTCTTTGCAGGCCTGATCAGGCTGAAGTAGGACTTCTGCTCTGGGTGTGCTACTTTGCCCTAGAGCTGAAAGGCACAACGTGCAGGCTTCTTTCCAAAGGGCGAGTTGGGCCCCACAGCATCTTGCTTCCACCTCTTTGGGAAGCTAAGAAACAACTCGCTCTGCACAGTGCTCTTACAGCCTACCGGGAACATCTCTTCCAAAGGCCTGTGAAACGCAGTTTCTTTGCAGGCCTGATCTGGCTGAAGTAGGACTTCTGCTCTGGGTGTGCTACTTTGCCCTAGAGCTGAAAGGCACAACGTGCAGGCTTCTTTCCAAAGGGCGAGTTGGGCCCCAGAGCATCTTGCTTCCAGCTCTTTGGGAAGCTAAGAAACAACTCGCTCTGCACAGTGCTCTTACAGCCTACCGGGAACATCTCTTCCAAAGGCCTGTGAAACGCAGTTTCTTTGCAGGCCTGATCTGGCTGAAGTAGGACTTCTGCTCTGGGTGTGCTACTTTGCCCTAGAGCTGAAAGGCACAACGTGCAGGCTTCTTTCCAAAGGGCGAGTTGGGCCCCACAGCATCTTGCTTCCAGCTCTTTGGGAAGCTAAGAAACAACTCGCTCTGCACAGTGCTCTTACAGCCTACCGGGAACATCTCTTCCAAAGGCCTGTGAAACGCAGTTTCTTTGCAGGCCTGATCTGGCTGAAGTAGGACTTCTGCTCTGGGTGTGCTACTTTGCCCTAGAGCTGAAAGGCACAACGTGCAGGCTTCTTTCCAAAGGGCGAGTTGGGCCCCACAGCATCTTGCTTCCACCTCTTTGGGAAGCTAAGAAACAACTCGCTCTGCACAGTGCTCTTACAGCCTACCGGGAACATCTCTTCCAAAGGCCTGTGAAACGCAGTTTCTTTGCAGGCCTGATCTGGCTGAAGTAGGACTTCTGCTCTGGGTGTGCTACTTTGCCCTAGAGCTGAAAGGCACAACGTGCAGGCTTCTTTCCAAAGGGCGAGTTGGGCCCCAGAGCATCTTGCTTCCAGCTCTTTGGGAAGCTAAGAAACAACTCGCTCTGCACAGTGCTCTTACAGCCTACCGGGAACATCTCTTCCAAAGGCCTGTGAAACGCAGTTTCTTTGCAGGCCTGATCTGGCTGAAGTAGGACTTCTGCTCTGGGTGTGCTACTTTGCCCTAGAGCTGAAAGGCACAACGTGCAGGCTTCTTTCCAAAGGGCGAGTTGGGCCCCACAGCATCTTGCTTCCAGCTCTTTGGGAAGCTAAGAAACAACTCGCTCTGCACAGTGCTCTTACAGCCTAGTGGGAACATCTCTTCCAAAGGCCTGTGAAACGCAGTTTCTTTGCAGGCCTGATCTGGCTGAAGTAGGACTTCTGCTCTGGGTGTGCTACTTTGCCCTAGAGCTGAAAGGCACAACGTGCAGGCTTCTTTCCAAAGGGCGAGTTGGGCCCCACAGCATCTTGCTTCCAGCTCTTTGGGAAGCTAAGAAACAACTCGCTCTGCACAGTGCTCTTACAGCCTACCGGGAACTTCTCTTCCAAAGGCCTGTGAAACGCAGTTTCTCTGCAGGCCTGATCTGGCTGAAGTAGGACTTCTGCTCTGGGTGTGCTACTTTGCCCTAGAGCTGAAAGGCACAACGTGCAGGCTTCTTTCCAAAGGGCGAGTTGGGCCCCACAGCATCTTGCTTCCAGCTCTTTGGGAAGCTAAGAAACAACTCGCTCTGCACAGTGCTCTTACAGCCTAGTGGGAACATCTCTTCCAAAGGCCTGTGAAACGCAGTTTCTTTGCAGGACTGATCTGGCTGAAGTAGGACTTCTGCTCTGGGTGTGCTACTTTGCCCTAGAGCTGAAAGGCACAACGTGCAGGCTTCTTTCCAAAGGGCGAGTTGGGCCCCACAGCATCTTGCTTCCAGCTCTTTGGGAAGCTAAGAAACAACTCGCTCTGCACAGTGCTCTTACAGCCTAGTGGGAACATCTCTTCCAAAGGCCTGTGAAACGCAGTTTCTTTGCAGGCCTGATCTGGCTGAAGTAGGACTTCTGCTCTGGGTGTGCTACTTTGCCCTAGAGCTGAAAGGCACAACGTGCAGGCTTCTTTCCAAAGGGCGAGTTGGGCCCCACAGCATCTTGCTTCCAGCTCTTTGGGAAGCTAAGAAACAACTCGCTCTGCACAGTGCTCTTACAGCCTACCGGGAACATCTCTTCCAAAGGCCTGTGAAACGCAGTTTCTTTGCAGGCCTGATCTGGCTGAAGTAGGACTTCTGCTCTGGGTGTGCTACTTTGCCCTAGAGCTGAAAGGCACAACGTGCTGGCTTCTTTCCAAAGGGCGAGTTGGGCCCCACAGCATCTTGCTTCCAGCTCTTTGGGAAGCTAAGAATCAACTCGCTCTGCACAGTGCTCTTACAGCCTACCGGGAACATCTCTTCCAAAGGCCTGTGAAACGCAGTTTCTTTGCAGGCCTGATCTGGCTGAAGTAGGACTTCTGCTCTGGGTGTGCTACTTTGCCCTAGAGCTGAAAGGCACAACGTGCAGGCTTCTTTCCAAAGGGCGAGTTGGGCCCCACAGCATCTTGCTTCCAGCTCTTTGGGAAGCTAAGAAACAACTCGCTCTGCACAGTGCTCTTACAGCCTAGTGGGAACATCTCTTCCAAAGGCCTGTGAAACGCAGTTTCTTTGCAGCCCTGATCTGGCTGAAGTAGGACTTCTGCTCTGGGTGTGCTACTTTGCCCTAGAGCTGAAAGGCACAACGTGCAGGCTTCTTTCCAAAGGGCGAGTTGGGCCCCACAGCATCTTGCTTCCAGCTCTTTGGGAAGCTAAGAAACAACTCGCTCTGCACAGTGCTCTTACAGCCTAGTGGGAACATCTCTTCCAAAGGCCTGTGAAACGCAGTTTCTTTGCAGGCCTGATCTGGCTGAAGTAGGACTTCTGCTCTGGGTGTGCTACTTTGCCCTAGAGCTGAAAGGCACAACGTGCAGGCTTCTTTCCAAAGGGCGAGTTGGGCCCCACAGCATCTTGCTTCCAGCTCTTTGGGAAGCTAAGAAACAACTCGCTCTGCACAGTGCTCTTACAGCCTACCGGGAACTTCTCTTCCAAAGGCCTGTGAAACGCAGTTTCTCTGCAGGCCTGATCTGGCTGAAGTAGGACTTCTGCTCTGGGTGTGCTACTTTGCCCTAGAGCTGAAAGGCACAACGTGCAGGCTTCTTTCCAAAGGGCGAGTTGGGCCCCACAGCATCTTGCTTCCAGCTCTTTGGGAAGCTAAGAAACAACTCGCTCTGCTCAGTGCTCTTACAGCCTAGTGGGAACATCTCTTCCAAAGGCCTGTGAAACACAGTTTCTTTGCAGGACTGATCTGGCTGAAGTAGGACTTCTGCTCTGGGTGTGCTACTTTGCCCTAGAGCTGAAAGGCACAACGTGCAGGCTTCTTTCCAAAGGGCGAGTTGGGCCCCACAGCATCTTGCTTCCAGCTCTTTGGGAAGCTAAGAAACAACTCGCTCTGCACAGTGCTCTTACAGCCTACCGGGAACATCTCTTCCAAAGGCCTGTGAAACGCAGTTTCTTTGCAGGCCTGATCTGGCTGAAGTAGGACTTCTGCTCTGGGTGTGCTACTTTGCCCTAGAGCTGAAAGGCACAACGTGCAGGCTTCTTTCCAAAGGGCGAGTTGGGCCCCACAGCATCTTGCTTCCAGCTCTTTGGGAAGCTAAGAAACAACTCGCTCTGCACAGTGCTCTTACAGCCTACCGGGAACATCTCTTCCAAAGGCCTGTGAAACGCGGTTTCTTTGCAGGCCTGATCTGGCTGAAGTAGGACTTCTGCTCTGGGTGTGCTACTTTGCCCTAGAGCTGAAAGGCACAACGTGCAGGCTTCTTTCCAAAGGGCGAGTTGGGCCCCACAGCATCTTGCTTCCAGCTCTTTGGGAAGCTAAGAAACAACTCGCTCTGCACAGTGCTCTTACAGCCTACCGGGAACATCTCTTCCAAAGGCCTGTGAAACGCAGTTTCTTTGCAGGCCTGATCTGGCTGAAGTAGGACTTCTGCTCTGGGTGTGCTACTTTGCCCTAGCGCTGAAAGGCACAACGTGCAGGCTTCTTTCCAAAGGGCGAGTTGGGCCCCACAGCATCTTGCTTCCAGCTCTTTGGGAAGCTAAGAAACAACTCGCTCTGCACAGTGCTCTTACAGCCTAGTGGGAACATCTCTTCCAAAGGCCGGTGAAACGCAGTTTCTTTGCAGGCCTGATCTGGCTGAAGTAGGACTTCTGCTCTGGGTGTGCTACTTTGCCCTAGAGCTGAAAGGCACAACGTGCAGGCTTCTTTCCAAAGGGCGAGTTGGGCCCCACAGCATCTTGCTTCCAGCTCTTTGGGAAGCTAAGAAACAACTCGCTCTGCACAGTGCTCTTACAGCCTACGGGGAACATCACTTCCAAAGGCCTGTGAAACGCAGTTTCTTTGCAGGCCTGATCTGGCTGAAGTAGGACTTCTGCTCTGGGTGTGCTACTTTGCCCTAGAGCTGAAAGGCACAACGTGCAGGCTTCTTTCCAAAGGGCGAGTTGGGCCCCACAGCATCTTGCTTCCAGCTCTTTGGGAAGCTAAGAAACAACTCGCTCTGCACAGTGCTCTTACAGCCTACCGGGAACATCTCTTCCAAAGGCCTGTGAAACGCAGTTTCTTTGCAGGCCTGATCTGGCTGAAGTAGGACTTCTGCTCTGGGTGTGCTACTTTGCCCTAGCGCTGAAAGGCACAACGTGCAGGCTTCTTTCCAAAGGGCGAGTTGGGCCCCACAGCATCTTGCTTCCAGCTCTTTGGGAAGCTAAGAAACAACTCGCTCTGCACAGTGCTCTTACAGCCTAGTGGGAACATCTCTTCCAAAGGCCTGTGAAACGCAGTTTCTTTGCAGCCCTGATCTGGCTGAAGTAGGACTTCTGCTCTGGGTGTGCTACTTTGCCCTAGAGCTGAAAGGCACAACGTGCAGGCTTCTTTCCAAAGGGCGAGTTGGGCCCCACAGCATCTTGCTTCCAGCTCTTTGGGAAGCTAAGAAACAACTCGCTCTGCACAGTGCTCTTACAGCCTAGTGGGAACATCTCTTCCAAAGGCCTGTGAAACGCAGTTTCTTTGCAGGCCTGATCTGGCTGAAGTAGGACTTCTGCTCTGGGTGTGCTACTTTGCCCTAGAGCTGAAAGGCACAACGTGCAGGCTTCTTTCCAAAGGGCGAGTTGGGCCCCACAGCATCTTGCTTCCAGCTCTTTGGGAAGCTAAGAAACAACTCGCTCTGCACAGTGCTCTTACAGCCTACCGGGAACTTCTCTTCCAAAGGCCTGTGAAACGCAGTTTCTCTGCAGGCCTGATCTGGCTGAAGTAGGACTTCTGCTCTGGGTGTGCTACTTTGCCCTAGAGCTGAAAGGCACAACGTGCAGGCTTCTTTCCAAAGGGCGAGTTGGGCCCCACAGCATCTTGCTTCCAGCTCTTTGGGAAGCTAAGAAACAACTCGCTCTGCTCAGTGCTCTTACAGCCTAGTGGGAACATCTCTTCCAAAGGCCTGTGAAACACAGTTTCTTTGCAGGACTGATCTGGCTGAAGTAGGACTTCTGCTCTGGGTGTGCTACTTTGCCCTAGAGCTGAAAGGCACAACGTGCAGGCTTCTTTCCAAAGGGCGAGTTGGGCCCCACAGCATCTTGCTTCCAGCTCTTTGGGAAGCTAAGAAACAACTCGCTCTGCACAGTGCTCTTACAGCCTACCGGGAACATCTCTTCCAAAGGCCTGTGAAACGCAGTTTCTTTGCAGGCCTGATCTGGCTGAAGTAGGACTTCTGCTCTGGGTGTGCTACTTTGCCCTAGAGCTGAAAGGCACAACGTGCAGGCTTCTTTCCAAAGGGCGAGTTGGGCCCCACAGCATCTTGCTTCCAGCTCTCTGGGAAGCTAAGAAACAACTCGCTCTGCACAGTGCTCTTACAGCCTAGTGGGAACATCTCTTCCAAAGGCCTGTGAAACGCAGTTTCTTTGCAGGCCTGATCTGGCTGAAGTAGGACTTCTGCTCTGGGTGTGCTACTTTGCCCTAGAGCTGAAAGGCACAACGTGCAGGCTTCTTTCCAAAGGGCGAGTTGGGCCCCACAGCATCTTGCTTCCAGCTCTTTGGGAAGCTAAGAAACAACTCGCTCTGCACAGTGCTCTTACAGCCTACCGGGAACATCTCTTCCAAAGGCCTGTGAAACGCAGTTTCTTTGCAGGCCTGATCTGGCTGAAGTAGGACTTCTGCTCTGGGTGTGCTACTTTGCCCTAGAGCTGAAAGGCACAACGTGCAGGCTTCTTTCCAAAGGGCGAGTTGGGCCCCACAGCATCTTGCTTCCAGCTCTTTGGGAAGCTAAGAAACAACTCGCTCTGCACAGTGCTCTTACAGCCTAGTGGGATCATCTCTTCCAAAGGCCTGTGAAACGCAGTTTCTTTGCAGGCCTGATCTGGCTGAAGTAGGACTTCTGCTCTGGGTGTGCTACTTTGCCCTAGAGCTGAAAGGCACAACGTGCAGGCTTCTTTCCAAAGGGCGAGTTGGGCCCCACAGCATCTTGCTTCCAGCTCTTTGGGAAGCTAAGAAACAACTCGCTCTGCACAGTGCTCTTACAGCCTACCGGGAACATCTCTTCCAAAGGCCTGTGAAACGCAGTTTCTTTGCAGGCCTGATCTGGCTGAAGTAGGACTTCTGCTCTGGGTGTGCTACTTTGCCCTAAAGCTGAAAGGCACAACGTGCAGGCTTCCCTCCAAAGGGCGAGTTGGGCCCCACAGCATCTTGCTTCCAGCTCTTTGGGAAGCTAAGAAACAACTCGCTCTGCACAGTGCTCTTACAGCCTACCGGGAACATCTCTTCCAAAGGCCTGTGAAACGCAGTTTCTTTGCAGGCCTGATCTGGCTGAAGTAGGACTTCTGCTCTGGGTGTGCTACTTTGCCCTAGAGCTGAAAGGCACAACGTGCAGGCTTCTTTCCAAAGGGCGAGTTGGGCCCCACAGCATCTTGCTTCCAGCTCTTTGGGAAGCTAAGAAACAACTCGCTCTGCACAGTGCTCTTACAGCCTACCGGGAACATATCTTCCAAAGGCCTGTGAAACGCAGTTTCTTTGCAGGCCTGATCTGGCTGAAGTAGGACTTCTGCTCTGGGTGTGCTACTTTGCCCTAGAGCTGAAAGGCACAACGTGCAGGCTTCTTTCCAAAGGGCGAGTTGGGCCCCACAGCATCTTGCTTCCAGCTCTTTGGGAAGCTAAGAAACAACTCGCTCTGCACAGTGCTCTTACAGCCTAGCGGGAACATCTCTTCCAAAGGCCTGTGAAACGCAGTTTCTTTGCAGGCCTGATCTGGCTGAAGTAGGACTTCTGCTCTGGGTGTGCTACTTTGCCCTAGAGCTGAAAGGCACAACGTGCAGGCTTCTTTCCAAAGGGCGAGTTGGGCCCCACAGCATCTTGCTTCCAGCTCTTTGGGAAGCTAAGAAACAACTCGCTCTGCACAGTGCTCTTACAGCCTAGTGGGAACATCTCTTCCAAAGGCCTGTGAAACGCAGTTTCTTTGCAGGCCTGATCTGGCTGAAGTAGGACTTCTGCTCTGGGTGTGCTACTTTGCCCTAGAGCTGAAAGGCACAACGTGCAGGCTTCTTTCCAAAGGGCGAGTTGGGCCCCACAGCATCTTGCTTCCAGCTCTTTGGGAAGCTAAGAAACAACTCGCTCTGCACAGTGCTCTTACAGCCTACCGGGAACATCTCTTCCAAAGGCCTGTGAAACGCAGTTTCTTTGCAGGCCTGATCTGGCTGAAGTAGGACTTCTGCTCTGGGTGTGCTACTTTGCCCTAGAGCTGAAAGGCACAACGTGCAGGCTTCTTTCCAAAGGGCGAGTTGGGCCCCACAGCATCTTGCTTCCAGCTCTTTGGGAAGCTAAGAAACAACTCGCTCTGCACAGTGCTCTTACAGCCTAGTGGGAACATCTCTTCCAAAGGCCTGTGAAACGCAGTTTCTTTGCAGGCCTGATCTGGCTGAAGTAGGACTTCTGCTCTGGGTGTGCTACTTTGCCCTAGAGCTGAAAGGCACAACGTGCAGGCTTCTTTCCAAAGGGCGAGTTGGGCCCCACAGCATCTTGCTTCCAGCTCTTTGGGAAGCTAAGAAACAACTCGCTCTGCACAGTGCTCTTACAGCCTACCGGGAACATCTCTTCCAAAGGCCTGTGAAACGCAGTTTCTTTGCAGGCCTGATCTGGCTGAAGTAGGACTTCTGCTCTGGGTGTGCTACTTTGCCCTAGAGCTGAAAGGCACAACGTGCAGGCTTCTTTCCAAAGGGCGAGTTGGGCCCCACAGCATCTTGCTTCCGGCTCTTTGGGAAGCTAAGAAACAACTCGCTCTGCACAGTGCTCTTACAGCCTACCGGGAACATCTCTTCCAAAGGCCTGTGAAACGCAGTTTCTTTGCAGGCCTGATCTGGCTGAAGTAGGACTTCTGCTCTGGGTGTGCTACTTTGCCCTAGAGCTGAAAGGCACAACGTGCAGGCTTCTTTCCAAAGGGCGAGTTGGGCCCCACAGCAACTTGCTTCCGGCTCTTTGGGAAGCTAAGAAACAACTCGCTCTGCACAGTGCTCATACAGCCTAGTGGGAACATCTCTTCCAAAGGCCTGTGAAACGCAGTTTCTTTGCAGGCCTGATCTGGCTGAAGTAGGACTTCTGCTCTGGGTGTGCTACTTTGCCCTAGAGCTGAAAGGCACAACGTGCAGGCTTCTTTCCAAAGGGCGAGTTGGGCCCCACAGCATCTTGCTTCCAGCTCTTTGGGAAGCTAAGAAACAACTCGCTGTGCACAGTGCTCTTACAGCCTAGTGGGAACATCTCTTCCAAAGGCCTGTGAAACGCAGTTTCTTTGCAGGCCTGATCTGGCTGAAGTAGGACTTCTGCTCTGGGTGTGCTACTTTGCCCTAGAGCTGAAAGGCACAACGTGCAGGCTTCTTTCCAAAGGGCGAGTTGGGCCCCACAGCATCTTGCTTCCAGCTCTTTGGGAAGCTCAGAAACAACTCGCTCTGCACAGTGCTCTTACAGCCTAGTGGGAACATCTCTTCCAAAGGCCTGTGAAACGCAGTTTCTTTGCAGGCCTGATCTGGCTGAAGTAGGACTTCTGCTCTGGGTGTGCTACTTTGCCCTAGAGCTGAAAGGCACAACGAGCAGGCTTCTTTCCAAAGGGCGAGTTGGGCCCCACAGCATCTTGCTTCCAGCTCTTTGGGAAGCTAAGAAACAACTCGCTGTGCACAGTGCTCTTACAGCCTACCGGGAACATCTCTTCCAAAGGCCTGTGAAACGCAGTTTCTTTGCAGGCCTGATCTGGCTGAAGTAGGACTTCTGCTCTGGGTGTGCTACTTTGCCCTAGAGCTGAAAGGCACAACGTGCAGGCTTCTTTCCAAAGGGCGAGTTGGGCCCCACAGCATCTTGCTTCCAGCTCTTTGGGAAGCTAAGAAACAACTCGCTCTGCACAGTGCTCTTACAGCCTAGTGGGAACATCTCTTCCAAAGGCCTGTGAAACGCAGTTTCTTTGCAGGCCTGATCTGGCTGAAGTAGGACTTCTGCTCTGGGTGTGCTACTTTGCCCTAGAGCTGAAAGGCACAACGTGCAGGCTTCTTTCCAAAGGGCGAGTTGGGCCCCACAGCATCTTGCTTCCGGCTCTTTGGGAAGCTAAGAAACAACTCGCTCTGCACAGTGCTCTTACAGCCTACCGGGAACATCTCTTCCAAAGGCCTGTGAAACGCAGTTTCTTTGCAGGCCTGATCTGGCTGAAGTAGGACTTCTGCTCTGGGTGTGCTACTTTGCCCTAGAGCTGAAAGGCACAACGTGCAGGCTTCTTTCCAAAGGGCGAGTTGGGCCCCACAGCATCTTGCTTCCAGCTCTTTGGGAAGCTAAGAAACAACTCGCTCTGCACAGTGCTCTTACAGCCTACCGGGAAAATCTCTTCCAAAGGCCTGTGAAACGCAGTTTCTTTGCAGGCCTGATCTGGCTGAAGTAGGACTTCTGCTCTGGGTGTGCTACTTTGCCCTAGAGCTGAAAGGCACAACGTGCAGGCTTCTTTCCAAAGGGCGAGTTGGGCCCCACAGCATCTTGCTTCCAGCTCTTTGGGAAGCTAAGAAACAACTCGCTCTGCACAGTGCTCTTACAGCCTACCGGGAACATCTCTTCCAAAGGCCTGTGAAACGCAGTTTCTTTGCAGGCCTGATCTGGCTGAAGTAGGACTTCTGCTCTGGGTGTGCTACTTTGCCCTAGAGCTGAAAGGCACAACGTGCAGGCTTCTTTCCAAAGGGCGAGTTGGGCCCCACAGCATCTTGCTTCCGGCTCTTTGGGAAGCTAAGAAACAACTCGCTCTGCACAGTGCTCTTACAGCCTACCGGGAACATCTCTTCCAAAGGCCTGTGAAACGCAGTTTCTTTGCAGGCCTGATCTGGCTGAAGTAGGACTTCTGCTCTGGGTGTGCTACTTTGCCCTAGAGCTGAAAGGCACAACGTGCAGGCTTCTTTCCAAAGGGCGAGTTGGGCCCCACAGCATCTTGCTTCCAGCTCTTTGGGAAGCTAAGAAACAACTCGCTCTGCACAGTGCTCTTACAGCCTACCGGGAAAATCTCTTCCAAAGGCCTGTGAAACGCAGTTTCTTTGCAGGCCTGATCTGGCTGAAGTAGGACTTCTGCTCTGGGTGTGCTACTTTGCCCTAGAGCTGAAAGGCACAACGTGCAGGCTTCTTTCCAAAGGGCGAGTTGGGCCCCACAGCATCTTGCTTCCAGCTCTTTGGGAAGCTAAGAAACAACTCGCTCTGCACAGTGCTCTTACAGCCTACCGGGAACATCTCTTCCAAAGGCCTGTGAAACGCAGTTTCTTTGCAGGCCTGATCTGGCTGAAGTAGGACTTCTGCTCTGGGTGTGCTACTTTGCCCTAGAGCTGAAAGGCACAACGTGCAGGCTTCTTTCCAAAGGGCGAGTTGGGCCCCACAGCATCTTGCTTCCAGCTCTTTGGGAAGCTAAGAAACAACTCGCTCTGCACAGTGCTCTTACAGCCTAGTGGGAACATCTCTTCCAAAGGCCTGTGAAACGCAGTTTCTTTGCAGGCCTGATCTGGCTGAAGTAGGACTTCTGCTCTGGGTGTGCTACTTTGCCCTAGAGCTGAAAGGCACAACGTGCAGGCTTCTTTCCAAAGGGCGAGTTGGGCCCCACAGCATCTTGCTTCCAGCTCTTTGGGAAGCTAAGAAACAACTCGCTCTGCACAGTGCTCTTACAGCCTAGTGGGAACATCTCTTCCAAAGGCCTGTGAAACGCAGTTTCTTTGCAGGCCTGATCTGGCTGAAGTAGGACTTCTGCTCTGGGTGTGCTACTTTGCCCTAGAGCTGAAAGGCACAACGTGCAGGCTTCTTTCCAAAGGGCGAGTTGGGCCCCAAAGCATCTTGCTTCCAGCTCTTTGGGAAGCTAAGAAACAACATGCTCTGCACAGTGCTATTACAGCCTACCGGGAACATCTCTTCCAAAGGCCTGTGAAACGCAGTTCTTTGCAGGCCTGATCTGGCTGAAGTAGGACTTCTGCTCTGCGTGTGCTACTTTGCCCTAGAGCTGAAAGGCACAACGTGCAGGCTTCTTTCCAAAGGGCGAGTTGGGCCCCACAGCATCTTGCTTCCAGCTCTTTGGGAAGCTAATAAACAACTCGCTCTGCACAGTGCTCTTACAGCCTACCGGGAACATCTCTTCCAAAGGCCTGTGAAACGCAGTTTCTTTGCAGGCCTGATCTGGCTGAAGTAGGACTTCTGCTCTGGGTGTGCTACTTTGCCCTAGAGCTGAAAGGCACAACGTGCAGGCTTCTTTCCAAAGGGCGAGTTGGGCCTCACAGCATCTTGCTTCCGGCTCTTTGGGAAGCTAAGAAACAACTCGCTCTGCACAGTGCTCATACAGCCTAGTGGGAACATCTCTTCCAAAGGCCTGTGAAACGCAGTTTCTTTGCAGGCCTGATCTGGCTGAAGTAGGACTTCTGCTCTGGGTGTGCTACTTTGCCCTAGAGCTGAAAGGCACAACGTGCAGGCTTCTTTCCAAAGGGCGAGTTGGGCCCCACAGCATCTTGCTTCCAGCTCTTTGGGAAGCTAAGAAACAACTCGCTCTGCACAGTGCTCTTACAGCCTAGTGGGAACATCTCTTCCAAAGGCCTGTGAAACGCAGTTTCTTTGCAGGCCTGATCTGGCTGAAGTAGGACTTCTGCTCTGGGTGTGCTACTTTGCCCTAGAGCTGAAAGGCACAACGTGCAGGCTTCTTTCCAAAGGGCGAGTTGGGCCCCACAGCATCTTGCTTCCGGCTCTTTGGGAAGCTAAGAAACAACTCGCTCTGCACAGTGCTCTTACAGCCTAGTGGGAACATATCTTCCAAAGGCCTGTGAAACGCAGTTTCTTTGCAGGCCTGATCAGGCTGAAGTAGGACTTCTGCTCTGGGTGTGCTACTTTGCCCTAGAGCTGAAAGGCACAACGTGCAGGCTTATTTCCAAAGGGCGATTTGGGCCCCACAGCATCTTGCTTACAGCTCTCTGGGAAGCTAAGAAACAACTCGCTCTGCACAGTGCTCTTACAGCCTACCGGGAACATCTCTTACAAAGGCCTGTGAAACGCAGTTTCTTTGCAGGCCTGATCTGGCTGAAGTAGGACTTCTGCTCTGGGTGTGCTACTTTGCCCTAGAGCTGAAAGGCACAACGTGCAGGCTTCTTTCCAAAGGGCGAGTTGGGCCCCACAGCATCTTGCTTCCAGCTCTTTGGGAAGCTAAGAAACAACTCGCTCTGCACAGTGCTCTTACAGCCTAGTGGGAACATCTCTTCCAAAGGCCTGTGAAACGCAGTTTCTTTGCAGGCCTGATCTGGCTGAAGTAGGACTTCTGCTCTGGGTGTGCTACTTTGCCCTAGAGCTGAAAGGCACAACGTGCAGGCTTCTTTCCAAAGGGCGAGTTGGGCCCCACAGCATCTTGCTTCCGGCTCTTTGGGAAGCTAAGAAACAACTCGCTCTGCACAGTGCTCTTACAGACTAGTGGGAACATCTCTTCCAAAGGCCTGTGAAACGCAGTTTCTTTGCAGGCCTGATCTGGCTGAAGTAGGACTTCTGCTCTGGGTGTGCTACTTTGCCCTAGAGCTGAAAGGCACAACGTGCAGGCTTCTTTCCAAAGGGTGAGTTGAGCCCCACAGCATCTTGCTTCCAGGTCTTTGGGAAGCTAAGAAACAACTCGCTCTGCACAGTGCTCTTACAGCCTAGTGGGAACATCTCTTCCAAAGGCCTGTGAAACGCAGTTTCTTTGCAGGCCTGATCTGGCTGACGTAGGACTTCTGCTCTGGGTGTGCTACTTTGCCCTAGAGCTGAAAGGCACAACGTGCAAGCTTCTTTCCAAAGGGCGAGTTGGGCCCCACAGCATCTTGCTTCCAGCTCTTTGGGAAGCTAAGAAACAACTCGCTCTGCTCAGTGCTCTTACAGCCTACCGGGAACATGTCTTCCAAAGGCCTGTGAAACGCAGTTTCTTTGCAGGCCTGATCTGGCTGAAGTAGGACTTCTGCTCTGGGTGTGCTACTTTGCCCTAGAGCTGAAAGGCACAACGTGCAGGCTTCTTTCCAAAGGGCGAGTTGGGCCCCACAGCATCTTGCTTCCAGCTCTTTGGGAAGCTAAGAAACAACTCGCTCTGCACAGTGCTCTTACAGCCTAGTGGGAACATCTCTTCCAAAGGCCTGTGAAACGCAGTTTCTTTGCAGGCCTGATCTGGCTGAAGTAGGACTTCTGCTCTGGGTGTGCTACTTTGCCCTAGAGCTGAAAGGCACAACGTGCAGGCTTCTTTCCAAAGGGCGAGTTGGGCCCCACAGCATCTTGCTTCCAGCTCTTTGGGAAGCTAAGAAACAACTCGCTCTGCACAGTGCTCTTACAGCCTACCGGGAACATCTCTTCCAAAGGCCTGTGAAATGCAGTTTCTTTGCAGGCCTGATCTGGCTGAAGTAGGACTTCTGCTCTGGGTGTGCTACTTTGCCCTAGAGCTGAAAGGCACAACGTGCAGGCTTCTTTCCAAAGGGCGAGTTGGGCCCCACAGCATCTTGCTTCCGGCTTTTTGGGAAGCTAAGAAACAACTCGCTCTGCACAGTGCTCTTACAGCCTAGTGGGAACATCTCATCCAAAGGCCTGTGAAACGCAGTTTCTTTGCAGGCCTGATCTGGCTGAAGTAGGACTTCTGCTCTGGGTGTGCTACTTTGCCCTAGAGCTGAAAGGCACAACGTGCAGGCTTCTTTCCAAAGGGCGAGTTGGGCCCCACAGCATCTTGCTTCCAGCTCTTTGGGAAGCTAAGAAACAACTCGCTCTGCACAGTGCTCTTACAGCCTACCGGGAACCTCTCTTCCAAAGGACTGTGAAACGCAGTTTCTTTGAAGGCCTGATCTGGCTGAAGTAGGACTTCTGCTCTGGGTGTGCTACTTTGCCCTAGAGCTGAAAGGCACAACGTGCAGGCTTCTTTCCAAAGGGCGAGTTGGGCCCCACAGCATCTTGCTTCCAGCTCTTTGGGAAGCTAAGAAACAACTCGCTCTGCACAGTGCTCTTACAGCCTACCGGGAACATCTCTTCCAAAGGTCTGTGAAACGCAGTTTCTTTGCAGGCCTGATCTGGCTGAAGTAGGACTTCTGCTCTGGGTGTGCTACTTTGCCCTAGAGCTGAAACGCACAACGTGCAGGCTTCTTTCCAAAGGGCGAGTTGGGCCCCACAGCATCTTGCTTCCAGCTCTTTGGGAAGCTAAGAAACAACTCGCTCTGCACAGTGCTCTTACAGCCTAGTGGGAACATCTCTTCCAAAGGCCTGTGAAACGCAGTTTCTTTGCAGGCCTGATCTGGCTGAAGTAGGACTTCTGCTCTGGGTGTGCTACTTTGCCCTAGAGCTGAAAGGCACAACGTGCAGGCTTCTTTCCAAAGGGCGAGTTGGGCCCCACAGCATCTTGCTTCCAGCTCTTTGGGAAGCTAAGAAACAACTCGCTCTGCACAGTGCTCTTACAGCCTAGTGGGAACATCTCTTCCAAAGGCCTGTGAAACGCAGTTTCTTTGCAGGCCTGATCTGGCTGAAGTAGGACTTCTGCTCTGGGTGTGCTACTTTGCCCTAGAGCTGAAAGGCACAACGTGCAGGCTTCTTTCCAAAGGGCGAGTTGGGCCCCACAGCATCTTGCTTCCAGCTCTTTGGGAAGCTAAGAAACAACTCGCTCTGCACAGTGCTCTTACAGCCTACCGGGAACATCTCTTCCAAAGGCCTGTGAAACGCAGTTTCTTTGCAGGCCTGATCTGGCTGAAGTAGGACTTCTGCTCTGGGTGTGCTACTTTGCCCTAGAGCTGAAAGGCACAACGTGCAGGCTTCTTTCCAAAGGGCGAGTTGGGCCCCACAGCATCTTGCTTCCAGCTCTCTGGGAAGCTAAGAAACAACTCGCTCTGCACAGTGCTCTTACAGCCTACCGGGAACATGTCTTCCAAAGGCCTGTGAAACGCAGTTTCTTTGCAGGCCTGATCTGGCTGAAGTAGGACTTCTTCTCTGGGTGTGCTACTTTGCCCTAGAGCTGAAAGGCACAACGTGCAGGCTTCTTTCCAAAGGGCGAGTTGGGCCCCACAGCATCTTGCTTCCAGCTCTTTGGGAAGCTAAGAAACAACTCGCTCTGCACAGTGCTCTTACAGCCTACCGGGAACATCTCTTCCAAAGGCCTGTGAAACGCAGTTTCTTTGCAGGCCTGATCTGGCTGAAGTAGCACTTCTGCTCTGGGTGTGCTGCTTTGCCCTAGAGCTGAAAGGCACAACGTGCAGGCTTCTTTCCAAAGGGCGAGTTGGGCCCCACAGCATCTTGCTTCCAGCTCTTTGGGAAGCTAAGAAACAACTCGCTCTGCACAGTGCTCTTACAGCCTACCGGGAAAATCTCTTCCAAAGGCCTGTGAAACGCAGTTTCTTTGCAGGCCTGATCTGGCTGAAGTAGGACTTCTGCTCTGGGTGTGCTACTTTGCCCTAGAGCTGAAAGGCACAACGTGCAGGCTTCTTTCCAAAGGGCGAGTTGGGCCCCACAGCATCTTGCTTCCAGCTCTTTGGGAAGCTAAGAAACAACTCGCTCTGCACAGTGCTCTTACAGCCTAGTGGGAACATCTCTTCCAAAGGCCTGTGAAACGCAGTTTCTTTGCAGGCCTGATCTGGCTGAAGTAGGACTTCTGCTCTGGGTGTGCTACTTTGCCCTAGAGCTGAAAGGCACAACGTGCAGGCTTCTTTCCAAAGGGCGAGTTGGGCCCCACAGCATCTTGCTTCCAGCTCTTTGGGAAGCTAAGAAACAACTCGCTCTGCACAGTGCTCTTACAGCCTAGTGGGAACATCTCTTCCAAAGGCCTGTGAAACGCAGTTTCTTTGCAGGCCTGATTTGGATGAAGTAGGACTTCTGCTCTGGGTGTGCTACTTTGCCCTAGAGCTGAAAGGCACAACGTGCAGGCTTCTTTCCAAAGGGCGAGTTGGGCCCCACAGCATCTTGCTTCTGGCTCTTTGGGA
Organism: Equus caballus; assembly: GCF_041296265.1. Classification (NCBI taxonomy): domain Eukaryota; kingdom Metazoa; phylum Chordata; class Mammalia; order Perissodactyla; family Equidae; genus Equus; species Equus caballus. The sequence goes on along the minus strand of NW_027222394.1, from coordinate 12,071,991 downwards.
AGCTAAGAAACAACTCGCTCTGCACAGTGCTCTTACAGCCTACCGGGAACATCTCTTCCAAAGGCCTGTGAAACGCAGTTTCTTTGCAGGCCTGATCTGGCTGAAGTAGGACTTCTGCTCTGGGTGTGCTACTTTGCCCTAGAGCTGAAAGGCACAACGTGCAGGCTTCTTTCCAAAGGGCGAGTTGGGCCCCACAGCATCTTGCTTCCAGCTCTTTGGGAAGCTAAGAAACAACTCGCTCTGCACAGTGCTCTTACAGCCTAGTGGGAACATCTCTTCCAAAGGCCTGTGAAACGCAGTTTCTTTGCAGGCCTGATCTGGCTGAAGTAGGACTTCTGCTCTGGGTGTGCTACTTTGCCCTAGAGCTGAAAGGCACAACGTGCAGGCTTCTTTCCAAAGGGCGAGTTGGGCCCCACAGCATCTTGCTTCCAGCTCTTTGGGAAGCTAAGAAACAACTCGCTCTGCACAGTGCTCTTACAGCCTACCGGGAACATCTCTTCCAAAGGCCTGTGAAAGGCAGTTTCTTTGCAGGCCTGATCTGGCTGAAGTAGGACTTCTGCTCTGGGTGTGCTACTTTGCCCTAAAGCTGAAAGGCACAACGTGCAGGCTTCCTTCCAAAGGGCGAGTTGGGCCCCACAGCATCTTGCTTCCAGCTCTTTGGGAAGCTAAGAAACAACTCGCTCTGCACAGTGCTCTTACAGCCTACCGGGAACATCTCTTCCAAAGGCCTGTGAAACGCAGTTTCTTTGCAGGCCTGATCTGGCTGAAGTAGGACTTCTGCTCTGGGTGTGCTACTTTGCCCTAGAGCTGAAAGGCACAACGTGCAGGCTTCTTTCCAAAGGGCGAGTTGGGCCCCACAGCATCTTGCTTCCAGCTCTTTGGGAAGCTAAGAAACAACTCGCTCTGCACAGTGCTCTTACAGCCTACCGGGAACATCTCTTCCAAAGGCCTGTGAAACGCAGTTTCTTTGCAGGCCTGATCTGGCTGAAGTAGGACTTCTGCTCTGGGTGTGCTACTTTGCCCTAGAGCTGAAAGGCACAACGTGCAGGCTTCTTTCCAAAGGGCGAGTTGGGCCCCACAGCATCTTGCTTCCGGCTCTTTGGGAAGCTAAGAAACAACTCGCTCTGCACAGTGCTCTTACAGCCTACCGGGAACATCTCTTCCAAAGGCCTGTGAAACGCAGTTTCTTTGCAGGCCTGATCTGGCTGAAGTAGGACTTCTGCTCTGGGTGTGCTACTTTGCCCTAGAGCTGAAAGGCACAACGTGCAGTCTTCTTTCCAAAGGGCGAGTTGGGCCCCAAAGCATCTTGCTTCCAGCTCTTTGGGAAGCTAAGAAACAACTCGCTCTGCACAGTGCTATTACAGCCTACCGGGAACATCTCTTCCAAAGGCCTGTGAAACGCAGTTCTTTGCAGGCCTGATCTGGCTGAAGTAGGACTTCTGCTCTGCGTGTGCTACTTTGCCATAGAGCTGAAAGGCACAACGTGCAGGCTTCTTTCCAAAGGGCGAGTTGGGCCCCACAGCATCTTGCTTCCAGCTCTTTGGGAAGCTAAGAAACAACTCGCTCTGCACAGTGCTCTTACAGCCTACCGGGAACATCTCTTCCAAAGGCCTGTGAAACGCAGTTTCTTTGCAGGCCTGATCTGGCTGAAGTAGGACTTCTGCTCTGGGTGTGCTACTTTGCCCTAGAGCTGAAAGGCACAACGTGCAGGCTTCTTTCCAAAGGGCGAGTTGGGCCCCACAGCATCTTGCTTCCAGCTCTTTGGGAAGCTCAGAAACAACTCGCTCTGCACAGTGCTCTTACAGCCTAGTGGGAACATCTCTTCCAAAGGCCTGTGAAACGCAGTTTCTTTGCAGGCCTGATCTGGCTGAAGTAGGACTTCTGCTCTGGGTGTGCTACTTTGCCCTAGAGCTGAAAGGCACAACGTGCAGGCTTCTTTCCAAAGGGCGAGTTGGGCCCCACAGCATCTTGCTTCCAGCTCTTTGGGAAGCTAAGAAACAACTCGCTCTGCACAGTGCTCTTACAGCCTACCGGGAACATCTCTTCCAAAGGCCTGTGAAACGCAGTTTCTTTGCAGGCCTGATCTGGCTGAAGTAGCACTTCTGCTCTGGGTGTGCTGCTTTGCCCTAGAGCTGAAAGGCACAACGTGCAGGCTTCTTTCCAAAGGGCGAGTTGGGCCCCACAGCATCTTGCTTCCAGCTCTTTGGGAAGCTAAGAAACAACTCGCTCTGCACAGTGCTCTTACAGCCTACCGGGAAAATCTCTTCCAAAGGCCTGTGAAACGCAGTTTCTTTGCAGGCCTGATCTGGCTGAAGTAGGACTTCTGCTCTGGGTGTGCTACTTTGCCCTAGAGCTGAAAGGCACAACGTGCAGGCTTCTTTCCAAAGGGCGAGTTGGGCCCCACAGCATCTTGCTTCCAGCTCTTTGGGAAGCTAAGAAACAACTCGCTCTGCACAGTGCTCTTACAGCCTAGTGGGAACATCTCTTCCAAAGGCCTGTGAAATGCAGTTTCTTTGCAGGCCTGATCTGGCTGAAGTAGGACTTCTGCTCTGGGTGTGCTACTTTGCCCTAGAGCTGAAAGGCACAACGTGCAGGCTTCTTTCCAAAGGGCGAGTTGGGCCCCACAGCATCTTGCTTCCAGCTCTTTGGGAAGCTAAGAAACAACTCGCTCTGCACAGTGCTCTTACAGCCTAGTGGGAACATCTCTTCCAAAGGCCTGTGAAACGCAGTTTCTTTGCAGGCCTGATTTGGATGAAGTAGGACTTCTGCTCTGGGTGTGCTACTTTGCCCTAGAGCTGAAAGGCACAACGTGCAGGCTTCTTTCCAAAGGGCGAGTTGGGCCCCACAGCATCTTGCTTCTGGCTCTTTGGGAAGCTAAGAAACAACTCGCTCTGCACAGTGCTCTTACAGCCTACCGGGAACATCTCTTCCAAAGGCCTGTGAAACGCAGTTTCTTTGCAGGCCTGATCTGGCTGAAGTAGGACTTCTGCTCTGGGTGTGCTACTTTGCCCTAGAGCTGAAAGGCACAACGTGCAGGCTTCTTTCCAAAGGGCGAGTTGGGCCCCACAGCATCTTGCTTCCAGCTCTTTGGGAAGCTAAGAAACAACTCGCTCTGCACAGTGCTCTTACAGCCTAGTGGGAACATCTCTTCCAAAGGCCTGTGAAACGCAGTTTCTTTGCAGGCCTGATCTGGCTGAAGTAGGACTTCTGCTCTGGGTGTGCTACTTTGCCCTAGAGCTGAAAGGCACAACGTGCAGGCTTCTTTCCAAAGGGCGAGTTGGGCCCCACAGCATCTTGCTTCCAGCTCTTTGGGAAGCTAAGAAACAACTCGCTCTGCACAGTGCTCTTACAGCCTACCGGGAACATCTCTTCCAAAGGCCTGTGAAAGGCAGTTTCTTTGCAGGCCTGATCTGGCTGAAGTAGGACTTCTGCTCTGGGTGTGCTACTTTGCCCTAAAGCTGAAAGGCACAACGTGCAGGCTTCCTTCCAAAGGGCGAGTTGGGCCCCACAGCATCTTGCTTCCAGCTCTTTGGGAAGCTAAGAAACAACTCGCTCTGCACAGTGCTCTTACAGCCTACCGGGAACATCTCTTCCAAAGGCCTGTGAAACGCAGTTTCTTTGCAGGCCTGATCTGGCTGAAGTAGGACTTCTGCTCTGGGTGTGCTACTTTGCCCTAGAGCTGAAAGGCACAACGTGCAGGCTTCTTTCCAAAGGGCGAGTTGGGCCCCACAGCATCTTGCTTCCAGCTCTTTGGGAAGCTAAGAAACAACTCGCTCTGCACAGTGCTCTTACAGCCTACCGGGAACATCTCTTCCAAAGGCCTGTGAAACGCAGTTTCTTTGCAGGCCTGATCTGGCTGAAGTAGGACTTCTGCTCTGGGTGTGCTACTTTGCCCTAGAGCTGAAAGGCACAACGTGCAGGCTTCTTTCCAAAGGGCGAGTTGGGCCCCACAGCATCTTGCTTCCGGCTCTTTGGGAAGCTAAGAAACAACTCGCTCTGCACAGTGCTCTTACAGCCTACCGGGAACATCTCTTCCAAAGGCCTGTGAAACGCAGTTTCTTTGCAGGCCTGATCTGGCTGAAGTAGGACTTCTGCTCTGGGTGTGCTACTTTGCCCTAGAGCTGAAAGGCACAACGTGCAGTCTTCTTTCCAAAGGGCGAGTTGGGCCCCAAAGCATCTTGCTTCCAGCTCTTTGGGAAGCTAAGAAACAACTCGCTCTGCACAGTGCTATTACAGCCTACCGGGAACATCTCTTCCAAAGGCCTGTGAAACGCAGTTCTTTGCAGGCCTGATCTGGCTGAAGTAGGACTTCTGCTCTGCGTGTGCTACTTTGCCATAGAGCTGAAAGGCACAACGTGCAGGCTTCTTTCCAAAGGGCGAGTTGGGCCCCACAGCATCTTGCTTCCAGCTCTTTGGGAAGCTAAGAAACAACTCGCTCTGCACAGTGCTCTTACAGCCTACCGGGAACATCTCTTCCAAAGGCCTGTGAAACGCAGTTTCTTTGCAGGCCTGATCTGGCTGAAGTAGGACTTCTGCTCTGGGTGTGCTACTTTGCCCTAGAGCTGAAAGGCACAACGTGCAGGCTTCTTTCCAAAGGGCGAGTTGGGCCCCACAGCATCTTGCTTCCAGCTCTTTGGGAAGCTCAGAAACAACTCGCTCTGCACAGTGCTCTTACAGCCTAGTGGGAACATCTCTTCCAAAGGCCTGTGAAACGCAGTTTCTTTGCAGGCCTGATCTGGCTGAAGTAGGACTTCTGCTCTGGGTGTGCTACTTTGCCCTAGAGCTGAAAGGCACAACGTGCAGGCTTCTTTCCAAAGGGCGAGTTGGGCCCCACAGCATCTTGCTTCCAGCTCTTTGGGAAGCTAAGAAACAACTCGCTCTGCACAGTGCTCTTACAGCCTAGTGGGAACATCTCTTCCAAAGGCCTGTGAAACGCAGTTTCTTTGCAGGCCTGATCTGGCTGAAGTAGGACTTCTGCTCTGGGTGTGCTACTTTGCCCTAGAACTGAAAGGCACAACGTGCAGGCTTCTTTCCAAAGGGCGAGTTGGGCCCCACAGCATGTTGCTTCCACCTCTTTGGGAAGCTAAGAAACAACTCGCTCTGCACAGTGCTCTTACAGCCTACGGGGAACATCTCTTCCAAAGGCCTGTGAAACGCAGTTTCTTTGCAGGCCTGATCTGGCTGAAGTAGGACTTCTGCTCTGGGTGTGCTACTTTGTCCTAGAGCTGAAAGGCACAACGTGCAGGCTTCTTTCCAAAGGGCGAGTTGGGCCCCACAGCATCTTGCTTCCAGCTCTTTGGGAAGCTAAGAAACAACTCGCTCTGCACAGTGCTCTTACAGCCTACCGGGAACATCTCTTCCAAAGGCCTGTGAAAGGCAGTTTCTTTGCAGGCCTGATCTGGCTGAAGTAGGACTTCTGCTCTGGGTGTGCTACTTTGCCCTAAAGCTCAAAGGCACAACGTGCAGGCTTCCTTCCAAAGGGCGAGTTGGGCCCCACAGCATCTTGCTTCCAGCTCTTTGGGAAGCTAAGAAACAACTCGCTCTGCACAGTGCTCTTACAGCCTACCGGGAACATCTCTTCCAAAGGCCTGTGAAACGCAGTTTCTTTGCAGGCCTGATCTGGCTGAAGTAGGACTTCTGCTCTGGGTGTGCTACTTTGCCCTAGAGCTGAAAGGCACAACGTGCAGGCTTCTTTCCAAAGGGCGAGTTGGGCCCCACAGCATCTTGCTTCCAGCTCTTTGGGAAGCTAAGAAACAACTCGCTCTGCACAGTGCTCTTACAGCCTACCGGGAACATCTCTTCCAAAGGCCTGTGAAACGCAGTTCTTTGCAGGCCTGATCTGGCTGAAGTAGGACTTCTGCTCTGCGTGTGCTACTTTGCCCTAGAGCTGAAAGGCACAACGTGCAGGCTTCTTTCCAAAGGGCGAGTTGGGCCCCACAGCATCTTGCTTCCAGCTCTTTGGGAAGCTAATAAACAACTCGCTCTGCACAGTGCTCTTACAGCCTACCGGGAACATCTCTTCCAAAGGCCTGTGAAACGCAGTTTCTTTGCAGGCCTGATCTGGCTGAAGTAGGACTTCTGCTCTGGGTGTGCTACTTTGCCCTAGAGCTGAAAGGCACAACGTGCAGGCTTCTTTCCAAAGGGCGAGTTGGGCCCCACAGCATCTTGCTTCCGGCTCTTTGGGAAGCTAAGAAACAACTCGCTCTGCACAGTGCTCATACAGCCTAGTGGGAACATCTCTTCCAAAGGCCTGTGAAACGCAGTTTCTTTGCAGGCCTGATGTGGCTGAAGTAGGACTTCTGCTCTGGGTGTGCTACTTTGCCCTAGAGCTGAAAGGCACAACGTGCAGGCTTCTTTCCAAAGGGCGAGTTGGGCCCCACAGCATCTTGCTTCCAGCTCTTTGGGAAGCTAAGAAACAACTCGCTCTGCACAGTGCTCTTACAGCCTAGTGGGAACATCTCTTCCAAAGGCCTGTGAAACGCAGTTTCTTTGCAGGCCTGATCTGGCTGAAGTAGGACTTCTGCTCTGGGTGTGCTACTTTGCCCTAGAGCTGAAAGGCACAACGTGCAGGCTTCTTTCCAAAGGGCGAGTTGGGCCCCACAGCATCTTGCTTCCAGCTCTTTGGGAAGCTAAGAAACAACTCGCTCTGCACAGTGCTCTTACAGCCTAGTGGGAACATCTCTTCCAAAGGCCTGTGAAACGCAGTTTCTTTGCAGGCCTGATCTGGCTGAAGTAGGACTTCTGCTCTGGGTGTGCTACTTTGCCCTAGAGCTGAAAGGCACAACGTGCAGGCTTCTTTCCAAAGGGCGAGTTGGGCCCCACAGCATCTTGCTTCCGGCTCTTTGGGAAGCTAAGAAACAACTCGCTCTGCACAGTGCTCTTACAGCCTAGTGGGAACATCTCTTCCAAAGGCCTGTGAAACGCAGTTTCTTTGCAGGCCTGATCTGGCTGAAGTAGGACTTCTGCTCTGGGTGTGCTACTTTGCCCTAGAGCTGAAAGGCACAACGTGCAGGCTTATTTCCAAAGGGCGAGTTGGGCCCCACAGCATCTTGCTTCCAGCTCTCTGGGAAGCTAAGAAACAACTCGCTCTGCACAGTGCTCTTACAGCCTACCGGGAACATCTCTTCCAAAGGCCTGTGAAACGCAGTTTCTTTGCAGGCCTGATCTGGCTGAAGTAGGACTTCTGCTCTGGGTGTGCTACTTTGCCCTAGAGCTGAAAGGCACAACGTGCAGGCTTCTTTCCAAAGGGCGAGTTGGGCCCCACAGCATCTTGCTTCCAGCTCTTTGGGAAGCTAAGAAACAACTCGCTCTGCACAGTGCTCTTACAGCCTAGTGGGAACATCTCTTCCAAAGGCCTGTGAAACGCAGTTTCTTTGCAGGCCTGATCTGGCTGAAGTAGGACTTCTGCTCTGGGTGTGCTACTTTGCCCTAGAGCTGAAAGGCACAACGTGCAGGCTTCTTTCCAAAGGGCGAGTTGGGCCCCACAGCATCTTGCTTCCGGCTCTTTGGGAAGCTAAGAAACAACTCGCTCTGCACAGTGCTCTTACAGACTAGTGGGAACATCTCTTCCAAAGGCCTGTGAAACGCAGTTTCTTTGCAGGCCTGATCTGGCTGAAGTAGGACTTCTGCTCTGGGTGTGCTACTTTGCCCTAGAGCTGAAAGGCACAACGTGCAGGCTTCTTTCCAAAGGGTGAGTTGAGCCCCACAGCATCATGCTTCCAGGTCTTTGGGAAGCTAAGAAACAACTCGCTCTGCACAGTGCTCTTACAGCCTAGTGGGAACATCTCTTCCAAAGGCCTGTGAAACGCAGTTTCTTTGCAGGCCTGATCTGGCTGAAGTAGGACTTCTGCTCTGTGTGTGCTACTTTGCCCTAGAGCTGAAAGGCACAACGTGCAGGCTTCTTTCCAAAGGGCGAGTTGGGCCCCACAGCATCTTGCTTCCAGCTCTTTGGGAAGCTAAGAAACAACTCGCTCTGCTCAGTGCTCTTACAGCCTACCGGGAACATGTCTTCCAAAGGCCTGTGAAACGCAGTTTCTTTGCAGGCCTGATCTGGCTGAAGTAGGACTTCTGCTCTGGGTGTGCTACTTTGCCCTAGAGCTGAAAGGCACAACGTGCAGGCTTCTTTCCAAAGGGCGAGTTGGGCCCCACAGCATCTTGCTTCCAGCTCTTTGGGAAGCTAAGAAACAACTCGCTCTGCACAGTGCTCTTACAGCCTAGTGGGAACATCTCTTCCAAAGGCCTGTGAAACGCAGTTTCTTTGCAGGCCTGATCTGGCTGAAGTAGGACTTCTGCTCTGGGTGTGCTACTTTGCCCTAGAGCTGAAAGGCACAACGTGCAGGCTTCTTTCCAAAGGGCGAGTTGGGCCCCACAGCATCTTGCTTCCAGCTCTTTGGGAAGCTAAGAAACAACTCGCTCTGCACAGTGCTCTTACAGCCTAGTGGGAACATCTCTTCCAAAGGCCTGTGAAACGCAGTTTCTTTGCAGGCCTGATCTGGCTGAAGTAGGACTTCTGCTCTGGGTGTGCTACTTTGCCCTAGAGCTGAAAGGCACAACGTGCAGGCTTCTTTCCAAAGGGCGAGTTGGGCCCCACAGCATCTTGCTTCCGGCTTTTTGGGAAGCTAAGAAACAACTCGCTCTGCACAGTGCTCTTACAGCCTAGTGGGAACATCTCATCCAAAGGCCTGTGAAACGCAGTTTCTTTGCAGGCCTGATCTGGCTGAAGTAGGACTTCTGCTCTGGGTGTGCTACTTTGCCCTAGAGCTGAAAGGCACAACGTGCAGGCTTCTTTCCAAAGGGCGAGTTGGGCCCCACAGCATCTTGCTTCCAGCTCTTTGGGAAGCTAAGAAACAACTCGCTCTGCACAGTGCTCTTACAGCCTACCGGGAACCTCTCTTCCAAAGGACTGTGAAACGCAGTTTCTTTGAAGGCCTGATCTGGCTGAAGTAGGACTTCTGCTCTGGGTGTGCTACTTTGCCCTAGAGCTGAAAGGCACAACGTGCAGGCTTCTTTCCAAAGGGCGAGTTGGGCCCCACAGCATCTTGCTTCCAGCTCTTTGGGAAGCTAAGAAACAACTCGCTCTGCACAGTGCTCTTACAGCCTACCGGGAACATCTCTTCCAAAGGTCTGTGAAACGCAGTTTCTTTGCAGGCCTGATCTGGCTGAAGTAGGACTTCTGCTCTGGGTGTGCTACTTTGCCCTAGAGCTGAAACGCACAACGTGCAGGCTTCTTTCCAAAGGGCGAGTTGGGCCCCACAGCATCTTGCTTCCAGCTCTTTGGGAAGCTAAGAAACAACTCGCTCTGCACAGTGCTCTTACAGCCTAGTGGGAACATCTCTTCCAAAGGCCTGTGAAACGCAGTTTCTTTGCAGGCCTGATCTGGCTGAAGTAGGACTTCTGCTCTGGGTGTGCTACTTTGCCCTAGAGCTGAAAGGCACAACGTGCAGGCTTCTTTCCAAAGGGCGAGTTGGGCCCCACAGCATCTTGCTTCCAGCTCTTTGGGAAGCTAAGAAACAACTCGCTCTGCACAGTGCTCTTACAGCCTAGTGGGAACATCTCTTCCAAAGGCCTGTGAAACGCAGTTTCTTTGCAGGCCTGATCTGGCTGAAGTAGGACTTCTGCTCTGGGTGTGCTACTTTGCCCTAGAGCTGAAAGGCACAACGTGCAGGCTTCTTTCCAAAGGGCGAGTTGGGCCCCACAGCATCTTGCTTCCAGCTCTTTGGGAAGCTAAGAAACAACTCGCTCTGCACAGTGCTCTTACAGCCTAGTGGGAACATCTCTTCCAAAGGCCTGTGAAACGCAGTATCTTTGCAGGCCTGATCTGGCTGAAGTAGGACTTCTGCTCTGGGTGTGCTACTTTGCCCTAGAGCTGAAAGGCACAACGTGCAGGCTTCTTTCCAAAGGGCGAGTTGGGCCCCACAGCATCTTGTCCGGCTCTTTGGGAAGCTAAGAAACAACTCGCTCTGCACAGTGCTCTTACAGCCTAGTGGGAACATCTCTTCCAAAGGCCTGTGAAACGCAGTTTCTTTGCAGGCCTGATCTGGCTGAAGTAGGACTTCTGCTCTGGGTGTGCTACTTTGCCCTAGAGCTGAAAGGCACAACGTGCAGGCTTCTTTCCAAAGGGCGAGTTGGGCCCCACAGCATCTTGCTTCCACCTCTTTGGGAAGCTAAGAAACAACTCGCTCTGCACAGTGCTCTTACAGCCTACCGGGAACATCTCTTCCAAAGGCCTGTGAAACGCAGTTTCTTTGCAGGCCTGATCTGGCTGAAGTAGGACTTCTGCTCTGGGTGTGCTACTTTGCCCTAGAGCTGAAAGGCACAACGTGAAGGCTTCTTTCCAAAGGGCGAGTTGGGCCCCACAGCATCTTGCTTCTAGCTCTTTGGGAAGCTAAGAAACAACTCGCTCTGCACAGTGCTCTTACAGCCTAGTGGGAACATCTCTTCCAAAGGCCTGTGAAACGCAGTTTCTTTGCAGGCCTGATCTGGCTGAAGTAGGACTTCTGCTCTGGGTGTGCTACTTTGCCCTAGAGCTGAAAGGCACAACGTGCAGGCTTCTTTCCAAAGGGCGAGTTGGGCCCCACAGCATTTTGCTTCCAGCTCTTTGGGAAGCTAAGAAACAACTCGCTCTGCACAGTGCTCTTACAGCCTAGTGGGAACATCTCTTCCAAAGGCCTGTGAAACGCAGTTTCTTTGCAGGCCTGATCTGGCTGAAGTAGGACTTCTGCTCTGGGTGTGCTACTTTGCCCTAGAGCTGAAAGGCACAACGTGCAGGCTTCTTTCCAAAGGGCGAGTTGGGCCCCACAGCATCTTGCTTCCAGCTCTTTGGGAAGCTAAGAAACAACTCGCTCTGCACAGTGCTCTTACAGCCTACCGGGAACATGTCTTCCAAAGGCCTGTGAAACGCAGTTTCTTTGCAGGCCTCATCTGGCTGAAGTAGGACTTCTGCTCTGGGTGTGCTACTTTGCCCTAGAGCTGAAAGGCACAACGTGCAGGCTTCTTTCCAAAGGGCGAGTTGGGCCCCACAGCATCTTGCTTCCAGCTCTTTGGGAAGCTAAGAAGCAAATCGCTCTGCACAGTGCTCTTACAGCCTAGTGGGAACATCTCTTCCAAAGGCCTGTGAAACGCAGTTTCTTTGCAGGCCTGATCTGGCTGAAGTAGGACTTCTGCTCTGGGTGTGCTACTTTGCCCTAGAGCTGAAAGGCACAACGTGCAGTCTTCTTTACAAAGGGCGAGTTGGGCCCCACAGCATCTTGCTTCCAGCTCTTTGGGAAGCTAAGAAACAACTCGCTCTGCACAGTGCTCTTACAGCCTAGTGGGAACATCTCTTCCAAAGGCCTGTGAAACGCAGTTTCTTTGCAGGCCTGATCTGGCTGAATTAGGACTTCTGCTCTGGGTGTGCTACTTTGCCCTAGAGCTGAAAGGCACAACGTGCAGGCTTCTTTCCAAAGGGCGAGTTGGGCCCCACAGCATCTTGCTTCCAGCTCTTTGGGAAGCTAAGAAACAACTCGCTCTGCACAGTGCTCTTACAGCCTAGTGGGAACATCTCTTCCAAAGGCCTGTGAAACGCAGTTTCTTTGCAGGCCTGATCTGGCTGAAGTAGGACTTCTGCTCTGGGTGTGCTACTTTGCCCTAGAGCTGAAAGGCACAACGTGCAGGCTTCTTTCCAAAGGGCGAGTTGGGCCCCACAGCATCTTGCTTCCAGCTCTTTGGGAAGCTAAGAAACAACACGCTCTGCACAGTGCTCTTACAGCCTAGTGGGAACATCTCTTCCAAAGGCCTGTGAAACGCAGTTTCTTTGCAGGCCTGATCTGGCTGAAGTAGGACTTCTGCTCTGGGTGTGCTACTTTGCCCTAGAGCTGAAAGGCACAACGTGCAGGCTTCTTTCCAAAGGGCGAGTTGGGCCCCACAGCATCTTGCTTCCAGCTCTTTGGGAAGCTAAGAAACAACTCGCTCTGCACAGTGCTCTTACAGCCTAGTGGGAACATCTCTTCCAAAGGCCTGTGAAACGCAGTTCCTTTGCAGGCCTGATCTGGCTGAAGTAGGACTTCTGCTCTGGGTGTGCTACTTTGCCCTAGAGCTGAAAGGCACAACGTGCAGGCTTCTTTCCAAAGGGCGAGTTGGGCCCCACAGCATCTTGCTTCCAGCTCTTTGGGAAGCTAAGAAACAACTCGCTCTGCACAGTGCTCTTACAGCCTAGTGGGAACATCTCTTCCAAAGGCCTGTGAAACGCAGTTTCTTTGCAGGCCTGATCTGGCTGAAGTAGGACTTCTGCTCTGGGTGTGCTACTTTGCCCTAGAGCTGAAAGGCACAACGTGCAGGCTTCTTTCCAAAGGGCGAGTTGGGCCCCACAGCATCTTGCTTCCAGCTCTTTGGGAAGCTAAGAAACAACTCGCTCTGCACAGTGCTCTTACAGCCTAGTGGGAACATCTCTTCCAAAGGCCTGTGAAACGCAGTTCCTTTGCAGGCCTGATATGGCTGAAGTAGGACTTCTGCTCTGGGTGTGCTACTTTGCCCTAGAGCTGAAAGGCACAACGTGCAGGCTTCTTTCCAAAGGGCGAGTTGGGCCCCACAGCATCTTGCTTCCAGCTCTTTGCGAAGCTAAGAAACAACTCGCTCTGCACAGTGCTCTTACAGCCTAGTGGGAACATCTCTTCCAAAGGCCTGTGAAACGCAGTTTCTTTGCAGGCCTGATCTGGCTGAAGTAGGACTTCTGCTCTGGGTGTGCTACTTTGCCCTAGAGCTGAAAGGCACAACGTGCAGGCTTCTTTCCAAAGGGCGAGTTGGGCCCCACAGCATCTTGCTTCCAGCTCTTTGGGAAGCTAAGAAACAACTCGCTCTGCACAGTGCTCTTACAGCCTAGTGGGAACATCTCTTCCAAAGGCCTGTGAAACGCAGTTTCTTTGCAGGCCTGATCTGGCTGAAGTAGGACTTCTGCTCTGGGTGTGCTACTTTGCCCTAGAGCTGAAAGGCACAACGTGCAGGCTTCTTTCCAAAGGGCGAGTTGGGCCCCACAGCATCTTGCTTCCAGCTCTTTGGGAAGCTAAGAAACAACTCGCTCTGCACAGTGCTCTTACAGCCTACCGGGAACATCTCTTCCAAAGGCCTGTGAAACGCAGTTTCTTTGCAGGCCTGATCTGGCTGAAGTAGGACTTCTGCTTTGGGTGTGCTACTTTGCCCTAGAGCTGAAAGGCACAACGTGCAGGCTTCTTTCCAAAGGGCGAGTTGGGCCCCACAGCATCTTGCTTCCGGCTCTTTGGGAAGCTAAGAAACAACTCGCTCTGCACAGTGCTCTTACAGCCTAGTGGGAACATCTCTTCCAAAGGCCTGTGAAACGCAGTTTCTTTGCAGGCCTGATCAGGCTGAAGTAGGACTTCTGCTCTGGGTGTGCTACTTTGCCCTAGAGCTGAAAGGCACAACGTGCAGGCTTCTTTCCAAAGGGCGAGTTGGGCCCCACAGCATCTTGCTTCCACCTCTTTGGGAAGCTAAGAAACAACTCGCTCTGCACAGTGCTCTTACAGCCTACCGGGAACATCTCTTCCAAAGGCCTGTGAAACGCAGTTTCTTTGCAGGCCTGATCTGGCTGAAGTAGGACTTCTGCTCTGGGTGTGCTACTTTGCCCTAGAGCTGAAAGGCACAACGTGCAGGCTTCTTTCCAAAGGGCGAGTTGGGCCCCACAGCATCTTGCTTCCAGCTCTTTGGGAAGCTAAGAAACAACTCGCTCTGCACAGTGGTCTTAAAGCCTACCGGGAACATGTCTTCCAAAGGCCTGTGAAACGCAGTTTCTTTGCAGGCCTGATCTGGCTGAAGTAGGACTTCTGCTCTGGGTGTGCTACTTTGCCCTAGAGCTGAAAGGCACAACGTGCAGGCTTCTTTCCAAAGGGCGAGTTGGGCCCCACAGCATCTTGCTTCCAGCTCTTTGGGAAGCTAAGAAGCAACTCGCTCTGCACAGTGCTCTTACAGCCTAGTGGGAACATCTCTTCCAAAGGCCTGTGAAACGCAGTTTCTTTGCAGGCCTGATCTGGCTGAAGTAGGACTTCTGCTCTGGGTGTGCTACTTTGCCCTAGAGCTGAAAGGCACAACGTGCAGGCTTCTTTCCAAAGGGCGAGTTGGGCCCCACAGCATCTTGCTTCCAGCTCTTTGGGAAGCTAAGAAACAACTCGCTCTGCACAGTGCTCTTACAGCCTAGTGGGAACATCTCTTCCAAAGGCCTGTGAAACGCAGTTTCTTTGCAGGCCTGATCTGGCTGAAGTAGGACTTCTGCTCTGGGTGTGCTACTTTGCCCTAGAGCTGAAAGGCACAACGTGCAGGCTTCTTTCCAAAGGGCGAGTTGGGCCCCACAGCATCTTGCTTCCAGCTCTTTGGGAAGCTAAGAAACAACTCGCTCTGCACAGTGCTCTTACAGCCTAGTGGGAACATCTCTTCCAAAGGCCTGTGAAACGCAGTTTCTTTGCAGGCCTGATCTGGCTGAAGTAGGACTTCTGCTCTGGGTGTGCTACTTTGCCCTAGAGCTGAAAGGCACAACGTGCAGGCTTCTTTCCAAAGGGCGAGTTGGGCCCCACAGCATCTTGCTTCCAGCTCTTTGGGAAGCTAAGAAACAACTCGCTCTGCACAGTGCTCTTACAGCCTACCGGGAACATCTCTTCCAAAGGCCTGTGAAACGCAGTTTCTTTGCAGGCCTGATCTGGCTGAAGTAGGACTTCTGCTCTGGGTGTGCTACTTTGCCCTAGAGCTGAAAGGCACAACGTGCAGGCTTCTTTCCAAAGGGCGAGTTGGGCCCCACAGCATCTTGCTTCCAGCTCTTTGGGAAGCTAAGAAACAACTCGCTCTGCACAGTGCTCTTAAAGCCTAGTGGGAACATCTCTTCCAAAGGCCTGTGAAACGCAGTTTCTTTGCAGGCCTGATCTGGCTGAAGTAGGACTTCTGCTCTGGGTGTGCTACTTTGCCCTAGAGCTGAAAGGCACAACGTGCAGGCTTCTTTCCAAAGGGCGAGTTGGGCCCCACAGCATCTTGCTTCCAGCTCTTTGGGAAGCTAAGAAACAACTCGCTCTGCACAGTGCTCTTACAGCCTAGTGGGAACATCTCTTCCAAAGGCCTGTGAAACGCAGTTTCTTTGCAGGCCTGATCTGGCTGAAGTAGGACTTCTGCTCTGGGTGTGCTACTTTGCCCTAGAGCTGAAAGGCACAACGTGCGGGCTTCTTTCCAAAGGGCGAGTTGGGCCCCACAGCATCTTGCTTCCACCTCTTTGGGAAGCTAAGAAACAACTCGCTCTGCACAGTGCTCTTACAGCCTACGGGGAACATCTCTTCCAAAGGCCTGTGAAACGCAGTTTCTTTGCAGGCCTGATCTGGCTGAAGTAGGACTTCTGCTCTGGGTGTGCTACTTTGCCCTAGAGCTGAAAGGCACAACGTGCAGGCTTCTTTCCAAAGGGCGAGTTGGGCCCCACAGCATCTTGCTTCCAGCTCTTTGGGAAGCTAAGAAACAACTCGCTCTGCACAGTGCTCTTACAGCCTAGTGGGAACATCTCTTCCAAAGGCCTGTGAAACGCAGTTTCTTTGCAGGCCTGATCTGGCTGAAGTAGGACTTCTGCTCTGGGTGTGCTACTTTGCCCTAGAGCTGAAAGGCACAACGTGCAGGCTTCTTTCCAAAGGGCGAGTTGGGCCCCACAGCATCTTGCTTCCAGCTCTTTGGGAAGCTAAGAAACAACTCGCTCTGCACAGTGCTCTTACAGCCTACGGGGAACATCACTTCCAAAGGCCTGTGAAACGCAGTTTCTTTGCAGGCCTTATCTGGCTGAAGTAGGACTTCGGCTCTGGGTGTGCTACTTTGCCCTAGAGCTGAAAGGCACAACGTGCAGGCTTCTTTCCAAAGGGCGAGTTGGGCCCCACAGCATCTTGCTTCCAGCTCTTTGGGAAGCTAAGAAACAACTCGCTCTGCACAGTGCTCTTACAGCCTAGTGGGAACATCTCTTCCAAAGGCCTGTGAAAGGCAGTTTCTTTGCAGGCCTGATCTGGCTGAAGTAGGACTTCTGCTCTGGGTGTGCTACTTTGCCCTAGAGCTGAAAGGCACAACGTGCAGGCTTCTTTCCAAAGGGAGAGTTGGGCCCCACAGCATCTTGCTTCCAGCTCTTTGGGAAGCTAAGAAACAACTCGCTCTGCACAGTGCTCTTACAGCCTAGTGGGAACATCTCTTCCAAAGGCCTGTGAAACGCAGTTTCTTTGCAGGCCTGATCTGGCTGAAGTAGGACTTCTGCTCTGGGTGTGCTACTTTGCCCTAGAGCTGAAAGGCACAACGTGCAGGCTTCTTTCCAAAGGGCGAGTTGGGCCCCACAGCATCTTGCTTCCAGCTCTTTGGGAAGCTAAGAAACAACTCGCTCTGCACAGTGCTCTTACAGCCTACCGGGAACATCTCTTCCAAAGTCCTGTGAAACGCAGTTTCTTTGCAGGCCTGATCTGGCTGAAGTAGGACTTCTGCTCTGGGTGTGCTACTTTGCCCTAGAGCTGAAAGGCACAACGTGCAGGCTTCTTTCCAAAGGGCGAGTTGGGCCCCACAGCATCTTGCTTCCAGCTCTTTGGGAAGCTAAGAAACAACTCGCTCTGCACAGTGCTCTTAAAGCCTAGTGGGAACATCTCTTCCAAAGGCCTGTGAAACGCAGTTTCTTTGCAGGCCTGATCTGGCTGAAGTAGGACTTCTGCTCTGGGTGTGCTACTTTGCCCTAGAGCTGAAAGGCACAACGTGCAGGCTTCTTTCCAAAGGGCGAGTTGGGCCCCACAGCATCTTGCTTCCAGCTCTTTGGGAAGCTAAGAAACAACTCGCTCTGCACAGTGCTCTTACAGCCTACGGGGAACATCTCTTCCAAAGGACTGTGAAACGCAGTTTCTTTGCAGGCCTGATCTGGCTGAAGTAGGACTTCTGCTCTGGGTGTGCTACTTTGCCCTAGAGCTGAAAGGCACAACGTGCAGGCTTCTTTCCAAAGGGCGAGTTGGGCCCCACAGCATCTTGCTTCCAGCTCTTTGGGAAGCTAAGAAACAACTCGCTCTGCACAGTGCTCTTACAGCCTAGTGGGAACATCTCTTCCAAAGGCCTGTGAAACGCAGTTTCTTTGCAGGCCTGATCTGGCTGAAGTAGGACTTCTGCTCTGGGTGTGCTACTTTGCCCTAGAGCTGAAAGGCACAACGTGCAGGCTTCTTTCCCAAGGGCGAGTTGGGCCCCACAGCATCTTGCTTCCAGCTCTTTGGGAAGCTAAGAAACAACTCGCTCTGCACAGTGCTCTTACAGCCTACCGGGAACATCTCTTCCAAAGGCCTGTGAAACGCAGTTTCTTTGCAGGCCTGATCTGGCTGAAGTAGGACTTCTGCTCTGGGTGTGCTACTTTGCCCTAGAGCTGAAAGGCACAACGTGCAGGCTTCTTTCCAAAGGGCGAGTTGGGCCCCACAGCATCTTGCTTCCAGCTCTTTGGGAAGCTAAGAAACAACTCGCTCTGCACAGTGCTCTTACAGCCTAGTGGGAACATCTCTTCCAAAGGCCTGTGAAACGCAGTTTCTTTGCAGGCCTGATCTGGCTGAAGTAGGACTTCTGCTCTGGGTGTGCTACTTTGCCCTAGAGCTGAAAGGCACAACGTGCAGGCTTCTTTCCAAAGGGCGAGTTGGGCCCCACAGCATCTTGCTTCCAGCTCTTTGGGAAGCTAAGAAACAACTCGCTCTGCACAGTGCTCTTACAGCCTAGTGGGAACATCTCTTCCAAAGGCCTGTGAAACGCAGTTTCTTTGCAGGCCTGATCTGGCTGAAGTAGGACTTCTGCTCTGGGTGTGCTACTTTGCCCTAGAGCTGAAAGGCACAACGTGCAGGCTTCTTTCCAAAGGGCGAGTTGGGCCCCACAGCATCTTGCTTCCAGCTCTTTGGGAAGCTAAGAAACAACTCGCTCTGCACAGTGCTCTTACAGCCTAGTGGGAACATCTCTTCCAAAGGCCTGTGAAACGCAGTTTCTTTGCAGGCCTGATCTGGCTGAAGTAGGACTTCTGCTCTGGGTGTGCTACTTTGCCCTAGAGCTGAAAGGCACAACGTGCAGGCTTCTTTCCCAAGGGCGAGTTGGGCCCCACAGCATCTTGCTTCCAGCTCTTTGGGAAGCTAAGAAACAACTCGCTCTGCACAGTGCTCTTACAGCCTACCGGGAACATCTCTTCCAAAGGCCTGTGAAACGCAGTTTCTTTGCAGGCCTGATCTGGCTGAAGTAGGACTTCTGCTCTGGGTGTGCTACTTTGCCCTAGAGCTGAAAGGCACAACGTGCAGGCTTCTTTCCAAAGGGCGAGTTGGGCCCCACAGCATCTTGCTTCCAGCTCTTTGGGAAGCTAAGAAACAACTCGCTCTGCACAGTGCTCTTACAGCCTAGTGGGAACATCTCTTCCAAAGGCCTGTGAAACGCAGTTTCTTTGCAGGCCTGATCTGGCTGAAGTAGGACTTCTGCTCTGGGTGTGCTACTTTGCCCTAGAGCTGAAAGGCACAACGTGCAGGCTTCTTTCCAAAGGGCGAGTTGGGCCCCACAGCATCTTGCTTCCAGCTCTTTGGGAAGCTAAGAAACAACTCGCTCTGCACAGTGCTCTTACAGCCTAGTGGGAACATCTCTTCCAAAGGCCTGTGAAACGCAGTTTCTTTGCAGGCCTGATCTGGCTGAAGTAGGACTTCTGCTCTGGGTGTGCTACTTTGCCCTAGAGCTGAAAGGCACAACGTGCAGGCTTCTTTCCAAAGGGCGAGTTGGGCCCCACAGCATCTTGCTTCCAGCTCTTTGGGAAGCTAAGAAACAACTCGCTCTGCACAGTGCTCTTACAGCCTACGGGGAACATCTCTTCCAAAGGCCTGTGAAACGCAGTTTCTTTGCAGGCCTGATCTGGCTGAAGTAGGACTTCTGCTCTGGGTGTGCTACTTTGCCCTAGAGCTGAAAGGCACAACGTGCAGGCTTCTTTCCAAAGGGCGAGTTGGGCCCCACAGCATCTTGCTTCCAGCTCTTTGGGAAGCTAAGAAACAACTCGCTCTGCACAGTGCTCTTACAGCCTAGTGGGAACATCTCTTCCAAAGGCCTGTGAAACGCAGTTTCTTTGCAGGCCTGATCTGGCTGAAGTAGGACTTCTGCTTTGGGTGTGCTACTTTGCCCTAGAGCTGAAAGGCACAACGTGCAGGCTTCTTTCCAAAGGGCGAGTTGGGCCCCACAGCATCTTGCTTCCGGCTCTTTGGGAAGCTAAGAAACAACTCGCTCTGCACAGTGCTCTTACAGCCTAGTGGGAACATCTCTTCCAAAGGCCTGTGAAACGCAGTTTCTTTGCAGGCCTGATCAGGCTGAAGTAGGACTTCTGCTCTGGGTGTGCTACTTTGCCCTAGAGCTGAAAGGCACAACGTGCAGGCTTCTTTCCAAAGGGCGAGTTGGGCCCCACAGCATCTTGCTTCCACCTCTTTGGGAAGCTAAGAAACAACTCGCTCTGCACAGTGCTCTTTCAGCCTACCGGGAACATCTCTTCCAAAGGCCTGTGAAACGCAGTTTCTTTGCAGGCCTGATCTGGCTGAAGTAGGACTTCTGCTCTGGGTGTGCTACTTTGCCCTAGAGCTGAAAGGCACAACGTGCAGGCTTCTTTCCAAAGGGCGAGTTGGGCCCCACAGCATCTTGCTTCCAGCTCTTTGGGAAGCTAAGAAACAACTCGCTCTGCACAGTGCTCTTACAGCCTAGTGGGAACATCTCTTCCAAAGGCCTGTGAAACGCAGTTTCTTTGCAGGCCTGATCTGGCTGAAGTAGGACTTCTGCTCTGGGTGTGCTACTTTGCCCTAGAGCTGAAAGGCACAACGTGCAGGCTTCTTTCCAAAGGGCGAGTTGGGCCCCACAGCATCTTGCTTCCAGCTCTTTGGGAAGCTAAGAAACAACTCGCTCTGCACAGTGCTCTTACAGCCTAGTGGGAACATCTCTTCCAAAGGCCTGTGAAACGCAGTTTCTTTGCAGGCCTGATCTGGCTGAAGTAGGACTTCTGCTCTGGGTGTGCTACTTTGCCCTAGAGCTGAAAGGCACAACGTGCAGGCTTCTTTCCAAAGGGCGAGTTGGGCCCCACAGCATCTTGCTTCCAGCTCTTTGGGAAGCTAAGAAACAACTCGCTCTGCACAGTGCTCTTACAGCCTACCGGGAACATCTCTTCCAAAGGCCTGTGAAACGCAGTTTCTTTGCAGGCCTGATCTGGCTGAAGTAGGACTTCTGCTCTGGGTGTGCTACTTTGCCCTAGAGCTGAAAGGCACAACGTGCAGGCTTCTTTCCAAAGGGCGAGTTGGGCCCCACAGCATCTTGCTTCCAGCTCTTTGGGAAGCTAAGAAACAACTCGCTCTGCACAGTGCTCTTACAGCCTAGTGGGAACATCTCTTCCAAAGGCCTGTGAAACGCAGTTTCTTTGCAGGCCTGATCTGGCTGAAGTAGGACTTCTGCTCTGGGTGTGCTACTTTGCCCTAGAGCTGAAAGGCACAACGTGCAGGCTTCTTTCCTAAGGGCGAGTTGGGCCCCACAGCATCTTGCTTCCAGCTCTTTGGGAAGCTAAGAAACAACTCGCTCTGCACAGTGCTCATACAGCCTACCGGGAACATCTCTTCCAAAGGCCTGTGAAACGCAGTTTCTTTGCAGGCCTGATCTGGCTGAAGTAGGACTTCTGCTCTGGGTGTGCTACTTTGCCGTAGAGCTGAAAGGCACAACGTGCAGGCTTCTTTCCCAAGGGCGATTTGGGCCCCACAGCATCTTGCTTCCAGCTCTTTGGGAAGCTAAGAAGCAACTCGCTCTGCACAGTGCTCTTACAGCCTAGTGGGAACATCTCTTCCAAAGGCCTGTGAAACGCAGTTTCTTTGCAGGCCTGATCTGGCTGAAGTAGGACTTCTGCTCTGGGTGTGCTACTTTGTCCTAGAGCTGAAAGGCACAACGTGCAGGCTTCTTTCCAAAGGGCGAGTTGGGCCCCACAGCATCTTGCTTCCAGCTCTTTGGGAAGCTAAGAAACAACTCGCTCTGCACAGTGCTCTTACAGCCTAGTGGGAACATCTCTTACAAAGGCCTGTGAAACGCAGTTTCTTTGCAGGCCTGATCTGGCTGAAGTAGGACTTCTGCTTTGGGTGTGCTACTTTGCCCTAGAGCTGAAAGGCACAACGTGCAGGCTTCTTTCCAAAGGGCGAGTTGGGACCCACAGCATCTTGCTTCCGGCTCTTTGGGAAGCTAAGAAACAACTCGCTCTGCACAGTGCTCTTACAGCCTAGTGGGAACATCTCTTCCAAAGGCCTGTCAAACGCAGTTTCTTTGCAGGCCTGATCAGGCTGAAGTAGGACTTCTGCTCTGGGTGTGCTACTTTGCCCTAGAGCTGAAAGGCACAACGTGCAGGCTTCTTTCCAAAGGGCGAGTTGGGCCCCACAGCATCTTGCTTCCACCTCTTTGGGAAGCTAAGAAACAACTCGCTCTGCACAGTGCTCTTACAGCCTACCGGGAACATCTCTTCCAAAGGCCTGTGAAACGCAGTTTCTTTGCAGGCCTGATCTGGCTGAAGTAGGACTTCTGCTCTGGGTGTGCTACTTTGCCCTAGAGCTGAAAGGCACAACGTGCAGGCTTCTTTCCAAAGGGCGAGTTGGGCCCCAGAGCATCTTGCTTCCAGCTCTTTGGGAAGCTAAGAAACAACTCGCTCTGCACAGTGCTCTTACAGCCTACCGGGAACATCTCTTCCAAAGGCCTGTGAAACGCAGTTTCTTTGCAGGCCTGATCTGGCTGAAGTAGGACTTCTGCTCTGGGTGTGCTACTTTGCCCTAGAGCTGAAAGGCACAACGTGCAGGCTTCTTTCCAAAGGGCGAGTTGGGCCCCACAGCATCTTGCTTCCAGCTCTTTGGGAAGCTAAGAAACAACTCGCTCTGCACAGTGCTCTTACAGCCTACCGGGAACATCTCTTCCAAAGGCCTGTGAAACGCAGTTTCTTTGCAGGCCTGATCTGGCTGAAGTAGGACTTCTGCTCTGGGTGTGCTACTTTGCCCTAGAGCTGAAAGGCACAACGTGCAGGCTTCTTTCCAAAGGGCGAGTTGGGCCCCACAGCATCTTGCTTCCACCTCTTTGGGAAGCTAAGAAACAACTCGCTCTGCACAGTGCTCTTACAGCCTACCGGGAACATCTCTTCCAAAGGCCTGTGAAACGCAGTTTCTTTGCAGGCCTGATCTGGCTGAAGTAGGACTTCTGCTCTGGGTGTGCTACTTTGCCCTAGAGCTGAAAGGCACAACGTGCAGGCTTCTTTCCAAAGGGCGAGTTGGGCCCCAGAGCATCTTGCTTCCAGCTCTTTGGGAAGCTAAGAAACAACTCGCTCTGCACAGTGCTCTTACAGCCTACCGGGAACATCTCTTCCAAAGGCCTGTGAAACGCAGTTTCTTTGCAGGCCTGATCTGGCTGAAGTAGGACTTCTGCTCTGGGTGTGCTACTTTGCCCTAGAGCTGAAAGGCACAACGTGCAGGCTTCTTTCCAAAGGGCGAGTTGGGCCCCACAGCATCTTGCTTCCAGCTCTTTGGGAAGCTAAGAAACAACTCGCTCTGCACAGTGCTCTTACAGCCTACCGGGAACATCTCTTCCAAAGGCCTGTGAAACGCAGTTTCTTTGCAGGCCTGATCTGGCTGAAGTAGGACTTCTGCTCTGGGTGTGCTACTTTGCCCTAGAGCTGAAAGGCACAACGTGCAGGCTTCTTTCCAAAGGGCGAGTTGGGCCCCACAGCATCTTGCTTCCAGCTCTTTGGGAAGCTAAGAAACAACTCGCTCTGCACAGTGCTCTAACAGCCTACCGGGAACATCTCTTCCAAAGGCCTGTGAAACGCAGTTTCTTTGCAGGCCTGATCTGGCTGAAGTAGGACTTCTGCTCTGGGTGTGCTACTTTGCCCTAGAGCTGAAAGGCACAACGTGCTGGCTTCTTTCCAAAGGGCGAGTTGGGCCCCACAGCATCTTGCTTCCAGCTCTTTGGGAAGCTAAGAAACAACTCGCTCTGCACAGTGCTCTTACAGCCTACCGGGAACATCTCTTCCAAAGGCCTGTGAAACGCAGTTTCTTTGCAGGCCTGATCTGGCTGAAGTAGGACTTCTGCTCTGGGTGTGCTACTTTGCCCTAGAGCTGAAAGGCACAACGTGCAGGCTTCTTTCCAAAGGGCGAGTTGGGCCCCAGAGCATCTTGCTTCCAGCTCTTTGGGAAGCTAAGAAACAACTCGCTCTGCACAGTGCTCTTACAGCCTACCGGGAACATGTCTTCCAAAGGCCTGTGAAACGCAGTTTCTTTGCAGGCCTCATCTGGCTGAAGTAGGACTTCTGCTCTGGGTGTGCTACTTTGCCCTAGAGCTGAAAGGCACAACGTGCAGGCTTCTTTCCAAAGGGCGAGTTGGGCCCCACAGCATCTTGCTTCCAGCTCTTTGGGAAGCTAAGAAGCAAATCGCTCTGCACAGTGCTCTTACAGCCTAGTGGGAACATCTCTTCCAAAGGCCTGTGAAACGCAGTTTCTTTGCAGGCCTGATCTGGCTGAAGTAGGACTTCTGCTCTGGGTGTGCTACTTTGCCCTAGAGCTGAAAGGCACAACGTGCAGTCTTCTTTACAAAGGGCGAGTTGGGCCCCACAGCATCTTGCTTCCAGCTCTTTGGGAAGCTAAGAAACAACTCGCTCTGCACAGTGCTCTTACAGCCTAGTGGGAACATCTCTTCCAAAGGCCTGTGAAACGCAGTTTCTTTGCAGGCCTGATCTGGCTGAAGTAGGACTTCTGCTCTGGGTGTGCTACTTTGCCCTAGAGCTGAAAGGCACAACGTGCAGGCTTCTTTCCAAAGGGCGAGTTGGGCCCCACAGCATCTTGCTTCCAGCTCTTTGGGAAGCTAAGAAACAACTCGCTCTGCACAGTGCTCTTACAGCCTAGTGGGAACATCTCTTCCAAAGGCCTGTGAAACGCAGTTCCTTTGCAGGCCTGATCTGGCTGAAGTAGGACTTCTGCTCTGGGTGTGCTACTTTGCCCTAGAGCTGAAAGGCACAACGTGCAGGCTTCTTTCCAAAGGGCGAGTTGGGCCCCACAGCATCTTGCTTCCAGCTCTTTGGGAAGCTAAGAAACAACTCGCTCTGCACAGTGCTCTTACAGCCTACCGGGAACATCTCTTCCAAAGGCCTGTGAAACGCAGTTTCTTTGCAGGCCTGATCTGGCTGAAGTAGGACTTCTGCTCTGGGTGTGCTACTTTGCCCTAGAGCTGAAAGGCACAACGTGCAGGCTTCTTTCCAAAGGGCGAGTTGGGCCCCACAGCATCTTGCTTCCAGCTCTTTGGGAAGCTAAGAAACAACTCGCTCTGCACAGTGCTCTTACAGCCTACCGGGAACATCTCTTCCAAAGGCCTGTGAAACGCAGTTTCTTTGCAGGCCTGATCTGGCTGAAGTAGGACTTCTGCTCTGGGTGTGCTACTTTGCCCTAGAGCTGAAAGGCACAACGTGCTGGCTTCTTTCCAAAGGGCGAGTTGGGCCCCACAGCATCTTGCTTCCAGCTCTTTGGGAAGCTAAGAAACAACTCGCTCTGCACAGTGCTCTTACAGCCTACCGGGAACATCTCTTCCAAAGGCCTGTGAAACGCAGTTTCTTTGCAGGCCTGATCTGGCTGAAGTAGGACTTCTGCTCTGGGTGTGCTACTTTGCCCTAGAGCTGAAAGGCACAACGTGCAGGCTTCTTTCCAAAGGGCGAGTTGGGCCCCAGAGCATCTTGCTTCCAGCTCTTTGGGAAGCTAAGAAACAACTCGCTCTGCACAGTGCTCTTACAGCCTACCGGGAACATGTCTTCCAAAGGCCTGTGAAACGCAGTTTCTTTGCAGGCCTCATCTGGCTGAAGTAGGACTTCTGCTCTGGGTGTGCTACTTTGCCCTAGAGCTGAAAGGCACAACGTGCAGGCTTCTTTCCAAAGGGCGAGTTGGGCCCCACAGCATCTTGCTTCCAGCTCTTTGGGAAGCTAAGAAGCAAATCGCTCTGCACAGTGCTCTTACAGCCTAGTGGGAACATCTCTTCCAAAGGCCTGTGAAACGCAGTTTCTTTGCAGGCCTGATCTGGCTGAAGTAGGACTTCTGCTCTGGGTGTGCTACTTTGCCCTAGAGCTGAAAGGCACAACGTGCAGTCTTCTTTACAAAGGGCGAGTTGGGCCCCACAGCATCTTGCTTCCAGCTCTTTGGGAAGCTAAGAAACAACTCGCTCTGCACAGTGCTCTTACAGCCTAGTGGGAACATCTCTTCCAAAGGCCTGTGAAACGCAGTTTCTTTGCAGGCCTGATCTGGCTGAAGTAGGACTTCTGCTCTGGGTGTGCTACTTTGCCCTAGAGCTGAAAGGCACAACGTGCAGGCTTCTTTCCAAAGGGCGAGTTGGGCCCCACAGCATCTTGCTTCCAGCTCTTTGGGAAGCTAAGAAACAACTCGCTCTGCACAGTGCTCTTACAGCCTAGTGGGAACATCTCTTCCAAAGGCCTGTGAAACGCAGTTCCTTTGCAGGCCTGATATGGCTGAAGTAGGACTTCTGCTCTGGGTGTGCTACTTTGCCCTAGAGCTGAAAGGCACAACGTGCAGGCTTCTTTCCAAAGGGCGAGTTGGGCCCCACAGCATCTTGCTTCCAGCTCTTTGGGAAGCTAAGAAACAACTCGCTCTGCACAGTGCTCTTACAGCCTAGTGGGAACATCTCTTCCAAAGGCCTGTGAAACGCAGTTTCTTTGCAGGCCTGATCTGGCTGAAGTAGGACTTCTGCTCTGGGTGTGCTACTTTGCCCTAGAGCTGAAAGGCACAACGTGCAGGCTTCTTTCCAAAGGGCGAGTTGGGCCCCACAGCATCTTGCTTCCAGCTCTTTGGGAAGCTAAGAAACAACTCGCTCTGCACAGTGCTCTTACAGCCTACGGGGAACATCTCTTCCAAAGGCCTGTGAAACGCAGTTTCTTTGCAGGCCTGATCTGGCTGAAGTAGGACTTCTGCTCTGGGTGTGCTACTTTGCCCTAGAGCTGAAAGGCACAACGTGCAGGCTTCTTTCCAAAGGGCGAGTTGGGCCCCACAGCATCTTGCTTCCAGCTCTTTGGGAAGCTAAGAAACAACTCGCTCTGCACAGTGCTCTTACAGCCTAGTGGGAACATCTCTTACAAAGGCATGTGAAACGCAGTTTCTTTGCAGGCCTGATCTGGCTGAAGTAGGACTTCTGCTTTGGGTGTGCTACTTTGCCCTAGAGCTGAAAGGCACAACGTGCAGGCTTCTTTCCAAAGGGCGAGTTGGGCCCCACAGCATCTTGCTTCCGGCTCTTTGGGAAGCTAAGAAACAACTCGCTCTGCACAGTGCTCTTACAGCCTACCGGGAACATCTCTTCCAAAGGCCTGTGAAACGCAGTTTCTTTGCAGGCCTGATCAGGCTGAAGTAGGACTTCTGCTCTGGGTGTGCTACTTTGCCCTAGAGCTGAAAGGCACAACGTGCAGGCTTCTTTCCAAAGGGCGAGTTGGGCC
The DNA here is from genome assembly GCF_041296265.1 of Equus caballus. Lineage (NCBI taxonomy): Eukaryota > Metazoa > Chordata > Mammalia > Perissodactyla > Equidae > Equus > Equus caballus. The sequence goes on along the minus strand of NW_027222394.1, from coordinate 12,045,506 downwards.
CCACAGCATCTTGCTTCCACCTCTTTGGGAAGCTAAGAAACAACTCGCTCTGCACAGTGCTCTTACAGCCTACCGGGAACATCTCTTCCAAAGGCCTGTGAAACGCAGTTTCTTTGCAGGCCTGATCTGGCTGAAGTAGGACTTCTGCTCTGGGTGTGCTACTTTGCCCTAGAGCTGAAAGGCACAACGTGCAGGCTTCTTTCCAAAGGGCGAGTTGGGCCCCACAGCATCTTGCTTCCAGCTCTTTGGGAAGCTAAGAAACAACTCGCTCTGCACAGTGGTCTTAAAGCCTACCGGGAACATGTCTTCCAAAGGCCTGTGAAACGCAGTTTCTTTGCAGGCCTGATCTGGCTGAAGTAGGACTTCTGCTCTGGGTGTGCTACTTTGCCCTAGAGCTGAAAGGCACAACGTGCAGGCTTCTTTCCAAAGGGCGAGTTGGGCCCCACAGCATCTTGCTTCCAGCTCTTTGGGAAGCTAAGAAGCAACTCGCTCTGCACAGTGCTCTTACAGCCTAGTGGGAACATCTCTTCCAAAGGCCTGAGAAACGCAGTTTCTTTGCAGGCCTGATCTGGCTGAAGTAGGACTTCTGCTCTGGGTGTGCTACTTTGCCCTAGAGCTGAAAGGCACAACGTGCAGGCTTCTTTCCAAAGGGCGAGTTGGGCCCCACAGCATCTTGCTTCCAGCTCTTTGGGAAGCTAAGAAACAACTCGCTCTGCACAGTGCTCTTACAGCCTAGTGGGAACATCTCTTCCAAAGGCCTGTGAAACGCAGTTTCTTTGCAGGCCTGATCTGGCTGAAGTAGGACTTCTGCTCTGGGTGTGCTACTTTGCCCTAGAGCTGAAAGGCACAACGTGCAGGCTTCTTTCCAAAGGGCGAGTTGGGCCCCACAGCATCTTGCTTCCAGCTCTTTGGGAAGCTAAGAAACAACTCGCTCTGCACAGTGCTCTTACAGCCTAGTGGGAACATCTCTTCCAAAGGCCTGTGAAACGCAGTTTCTTTGCAGGCCTGATCTGGCTGAAGTAGGACTTCTGCTCTGGGTGTGCTACTTTGCCCTAGAGCTGAAAGGCACAACGTGCAGGCTTCTTTCCCAAGGGCGAGTTGGGCCCCACAGCATCTTGCTTCCAGCTCTTTGGGAAGCTAAGAAACAACTCGCTCTGCACAGTGCTCTTACAGCCTACCGGGAACATCTCTTCCAAAGGCCTGTGAAACGCAGTTTCTTTGCAGGCCTGATCTGGCTGAAGTAGGACTTCTGCTCTGGGTGTGCTACTTTGCCCTAGAGCTGAAAGGCACAACGTGCAGGCTTCTTTCCAAAGGGCGAGTTGGGCCCCACAGCATCTTGCTTCCAGCTCTTTGGGAAGCTAAGAAACAACTCGCTCTGCACAGTGCTCTTACAGCCTAGTGGGAACATCTCTTCCAAAGGCCTGTGAAACGCAGTTTCTTTGCAGGCCTGATCTGGCTGAAGTAGGACTTCTGCTCTGGGTGTGCTACTTTGCCCTAGAGCTGAAAGGCACAACGTGCAGGCTTCTTTCCAAAGGGCGAGTTGGGCCCCACAGCATCTTGCTTCCAGCTCTTTGGGAAGCTAAGAAACAACTCGCTCTGCACAGTGCTCTTACAGCCTAGTGGGAACATCTCTTCCAAAGGCCTGTGAAACGCAGTTTCTTTGCAGGCCTGATCTGGCTGAAGTAGGACTTCTGCTCTGGGTGTGCTACTTTGCCCTAGAGCTGAAAGGCACAACGTGCAGGCTTCTTTCCAAAGGGCGAGTTGGGCCCCACAGCATCTTGCTTCCAGCTCTTTGGGAAGCTAAGAAACAACTCGCTCTGCACAGTGCTCTTACAGCCTACGGGGAACATCTCTTCCAAAGGCCTGTGAAACGCAGTTTCTTTGCAGGCCTGATCTGGCTGAAGTAGGACTTCTGCTCTGGGTGTGCTACTTTGCCCTAGAGCTGAAAGGCACAACGTGCAGGCTTCTTTCCAAAGGGCGAGTTGGGCCCCACAGCATCTTGCTTCCAGCTCTTTGGGAAGCTAAGAAACAACTCGCTCTGCACAGTGCTCTTACAGCCTAGTGGGAACATCTCTTCCAAAGGCCTGTGAAACGCAGTTTCTTTGCAGGCCTGATCTGGCTGAAGTAGGACTTCTGCTTTGGGTGTGCTACTTTGCCCTACAGCTGAAAGGCACAACGTGCAGGCTTCTTTCCAAAGGGCGAGTTGGGCCCCACAGCATCTTGCTTCCGGCTCTTTGGGAAGCTAAGAAACAACTCGCTCTGCACAGTGCTCTTACAGCCTAGTGGGAACATCTCTTCCAAAGGCCTGTGAAACGCAGTTTCTTTGCAGGCCTGATCAGGCTGAAGTAGGACTTCTGCTCTGGGTGTGCTACTTTGCCCTAGAGCTGAAAGGCACAACGTGCAGGCTTCTTTCCAAAGGGCGAGTTGGGCCCCACAGCATCTTGCTTCCACCTCTTTGGGAAGCTAAGAAACAACTCGCTCTGCACAGTGCTCTTTCAGCCTACCGGGAACATCTCTTCCAAAGGCCTGTGAAACGCAGTTTCTTTGCAGGCCTGATCTGGCTGAAGTAGGACTTCTGCTCTGGGTGTGCTACTTTGCCCTAGAGCTGAAAGGCACAACGTGCAGGCTTCTTTCCAAAGGGCGAGTTGGGCCCCACAGCATCTTGCTTCCAGCTCTTTGGGAAGCTAAGAAACAACTCGCTCTGCACAGTGCTCTTACAGCCTACCGGGAACATCTCTTCCAAAGGCCTGTGAAACGCAGTTTCTTTGCAGGCCTGATCTGGCTGAAGTAGGACTTCTGCTCTGGGTGTGCTACTTTGCCCTAGAGCTGAAAGGCACAACGTGCAGGCTTCTTTCCAAAGGGCGAGTTGGGCCCCACAGCATCTTGCTTCCAGCTCTTTGGGAAGCTAAGAAACAACTCGCTCTGCACAGTGCTCTTACAGCCTAGTGGGAACATCTCTTCCAAAGGCCTGTGAAACGCAGTTTCTTTGCAGGCCTGATCTGGCTGAAGTAGGACTTCTGCTCTGGGTGTGCTACTTTGCCCTAGAGCTGAAAGGCACAACGTGCAGGCTTCTTTCCTAAGGGCGAGTTGGGCCCCACAGCATCTTGCTTCCAGCTCTTTGGGAAGCTAAGAAACAACTCGCTCTGCACAGTGCTCATACAGCCTACCGGGAACATCTCTTCCAAAGGCCTGTGAAACGCAGTTTCTTTGCAGGCCTGATCTGGCTGAAGTAGGACTTCTGCTCTGGGTGTGCTACTTTGCCGTAGAGCTGAAAGGCACAACGTGCAGGCTTCTTTCCCAAGGGCGATTTGGGCCCCACAGCATCTTGCTTCCAGCTCTTTGGGAAGCTAAGAAGCAACTCGCTCTGCACAGTGCTCTTACAGCCTAGTGGGAACATCTCTTCCAAAGGCCTGTGAAACGCAGTTTCTTTGCAGGCCTGATCTGGCTGAAGTAGGACTTCTGCTCTGGGTGTGCTACTTTGTCCTAGAGCTGAAAGGCACAACGTGCAGGCTTCTTTCCAAAGGGCGAGTTGGGCCCCACAGCATCTTGCTTCCAGCTCTTTGGGAAGCTAAGAAACAACTCGCTCTGCACAGTGCTCTTACAGCCTAGTGGGAACATCTCTTACAAAGGCCTGTGAAACGCAGTTTCTTTGCAGGCCTGATCTGGCTGAAGTAGGACTTCTGCTTTGGGTGTGCTACTTTGCCCTAGAGCTGAAAGGCACAACGTGCAGGCTTCTTTCCAAAGGGCGAGTTGGGACCCACAGCATCTTGCTTCCGGCTCTTTGGGAAGCTAAGAAACAACTCGCTCTGCACAGTGCTCTTACAGCCTAGTGGGAACATCTCTTCCAAAGGCCTGTGAAACGCAGTTTCTTTGCAGGCCTGATCAGGCTGAAGTAGGACTTCTGCTCTGGGTGTGCTACTTTGCCCTAGAGCTGAAAGGCACAACGTGCAGGCTTCTTTCCAAAGGGCGAGTTGGGCCCCACAGCATCTTGCTTCCACCTCTTTGGGAAGCTAAGAAACAACTCGCTCTGCACAGTGCTCTTACAGCCTACCGGGAACATCTCTTCCAAAGGCCTGTGAAACGCAGTTTCTTTGCAGGCCTGATCTGGCTGAAGTAGGACTTCTGCTCTGGGTGTGCTACTTTGCCCTAGAGCTGAAAGGCACAACGTGCAGGCTTCTTTCCAAAGGGCGAGTTGGGCCCCAGAGCATCTTGCTTCCAGCTCTTTGGGAAGCTAAGAAACAACTCGCTCTGCACAGTGCTCTTACAGCCTACCGGGAACATCTCTTCCAAAGGCCTGTGAAACGCAGTTTCTTTGCAGGCCTGATCTGGCTGAAGTAGGACTTCTGCTCTGGGTGTGCTACTTTGCCCTAGAGCTGAAAGGCACAACGTGCAGGCTTCTTTCCAAAGGGCGAGTTGGGCCCCACAGCATCTTGCTTCCAGCTCTTTGGGAAGCTAAGAAACAACTCGCTCTGCACAGTGCTCTTACAGCCTACCGGGAACATCTCTTCCAAAGGCCTGTGAAACGCAGTTTCTTTGCAGGCCTGATCTGGCTGAAGTAGGACTTCTGCTCTGGGTGTGCTACTTTGCCCTAGAGCTGAAAGGCACAACGTGCAGGCTTCTTTCCAAAGGGCGAGTTGGGCCCCACAGCATCTTGCTTCCACCTCTTTGGGAAGCTAAGAAACAACTCGCTCTGCACAGTGCTCTTACAGCCTACCGGGAACATCTCTTCCAAAGGCCTGTGAAACGCAGTTTCTTTGCAGGCCTGATCTGGCTGAAGTAGGACTTCTGCTCTGGGTGTGCTACTTTGCCCTAGAGCTGAAAGGCACAACGTGCAGGCTTCTTTCCAAAGGGCGAGTTGGGCCCCAGAGCATCTTGCTTCCAGCTCTTTGGGAAGCTAAGAAACAACTCGCTCTGCACAGTGCTCTTACAGCCTACCGGGAACATCTCTTCCAAAGGCCTGTGAAACGCAGTTTCTTTGCAGGCCTGATCTGGCTGAAGTAGGACTTCTGCTCTGGGTGTGCTACTTTGCCCTAGAGCTGAAAGGCACAACGTGCAGGCTTCTTTCCAAAGGGCGAGTTGGGCCCCACAGCATCTTGCTTCCAGCTCTTTGGGAAGCTAAGAAACAACTCGCTCTGCACAGTGCTCTTACAGCCTACCGGGAACATCTCTTCCAAAGGCCTGTGAAACGCAGTTTCTTTGCAGGCCTGATCTGGCTGAAGTAGGACTTCTGCTCTGGGTGTGCTACTTTGCCCTAGAGCTGAAAGGCACAACGTGCAGGCTTCTTTCCAAAGGGCGAGTTGGGCCCCACAGCATCTTGCTTCCAGCTCTTTGGGAAGCTAAGAAACAACTCGCTCTGCACAGTGCTCTTACAGCCTACCGGGAACATCTCTTCCAAAGGCCTGTGAAACGCAGTTTCTTTGCAGGCCTGATCTGGCTGAAGTAGGACTTCTGCTCTGGGTGTGCTACTTTGCCCTAGAGCTGAAAGGCACAACGTGCTGGCTTCTTTCCAAAGGGCGAGTTGGGCCCCACAGCATCTTGCTTCCAGCTCTTTGGGAAGCTAAGAAACAACTCGCTCTGCACAGTGCTCTTACAGCCTACCGGGAACATCTCTTCCAAAGGCCTGTGAAACGCAGTTTCTTTGCAGGCCTGATCTGGCTGAAGTAGGACTTCTGCTCTGGGTGTGCTACTTTGCCCTAGAGCTGAAAGGCACAACGTGCAGGCTTCTTTCCAAAGGGCGAGTTGGGCCCCAGAGCATCTTGCTTCCAGCTCTTTGGGAAGCTAAGAAACAACTCGCTCTGCACAGTGCTCTTACAGCCTACCGGGAACATGTCTTCCAAAGGCCTGTGAAACGCAGTTTCTTTGCAGGCCTCATCTGGCTGAAGTAGGACTTCTGCTCTGGGTGTGCTACTTTGCCCTAGAGCTGAAAGGCACAACGTGCAGGCTTCTTTCCAAAGGGCGAGTTGGGCCCCACAGCATCTTGCTTCCAGCTCTTTGGGAAGCTAAGAAGCAAATCGCTCTGCACAGTGCTCTTACAGCCTAGTGGGAACATCTCTTCCAAAGGCCTGTGAAACGCAGTTTCTTTGCAGGCCTGATCTGGCTGAAGTAGGACTTCTGCTCTGGGTGTGCTACTTTGCCCTAGAGCTGAAAGGCACAACGTGCAGTCTTCTTTACAAAGGGCGAGTTGGGCCCCACAGCATCTTGCTTCCAGCTCTTTGGGAAGCTAAGAAACAACTCGCTCTGCACAGTGCTCTTACAGCCTAGTGGGAACATCTCTTCCAAAGGCCTGTGAAACGCAGTTTCTTTGCAGGCCTGATCTGGCTGAAGTAGGACTTCTGCTCTGGGTGTGCTACTTTGCCCTAGAGCTGAAAGGCACAACGTGCAGGCTTCTTTCCAAAGGGCGAGTTGGGCCCCACAGCATCTTGCTTCCAGCTCTTTGGGAAGCTAAGAAACAACTCGCTCTGCACAGTGCTCTTACAGCCTAGTGGGAACATCTCTTCCAAAGGCCTGTGAAACGCAGTTCCTTTGCAGGCCTGATATGGCTGAAGTAGGACTTCTGCTCTGGGTGTGCTACTTTGCCCTAGAGCTGAAAGGCACAACGTGCAGGCTTCTTTCCAAAGGGCGAGTTGGGCCCCACAGCATCTTGCTTCCAGCTCTTTGGGAAGCTAAGAAACAACTCGCTCTGCACAGTGCTCTTACAGCCTAGTGGGAACATCTCTTCCAAAGGCCTGTGAAACGCAGTTTCTTTGCAGGCCTGATCTGGCTGAAGTAGGACTTCTGCTCTGGGTGTGCTACTTTGCCCTAGAGCTGAAAGGCACAACGTGCAGGCTTCTTTCCAAAGGGCGAGTTGGGCCCCACAGCATCTTGCTTCCAGCTCTTTGGGAAGCTAAGAAACAACTCGCTCTGCACAGTGCTCTTACAGCCTACGGGGAACATCTCTTCCAAAGGCCTGTGAAACGCAGTTTCTTTGCAGGCCTGATCTGGCTGAAGTAGGACTTCTGCTCTGGGTGTGCTACTTTGCCCTAGAGCTGAAAGGCACAACGTGCAGGCTTCTTTCCAAAGGGCGAGTTGGGCCCCACAGCATCTTGCTTCCAGCTCTTTGGGAAGCTAAGAAACAACTCGCTCTGCACAGTGCTCTTACAGCCTAGTGGGAACATCTCTTCCAAAGGCCTGTGAAACGCAGTTTCTTTGCAGGCCTGATCTGGCTGAAGTAGGACTTCTGCTCTGGGTGTGCTACTTTGCCCTAGAGCTGAAAGGCACAACGTGCAGGCTTCTTTCCAAAGGGCGAGTTGGGCCCCACAGCATCTTGCTTCCAGCTCTTTGGGAAGCTAAGAAACAACTCGCTCTGCACAGTGCTCTTACAGCCTAGTGGGAACATCTCTTACAAAGGCATGTGAAACGCAGTTTCTTTGCAGGCCTGATCTGGCTGAAGTAGGACTTCTGCTTTGGGTGTGCTACTTTGCCCTAGAGCTGAAAGGCACAACGTGCAGGCTTCTTTCCAAAGGGCGAGTTGGGCCCCACAGCATCTTGCTTCCGGCTCTTTGGGAAGCTAAGAAACAACTCGCTCTGCACAGTGCTCTTACAGCCTACCGGGAACATCTCTTCCAAAGGCCTGTGAAACGCAGTTTCTTTGCAGGCCTGATCAGGCTGAAGTAGGACTTCTGCTCTGGGTGTGCTACTTTGCCCTAGAGCTGAAAGGCACAACGTGCAGGCTTCTTTCCAAAGGGCGAGTTGGGCCCCACAGCATCTTGCTTCCACCTCTTTGGGAAGCTAAGAAACAACTCGCTCTGCACAGTGCTCTTACAGCCTAGTGGGAACATCTCTTCCAAAGGCCTGTGAAACGCAGTTTCTTTGCAGGCCTGATCTGGCTGAAGTAGGACTTCTGCTCTGGGTGTGCTACTTTGCCCTAGAGCTGAAAGGCACAACGTGCAGGCTTCTTTCCAAAGGGCGAGTTGGGCCCCACAGCATCTTGCTTCCAGCTCTTTGGGAAGCTAAGAAACAACTCGCTCTGCACAGTGGTCTTAAAGCCTACCGGGAACATGTCTTCCAAAGGCCTGTGAAACGCAGTTTCTTTGCAGGCCTGATCTGGCTGAAGTAGGACTTCTGCTCTGGGTGTGCTACTTTGCCCTAGAGCTGAAAGGCACAACGTGCAGGCTTCTTTCCAAAGGGCGAGTTGGGCCCCACAGCATCTTGCTTCCAGCTCTTTGGGAAGCTAAGAAGCAACTCGCTCTGCACAGTGCTCTTACAGCCTAGTGGGAACATCTCTTCCAAAGGCCTGAGAAACGCAGTTTCTTTGCAGGCCTGATCTGGCTGAAGTAGGACTTCTGCTCTGGGTGTGCTACTTTGCCCTAGAGCTGAAAGGCACAACGTGCAGGCTTCTTTCCAAAGGGCGAGTTGGGCCCCACAGCATCTTGCTTCCAGCTCTTTGGGAAGCTAAGAAACAACTCGCTCTGCACAGTGCTCTTACAGCCTAGTGGGAACATCTCTTCCAAAGGCCTGTGAAACGCAGTTTCTTTGCAGGCCTGATCTGGCTGAAGTAGGACTTCTGCTCTGGGTGTGCTACTTTGCCCTAGAGCTGAAAGGCACAACGTGCAGGCTTCTTTCCAAAGGGCGAGTTGGGCCCCACAGCATCTTGCTTCCAGCTCTTTGGGAAGCTAAGAAACAACTCGCTCTGCACAGTGCTCTTACAGCCTAGTGGGAACATCTCTTCCAAAGGCCTGTGAAACGCAGTTTCTTTGCAGGCCTGATCTGGCTGAAGTAGGACTTCTGCTCTGGGTGTGCTACTTTGCCCTAGAGCTGAAAGGCACAACGTGCAGGCTTCTTTCCAAAGGGCGAGTTGGGCCCCACAGCATCTTGCTTCCAGCTCTTTGGGAAGCTAAGAAACAACTCGCTCTGCACAGTGCTCTTACAGCCTACCGGGAACATCTCTTCCAAAGGCCTGTGAAACGCAGTTTCTTTGCAGGCCTGATCTGGCTGAAGTAGGACTTCTGCTCTGGGTGTGCTACTTTGCCCTAGAGCTGAAAGGCACAACGTGCAGGCTTCTTTCCAAAGGGCGAGTTGGGCCCCACAGCATCTTGCTTCCAGCTCTTTGGGAAGCTAAGAAACAACTCGCTCTGCACAGTGCTCTTACAGCCTACCGGGAACATCTCTTCCAAAGGCCTGTGAAACGCAGTTTCTTTGCAGGCCTGATCTGGCTGAAGTAGGACTTCTGCTCTGGGTGTGCTACTTTGCCCTAGAGCTGAAAGGCACAACGTGCAGGCTTCTTTCCAAAGGGCGAGTTGGGCCCCACAGCATCTTGCTTCCAGCTCTTTGGGAAGCTAAGAAACAACTCGCTCTGCACAGTGCTCTTACAGCCTAGTGGGAACATCTCTTCCAAAGGCCTGTGAAACGCAGTTTCTTTGCAGGCCTGATCTGGCTGAAGTAGGACTTCTGCTCTGGGTGTGCTACTTTGCCCTAGAGCTGAAAGGCACAACGTGCAGGCTTCTTTCCAAAGGGCGAGTTGGGCCCCACAGCATCTTGCTTCCAGCTCTTTGGGAAGCTAAGAAACAACTCGCTCTGCACAGTGCTCTTACAGCCTACGGGGAACATCTCTTCCAAAGGCCTGTGAAACGCAGTTTCTTTGCAGGCCTGATCTGGCTGAAGTAGGACTTCTGCTCTGGGTGTGCTACTTTGCCCTAGAGCTGAAAGGCACAACGTGCAGGCTTCTTTCCAAAGGGCGAGTTGGGCCCCACAGCATCTTGCTTCCAGCTCTTTGGGAAGCTAAGAAACAACTCGCTCTGCACAGTGCTCTTACAGCCTAGTGGGAACATCTCTTCCAAAGGCCTGTGAAACGCAGTTTCTTTGCAGGCCTGATCTGGCTGAAGTAGGACTTCTGCTCTGGGTGTGCTACTTTGCCCTAGAGCTGAAAGGCACAACGTGCAGGCTTCTTTCCAAAGGGCGAGTTGGGCCCCACAGCATCTTGCTTCCAGCTCTTTGGGAAGCTAAGAAACAACTCGCTCTGCACAGTGCTCTTACAGCCTACCGGGAACATCTCTTCCAAAGGCCTGTGAAACGCAGTTTCTTTGCAGGCCTGATCTGGCTGAAGTAGGACTTCTGCTCTGGGTGTGCTACTTTGCCCTAGAGCTGAAAGGCACAACGTGCAGGCTTCTTTCCAAAGGGCGAGTTGGGCCCCACAGCATCTTGCTTCCGGCTCTTTGGGAAGCTAAGAAACAACTCGCTCTGCACAGTGCTCTTACAGCCTACCGGGAACATGTCTTCCAAAGGCCTGTGAAACGCAGTTTCTTTGCAGGCCTGATCTGGCTGAAGTAGGACTTCTGCTCTGGGTGTGCTACTTTGCCCTAGAGCTGAAAGGCACAACGTGCAGGCTTCTTTCCAAAGGGCGAGTTGGGCCCCACAGCATCTTGCTTCCAGCTCTTTGGGAAGCTAAGAAACAACTCGCTCTGCACAGTGCTCTTACAGCCTAGTGGGAACATCTCTTCCAAAGGCCTGTGAAACGCCGTTTCTTTGCAGGCCTGATCTGGCTGAAGTAGGACTTCTGCTCTGGGTGTGCTACTTTGCCCTAGAGCTGAAAGGCACAACGTGCAGGCTTCTTTCCAAAGGGCGAGTTGGGCCCCACAGCATCTTGCTTCCAGCTCTTTGGGAAGCTAAGAAACAACTCGCTCTGCACAGTGCTCTTACAGCCTAGTGGGAACATCTCTTCCAAAGGCCTGTGAAACGCAGTTTCTTTGCAGGCCTGATCTGGCTGAAGTAGGACTTCTGCTCTGGGTGTGCTACTTTGCCCTAGAGCTGAAAGGCACAACGTGCAGGCTTCTTTCCAAAGGGCGAGTTGGGCCCCACAGCATCTTGCTTCCAGCTCTTTGGGAAGCTAAGAAACAACTCGCTCTGCACAGTGCTCTTACAGCCTAGTGGGAACATCTCTTCCAAAGGCCTGTGAAACGCAGTTCCTTTGCAGGCCTGATCTGGCTGAAGTAGGACTTCTGCTCTGGGTGTGCTACTTTGCCCTAGAGCTGAAAGGCACAACGTGCAGGCTTCTTTCCCAAGGGCGAGTTGGGCCCCACAGCATCTTGCTTCCAGCTCTTTGGGAAGCTAAGAAACAACTCGCTCTGCACAGTGCTCTTACAGCCTAGTGGGAACATCTCTTCCAAAGGCCTGTGAAACGCAGTTTCTTTGCAGGCCTGATCTGGCTGAAGTAGGACTTCTGCTCTGGGTGTGCTACTTTGCCCTAGAGCTGAAAGGCACAACGTGCAGGCTTCTTTCCAAAGGGCGAGTTGGGCCCCACAGCATCTTGCTTCCAGCTCTTTGGGAAGCTAAGAAACAACTCGCTCTGCACAGTGCTCTTACAGCCTAGTGGGAACATCTCTTCCAAAGGCCTGTGAAACGCAGTTCCTTTGCAGGCCTGATATGGCTGAAGTAGGACTTCTGCTCTGGGTGTGCTACTTTGCCCTAGAGCTGAAAGGCACAACGTGCAGGCTTCTTTCCAAAGGGCGAGTTGGGCCCCACAGCATCTTGCTTCCAGCTCTTTGGGAAGCTAAGAAACAACTCGCTCTGCACAGTGCTCTTACAGCCTAGTGGGAACATCTCTTCCAAAGGCCTGTGAAACGCAGTTTCTTTGCAGGCCTGATCTGGCTGAAGTAGGACTTCTGCTCTGGGTGTGCTACTTTGCCCTAGAGCTGAAAGGCACAACGTGCAGGCTTCTTTCCAAAGGGCGAGTTGGGCCCCACAGCATCTTGCTTCCAGCTCTTTGGGAAGCTAAGAAACAACTCGCTCTGCACAGTGCTCTTACAGCCTACGGGGAACATCTCTTCCAAAGGCCTGTGAAACGCAGTTTCTTTGCAGGCCTGATCTGGCTGAAGTAGGACTTCTGCTCTGGGTGTGCTACTTTGCCCTAGAGCTGAAAGGCACAACGTGCAGGCTTCTTTCCAAAGGGCGAGTTGGGCCCCACAGCATCTTGCTTCCAGCTCTTTGGGAAGCTAAGAAACAACTCGCTCTGCACAGTGCTCTTACAGCCTAGTGGGAACATCTCTTCCAAAGGCCTGTGAAACGCAGTTTCTTTGCAGGCCTGATCTGGCTGAAGTAGGACTTCTGCTCTGGGTGTGCTACTTTGCCCTAGAGCTGAAAGGCACAACGTGCAGGCTTCTTTCCAAAGGGCGAGTTGGGCCCCACAGCATCTTGCTTCCAGCTCTTTGGGAAGCTAAGAAACAACTCGCTCTGCACAGTGCTCTTACAGCCTAGTGGGAACATCTCTTACAAAGGCATGTGAAACGCAGTTTCTTTGCAGGCCTGATCTGGCTGAAGTAGGACTTCTGCTTTGGGTGTGCTACTTTGCCCTAGAGCTGAAAGGCACAACGTGCAGGCTTCTTTCCAAAGGGCGAGTTGGGCCCCACAGCATCTTGCTTCCGGCTCTTTGGGAAGCTAAGAAACAACTCGCTCTGCACAGTGCTCTTACAGCCTACCGGGAACATCTCTTCCAAAGGCCTGTGAAACGCAGTTTCTTTGCAGGCCTGATCAGGCTGAAGTAGGACTTCTGCTCTGGGTGTGCTACTTTGCCCTAGAGCTGAAAGGCACAACGTGCAGGCTTCTTTCCAAAGGGCGAGTTGGGCCCCACAGCATCTTGCTTCCACCTCTTTGGGAAGCTAAGAAACAACTCGCTCTGCACAGTGCTCTTACAGCCTACCGGGAACATCTCTTCCAAAGGCCTGTGAAACGCAGTTTCTTTGCAGGCCTGATCTGGCTGAAGTAGGACTTCTGCTCTGGGTGTGCTACTTTGCCCTAGAGCTGAAAGGCACAACGTGCAGGCTTCTTTCCAAAGGGCGAGTTGGGCCCCACAGCATCTTGCTTCCAGCTCTTTGGGAAGCTAAGAAACAACTCGCTCTGCACAGTGGTCTTAAAGCCTACCGGGAACATGTCTTCCAAAGGCCTGTGAAACGCAGTTTCTTTGCAGGCCTGATCTGGCTGAAGTAGGACTTCTGCTCTGGGTGTGCTACTTTGCCCTAGAGCTGAAAGGCACAACGTGCAGGCTTCTTTCCAAAGGGCGAGTTGGGCCCCACAGCATCTTGCTTCCAGCTCTTTGGGAAGCTAAGAAGCAACTCGCTCTGCACAGTGCTCTTACAGCCTAGTGGGAACATCTCTTCCAAAGGCCTGAGAAACGCAGTTTCTTTGCAGGCCTGATCTGGCTGAAGTAGGACTTCTGCTCTGGGTGTGCTACTTTGCCCTAGAGCTGAAAGGCACAACGTGCAGGCTTCTTTCCAAAGGGCGAGTTGGGCCCCACAGCATCTTGCTTCCAGCTCTTTGGGAAGCTAAGAAACAACTCGCTCTGCACAGTGCTCTTACAGCCTAGTGGGAACATCTCTTCCAAAGGCCTGTGAAACGCAGTTTCTTTGCAGGCCTGATCTGGCTGAAGTAGGACTTCTGCTCTGGGTGTGCTACTTTGCCCTAGAGCTGAAAGGCACAACGTGCAGGCTTCTTTCCAAAGGGCGAGTTGGGCCCCACAGCATCTTGCTTCCAGCTCTTTGGGAAGCTAAGAAACAACTCGCTCTGCACAGTGCTCTTACAGCCTAGTGGGAACATCTCTTCCAAAGGCCTGTGAAACGCAGTTTCTTTGCAGGCCTGATCTGGCTGAAGTAGGACTTCTGCTCTGGGTGTGCTACTTTGCCCTAGAGCTGAAAGGCACAACGTGCAGGCTTCTTTCCAAAGGGCGAGTTGGGCCCCACAGCATCTTGCTTCCAGCTCTTTGGGAAGCTAAGAAACAACTCGCTCTGCACAGTGCTCTTACAGCCTACCGGGAACATCTCTTCCAAAGGCCTGTGAAACGCAGTTTCTTTGCAGGCCTGATCTGGCTGAAGTAGGACTTCTGCTCTGGGTGTGCTACTTTGCCCTAGAGCTGAAAGGCACAACGTGCAGGCTTCTTTCCAAAGGGCGAGTTGGGCCCCACAGCATCTTGCTTCCAGCTCTTTGGGAAGCTAAGAAACAACTCGCTCTGCACAGTGCTCTTACAGCCTACCGGGAACATCTCTTCCAAAGGCCTGTGAAACGCAGTTTCTTTGCAGGCCTGATCTGGCTGAAGTAGGACTTCTGCTCTGGGTGTGCTACTTTGCCCTAGAGCTGAAAGGCACAACGTGCAGGCTTCTTTCCAAAGGGCGAGTTGGGCCCCACAGCATCTTGCTTCCAGCTCTTTGGGAAGCTAAGAAACAACTCGCTCTGCACAGTGCTCTTACAGCCTAGTGGGAACATCTCTTCCAAAGGCCTGTGAAACGCAGTTTCTTTGCAGGCCTGATCTGGCTGAAGTAGGACTTCTGCTCTGGGTGTGCTACTTTGCCCTAGAGCTGAAAGGCACAACGTGCAGGCTTCTTTCCAAAGGGCGAGTTGGGCCCCACAGCATCTTGCTTCCAGCTCTTTGGGAAGCTAAGAAACAACTCGCTCTGCACAGTGCTCTTACAGCCTACGGGGAACATCTCTTCCAAAGGCCTGTGAAACGCAGTTTCTTTGCAGGCCTGATCTGGCTGAAGTAGGACTTCTGCTCTGGGTGTGCTACTTTGCCCTAGAGCTGAAAGGCACAACGTGCAGGCTTCTTTCCAAAGGGCGAGTTGGGCCCCACAGCATCTTGCTTCCAGCTCTTTGGGAAGCTAAGAAACAACTCGCTCTGCACAGTGCTCTTACAGCCTAGTGGGAACATCTCTTCCAAAGGCCTGTGAAACGCAGTTTCTTTGCAGGCCTGATCTGGCTGAAGTAGGACTTCTGCTCTGGGTGTGCTACTTTGCCCTAGAGCTGAAAGGCACAACGTGCAGGCTTCTTTCCAAAGGGCGAGTTGGGCCCCACAGCATCTTGCTTCCAGCTCTTTGGGAAGCTAAGAAACAACTCGCTCTGCACAGTGCTCTTACAGCCTACCGGGAACATCTCTTCCAAAGGCCTGTGAAACGCAGTTTCTTTGCAGGCCTGATCTGGCTGAAGTAGGACTTCTGCTCTGGGTGTGCTACTTTGCCCTAGAGCTGAAAGGCACAACGTGCAGGCTTCTTTCCAAAGGGCGAGTTGGGCCCCACAGCATCTTGCTTCCGGCTCTTTGGGAAGCTAAGAAACAACTCGCTCTGCACAGTGCTCTTACAGCCTACCGGGAACATGTCTTCCAAAGGCCTGTGAAACGCAGTTTCTTTGCAGGCCTGATCTGGCTGAAGTAGGACTTCTGCTCTGGGTGTGCTACTTTGCCCTAGAGCTGAAAGGCACAACGTGCAGGCTTCTTTCCAAAGGGCGAGTTGGGCCCCACAGCATCTTGCTTCCAGCTCTTTGGGAAGCTAAGAAACAACTCGCTCTGCACAGTGCTCTTACAGCCTACCGGGAAAATCTCTTCCAAAGGCCTGTGAAACGCAGTTTCTTTGCAGGCCTGATCTGGCTGAAGTAGGACTTCTGCTCTGGGTGTGCTACTTTGCCCTAGAGCTGAAAGGCACAACGTGCAGGCTTCTTTCCAAAGGGCGAGTTGGGCCCCACAGCATCTTGCTTCCAGCTCTTTGGGAAGCTAAGAAACAACTCGCTCTGCACAGTGCTCTTACAGCCTACCGGGAACATCTCTTCCAAAGGCCTTTGAAACGCAGTTTCTTTGCAGGCCTGATCTGGCTGAAGTAGGACTTCTGCTCTGGGTGTGCTACTTTGCCCTAGAGCTGAAAGGCACAACGTGCAGGCTTCTTTCCAAAGGGCGAGTTGGGCCCCACAGCATCTTGCTTCCAGCTCTTTGGGAAGCTAAGAAACAACTCGCTCTGCACAGTGCTCTTACAGCCTAGTGGGAACATCTCTTCCAAAGGCCTGTGAAACGCAGTTTCTTTGCAGGCCTGATCTGGCTGAAGTAGGACTTCTGCTCTGGGTGTGCTACTTTGCCCTAGAGCTGAAAGGCACAACGTGCAGGCTTCTTTCCAAAGGGCGAGTTGGGCCCCACAGCATCTTGCTTCCAGCTCTTTGGGAAGCTAAGAAACAACTCGCTCTGCACAGTGCTCTTACAGCCTAGTGGGAACATCTCTTCCAAAGGCCTGTGAAACGCAGTTTCTTTGCAGGCCTGATCTGGCTGAAGTAGGACTTCTGCTCTGGGTGTGCTACTTTGCCCTAGAGCTGAAAGGCACAACGTGCAGGCTTCTTTCCAAAGGGCGAGTTGGGCCCCACAGCATCTTGCTTCCGGCTCTTTGGTAAGCTAAGAAACAACTCGCTCTGCACAGTGCTCTTACAGCCTACCGGGAACATCTCTTCCAAAGGCCTGTGAAACGCAGTTTCTTTGCAGGCCTGATCTGGCTGAAGTAGGACTTCTGCTCTTTTTGTGCTACTTTGCCCTAGAGCTGAAAGGCACAACGTGCAGGCTTCTTTCCAAAGGGCGAGTTGGGCCCCACAGCATCTTGCTTCCAGCTCTTTGGGAAGCTAATAAACAACTCGCTCTGCACAGTGCTCTTACAGCCTACCGGGAACATCTCTTCCAAAGGCCTGTGAAACGCAGTTCTTTGCAGGCCTGATCTGGCTGAAGTAGGACTTCTGCTCTGCGTGTGCTACTTTGCCCTAGAGCTGAAAGGCACAACGTGCAGGCTTCTTTCCAAAGGGCGAGTTGGGCCCCACAGCATCTTGCTTCCAGCTCTTTGGGAAGCTAATAAACAACTCGCTCTGCACAGTGCTCTTACAGCCTACCGGGAACATCTCTTCCAAAGGCCTGTGAAACGCAGTTTCTTTGCAGGCCTGATCTGGCTGAAGTAGGACTTCTGCTCTGGGTGTGCTACTTTGCCCTAGAGCTGAAAGGCACAACGTGCAGGCTTCTTTCCAAAGGGCGAGTTGGGCCCCACAGCATCTTGCTTCCGGCTCTTTGGGAAGCTAAGAAACAACTCGCTCTGCACAGTGCTCATACAGCCTAGTGGGAACATCTCTTCCAAAGGCCTGTGAAACGCAGTTTCTTTGCAGGCCTGATGTGGCTGAAGTAGGACTTCTGCTCTGGGTGTGCTACTTTGCCCTAGAGCTGAAAGGCACAACGTGCAGGCTTCTTTCCAAAGGGCGAGTTGGGCCCCACAGCATCTTGCTTCCAGCTCTTTGGGAAGCTAAGAAACAACTCGCTCTGCACAGTGCTCTTACAGCCTAGTGGGAACATCTCTTCCAAAGGCCTGTGAAACGCAGTTTCTTTGCAGGCCTGATCTGGCTGAAGTAGGACTTCTGCTCTGGGTGTGCTACTTTGCCCTAGAGCTGAAAGGCACAACGTGCAGGCTTCTTTCCAAAGGGCGAGTTGGGCCCCACAGCATCTTGCTTCCAGCTCTTTGGGAAGCTAAGAAACAACTCGCTCTGCACAGTGCTCTTACAGCCTAGTGGGAACATCTCTTCCAAAGGCCTGTGAAACGCAGTTTCTTTGCAGGCCTGATCTGGCTGAAGTAGGACTTCTGCTCTGGGTGTGCTACTTTGCCCTAGAGCTGAAAGGCACAACGTGCAGGCTTCTTTCCAAAGGGCGAGTTGGGCCCCACAGCATCTTGCTTCCGGCTCTTTGGGAAGCTAAGAAACAACTCGCTCTGCACAGTGCTCTTACAGCCTAGTGGGAACATCTCTTCCAAAGGCCTGTGAAACGCAGTTTCTTTGCAGGCCTGATCTGGCTGAAGTAGGACTTCTGCTCTGGGTGTGCTACTTTGCCCTAGAGCTGAAAGGCAAAACGTGCAGGCTTATTTCCAAAGGGCGATTTGGGCCCCACAGCATCTTGCTTCCAGCTCTCTGGGAAGCTAAGAAACAACTCGCTCTGCACAGTGCTCTTACAGCCTACCGGGAACATCTCTTACAAAGGCCTGTGAAACGCAGTTTCTTTGCAGGCCTGATCTGGCTGAAGTAGGACTTCTGCTCTGGGTGTGCTACTTTGCCCTAGAGCTGAAAGGCACAACGTGCAGGCTTCTTTCCAAAGGGCGAGTTGGGCCCCACAGCATCTTGCTTCCAGCTCTTTGGGAAGCTAAGAAACAACTCGCTCTGCACAGTGCTCTTACAGCCTAGTGGGAACATCTCTTCCAAAGGCCTGTGAAACGCAGTTTCTTTGCAGGCCTGATCTGGCTGAAGTAGGACTTCTGCTCTGGGTGTGCTACTTTGCCCTAGAGCTGAAAGGCACAACGTGCAGGCTTCTTTCCAAAGGGCGAGTTGGGCCCCACAGCATCTTGCTTCCGGCTCTTTGGGAAGCTAAGAAACAACTCGCTCTGCACAGTGCTCTTACAGACTAGTGGGAACATCTCTTCCAAAGGCCTGTGAAACGCAGTTTCTTTGCAGGCCTGATCTGGCTGAAGTAGGACTTCTGCTCTGGGTGTGCTACTTTGCCCTAGAGCTGAAAGGCACAACGTGCAGGCTTCTTTCCAAAGGGTGAGTTGAGCCCCACAGCATCTTGCTTCCAGGTCTTTGGGAAGCTAAGAAACAACTCGCTCTGCACAGTGCTCTTACAGCCTAGTGGGAACATCTCTTCCAAAGGCCTGTGAAACGCAGTTTCTTTGCAGGCCTGATCTGGCTGAAGTAGGACTTCTGCTCTGGGTGTGCTACTTTGCCCTAGAGCTGAAAGGCACAACGTGCAGGCTTCTTTCCAAAGGGCGAGTTGGGCCCCACAGCATCTTGCTTCCAGCTCTTTGGGAAGCTAAGAAACAACTCGCTCTGCTCAGTGCTCTTACAGCCTACCGGGAACATGTCTTCCAAAGGCCTGTGAAACGCAGTTTCTTTGCAGGCCTGATCTGGCTGAAGTAGGACTTCTGCTCTGGGTGTGCTACTTTGCCCTAGAGCTGAAAGGCACAACGTGCAGGCTTCTTTCCAAAGGGCGAGTTGGGCCCCACAGCATCTTGCTTCCAGCTCTTTGGGAAGCTAAGAAACAACTCGCTCTGCACAGTGCTCTTACAGCCTAGTGGGAACATCTCTTCCAAAGGCCTGTGAAACGCAGTTTCTTTGCAGGCCTGATCTGGCTGAAGTAGGACTTCTGCTCTGGGTGTGCTACTTTGCCCTAGAGCTGAAAGGCACAACGTGCAGGCTTCTTTCCAAAGGGCGAGTTGGGCCCCACAGCATCTTGCTTCCAGCTCTTTGGGAAGCTAAGAAACAACTCGCTCTGCACAGTGCTCTTACAGCCTAGTGGGAACATCTCTTCCAAAGGCCTGTGAAACGCAGTTTCTTTGCAGGCCTGATCTGGCTGAAGTAGGACTTCTGCTCTGGGTGTGCTACTTTGCCCTAGAGCTGAAAGGCACAACGTGCAGGCTTCTTTCCAAAGGGCGAGTTGGGCCCCACAGCATCTTGCTTCCGGCTCTTTGGGAAGCTAAGAAACAACTCGCTCTGCACAGTGCTCTTACAGCCTAGTGGGAACATCTCTTCCAAAGGCCTGTGAAACGCAGTTTCTTTGCAGGCCTGATCTGGCTGAAGTAGGACTTCTGCTCTGGGTGTGCTACTTTGCCCTAGAGCTGAAAGGCAAAACGTGCAGGCTTATTTCCAAAGGGCGATTTGGGCCCCACAGCATCTTGCTTCCAGCTCTCTGGGAAGCTAAGAAACAACTCGCTCTGCACAGTGCTCTTACAGCCTACCGGGAACATCTCTTACAAAGGCCTGTGAAACGCAGTTTCTTTGCAGGCCTGATCTGGCTGAAGTAGGACTTCTGCTCTGGGTGTGCTACTTTGCCCTAGAGCTGAAAGGCACAACGTGCAGGCTTCTTTCCAAAGGGCGAGTTGGGCCCCACAGCATCTTGCTTCCAGCTCTTTGGGAAGCTAAGAAACAACTCGCTCTGCACAGTGCTCTTACAGCCTAGTGGGAACATCTCTTCCAAAGGCCTGTGAAACGCAGTTTCTTTGCAGGCCTGATCTGGCTGAAGTAGGACTTCTGCTCTGGGTGTGCTACTTTGCCCTAGAGCTGAAAGGCACAACGTGCAGGCTTCTTTCCAAAGGGCGAGTTGGGCCCCACAGCATCTTGCTTCCGGCTCTTTGGGAAGCTAAGAAACAACTCGCTCTGCACAGTGCTCTTACAGACTAGTGGGAACATCTCTTCCAAAGGCCTGTGAAACGCAGTTTCTTTGCAGGCCTGATCTGGCTGAAGTAGGACTTCTGCTCTGGGTGTGCTACTTTGCCCTAGAGCTGAAAGGCACAACGTGCAGGCTTCTTTCCAAAGGGTGAGTTGAGCCCCACAGCATCTTGCTTCCAGGTCTTTGGGAAGCTAAGAAACAACTCGCTCTGCACAGTGCTCTTACAGCCTAGTGGGAACATCTCTTCCAAAGGCCTGTGAAACGCAGTTTCTTTGCAGGCCTGATCTGGCTGAAGTAGGACTTCTGCTCTGGGTGTGCTACTTTGCCCTAGAGCTGAAAGGCACAACGTGCAGGCTTCTTTCCAAAGGGCGAGTTGGGCCCCACAGCATCTTGCTTCCAGCTCTTTGGGAAGCTAAGAAACAACTCGCTCTGCTCAGTGCTCTTACAGCCTACCGGGAACATGTCTTCCAAAGGCCTGTGAAACGCAGTTTCTTTGCAGGCCTGATCTGGCTGAAGTAGGACTTCTGCTCTGGGTGTGCTACTTTGCCCTAGAGCTGAAAGGCACAACGTGCAGGCTTCTTTCCAAAGGGCGAGTTGGGCCCCACAGCATCTTGCTTCCAGCTCTTTGGGAAGCTAAGAAACAACTCGCTCTGCACAGTGCTCTTACAGCCTAGTGGGAACATCTCTTCCAAAGGCCTGTGAAACGCAGTTTCTTTGCAGGCCTGATCTGGCTGAAGTAGGACTTCTGCTCTGGGTGTGCTACTTTGCCCTAGAGCTGAAAGGCACAACGTGCAGGCTTCTTTCCAAAGGGCGAGTTGGGCCCCACAGCATCTTGCTTCCAGCTCTTTGGGAAGCTAAGAAACAACTCGCTCTGCACAGTGCTCTTACAGCCTAGTGGGAACATCTCTTCCAAAGGCCTGTGAAACGCAGTTTCTTTGCAGGCCTGATCTGGCTGAAGTAGGACTTCTGCTCTGGGTGTGCTACTTTGCCCTAGAGCTGAAAGGCACAACGTGCAGGCTTCTTTCCAAAGGGCGAGTTGGGCCCCACAGCATCTTGCTTCCGGCTTTTTGGGAAGCTAAGAAACAACTCGCTCTGCACAGTGCTCTTACAGCCTAGTGGGAACATCTCATCCAAAGGCCTGTGAAACGCAGTTTCTTTGCAGGCCTGATCTGGCTGAAGTAGGACTTCTGCTCTGGGTGTGCTACTTTGCCCTAGAGCTGAAAGGCACAACGTGCAGGCTTCTTTCCAAAGGGCGAGTTGGGCCCCACAGCATCTTGCTTCCAGCTCTTTGGGAAGCTAAGAAACAACTCGCTCTGCACAGTGCTCTTACAGCCTACCGGGAACCTCTCTTCCAAAGGACTGTGAAACGCAGTTTCTTTGAAGGCCTGATCTGGCTGAAGTAGGACTTCTGCTCTGGGTGTGCTACTTTGCCCTAGAGCTGAAAGGCACAACGTGCAGGCTTCTTTCCAAAGGGCGAGTTGGGCCCCACAGCATCTTGCTTCCAGCTCTTTGGGAAGCTAAGAAACAACTCGCTCTGCACAGTGCTCTTACAGCCTACCGGGAACATCTCTTCCAAAGGTCTGTGAAACGCAGTTTCTTTGCAGGCCTGATCTGGCTGAAGTAGGACTTCTGCTCTGGGTGTGCTACTTTGCCCTAGAGCTGAAAGGCACAACGTGCAGGCTTCTTTCCAAAGGACGAGTTGGGCCCCACAGCATCTTGCTTCTGGCTCTTTGGGAAGCTAAGAAACAACTCGCTCTGCACAGTGCTCTTACAGCCTAGTGGGAACATGTCTTCCAAAGGCCTGTGAAACGCAGTTTCTTTGCAGGCCTGATCTGGCTGAAGTAGGACTTCTGCTCTGGGTGTGCTACTTTGCCCTAGAGCTGAAAGGCACAACGTGCAGGCTTCTTTCCAAAGGGCGAGTTGGGCCCCACAGCATCTTGCTTCCAGCTCTTTGGGAAGCTAAGAAACAACTCGCTCTGCACAGTGCTCTTACAGCCTAGTGGGAACATCTCTTCCAAAGGCCTGTGAAACGCAGTTTCTTTGCAGGCCTGATCTGGCTGAAGTAGGACTTCTGCTCTGGGTGTGCTACTTTGCCCTAGAGCTGAAAGGCACAACGTGCAGGCTTCTTTCCAAAGGGCGAGTTGGGCCCCACAGCATCTTGCTTCCAGCTCTTTGGGAAGCTAAGAAACAACTCGCTCTGCACAGTGCT
The DNA here is from genome assembly GCF_041296265.1 of Equus caballus. Taxonomy (NCBI): domain Eukaryota; kingdom Metazoa; phylum Chordata; class Mammalia; order Perissodactyla; family Equidae; genus Equus; species Equus caballus. Next base: position 12,023,346 of record NW_027222394.1, on the reverse strand, counting down.
CTTACAGCCTAGTGGGAACATCTCTTCCAAAGGCCTGTGAAACGCAGTTTCTTTGCAGGCCTGATCTGGCTGAAGTAGGACTTCTGCTCTGGGTGTGCTACTTTGCCCTAGAGCTGAAAGGCACAACGTGCAGGCTTCTTTCCAAAGGGCGAGTTGGGCCCCACAGCATCTTGTCCGGCTCTTTGGGAAGCTAAGAAACAACTCGCTCTGCACAGTGCTCTTACAGCCTAGTGGGAACATCTCTTCCAAAGGCCTGTGAAACGCAGTTTCTTTGCAGGCCTGATCTGGCTGAAGTAGGACTTCTGCTCTGGGTGTGCTACTTTGCCCTAGAGCTGAAAGGCACAACGTGCAGGCTTCTTTCCAAAGGGCGAGTTGGGCCCCACAGCATCTTGCTTCCACCTCTTTGGGAAGCTAAGAAACAACTCGCTCTGCACAGTGCTCTTACAGCCTACCGGGAACATCTCTTCCAAAGGCCTGTGAAACGCAGTTTCTTTGCAGGCCTGATCTGGCTGAAGTAGGACTTCTGCTCTGGGTGTGCTACTTTGCCCTAGAGCTGAAAGGCACAACGTGAAGGCTTCTTTCCAAAGGGCGAGTTGGGCCCCACAGCATCTTGCTTCTAGCTCTTTGGGAAGCTAAGAAACAACTCGCTCTGCACAGTGCTCTTACAGCCTAGTGGGAACATCTCTTCCAAAGGCCTGTGAAACGCAGTTTCTTTGCAGGCCTGATCTGGCTGAAGTAGGACTTCTGCTCTGGGTGTGCTACTTTGCCCTAGAGCTGAAAGGCACAACGTGCAGGCTTCTTTCCAAAGGGCGAGTTGGGCCCCACAGCATTTTGCTTCCAGCTCTTTGGGAAGCTAAGAAACAACTCGCTCTGCACAGTGCTCTTACAGCCTAGTGGGAACATCTCTTCCAAAGGCCTGTGAAACGCAGTTTCTTTGCAGGCCTGATCTGGCTGAAGTAGGACTTCTGCTCTGGGTGTGCTACTTTGCCCTAGAGCTGAAAGGCACAACGTGCAGGCTTCTTTCCAAAGGGCGAGTTGGGCCCCACAGCATCTTGCTTCCAGCTCTTTGGGAAGCTAAGAAACAACTCGCTCTGCACAGTGCTCTTACAGCCTACCGGGAACATGTCTTCCAAAGGCCTGTGAAACGCAGTTTCTTTGCAGGCCTCATCTGGCTGAAGTAGGACTTCTGCTCTGGGTGTGCTACTTTGCCCTAGAGCTGAAAGGCACAACGTGCAGGCTTCTTTCCAAAGGGCGAGTTGGGCCCCACAGCATCTTGCTTCCAGCTCTTTGGGAAGCTAAGAAGCAAATCGCTCTGCACAGTGCTCTTACAGCCTAGTGGGAACATCTCTTCCAAAGGCCTGTGAAACGCAGTTTCTTTGCAGGCCTGATCTGGCTGAAGTAGGACTTCTGCTCTGGGTGTGCTACTTTGCCCTAGAGCTGAAAGGCACAACGTGCAGTCTTCTTTACAAAGGGCGAGTTGGGCCCCACAGCATCTTGCTTCCAGCTCTTTGGGAAGCTAAGAAACAACTCGCTCTGCACAGTGCTCTTACAGCCTAGTGGGAACATCTCTTCCAAAGGCCTGTGAAATGCAGTTTCTTTGCAGGCCTGATCTGGCTGAAGTAGGACTTCTGCTCTGGGTGTGCTACTTTGCCCTAGAGCTGAAAGGCACAACGTGCAGGCTTCTTTCCAAAGGGCGAGTTGGGCCCCACAGCATCTTGCTTCCAGCTCTTTGGGAAGCTAAGAAACAACTCGCTCTGCACAGTGCTCTTACAGCCTAGTGGGAACATCTCTTCCAAAGGCCTGTGAAACGCAGTTTCTTTGCAGGCCTGATCTGGCTGAAGTAGGACTTCTGCTCTGGGTGTGCTACTTTGCCCTAGAGCTGAAAGGCACAACGTGCAGGCTTCTTTCCAAAGGGCGAGTTGGGCCCCACAGCATCTTGCTTCCGGCTTTTTGGGAAGCTAAGAAACAACTCGCTCTGCACAGTGCTCTTACAGCCTAGTGGGAACATCTCATCCAAAGGCCTGTGAAACGCAGTTTCTTTGCAGGCCTGATCTGGCTGAAGTAGGACTTCTGCTCTGGGTGTGCTACTTTGCCCTAGAGCTGAAAGGCACAACGTGCAGGCTTCTTTCCAAAGGGCGAGTTGGGCCCCACAGCATCTTGCTTCCAGCTCTTTGGGAAGCTAAGAAACAACTCGCTCTGCACAGTGCTCTTACAGCCTAGTGGGAACATCTCTTCCAAAGGCCTGTGAAACGCAGTTTCTTTGCAGGCCTGATCTGGCTGAAGTAGGACTTCTGCTCTGGGTGTGCTACTTTGCCCTAGAGCTGAAAGGCACAACGTGCAGGCTTCTTTCCAAAGGGCGAGTTGGGCCCCACAGCATCTTGCTTCCAGCTCTTTGGGAAGCTAAGAAACAACTCGCTCTGCACAGTGCTCTTACAGCCTAGTGGGAACATCTCTTCCAAAGGCCTGTGAAACGCAGTTCCTTTGCAGGCCTGATATGGCTGAAGTAGGACTTCTGCTCTGGGTGTGCTACTTTGCCCTAGAGCTGAAAGGCACAACGTGCAGGCTTCTTTCCAAAGGGCGAGTTGGGCCCCACAGCATCTTGCTTCCAGCTCTTTGCGAAGCTAAGAAACAACTCGCTCTGCACAGTGCTCTTACAGCCTAGTGGGAACATCTCTTCCAAAGGCCTGTGAAACGCAGTTTCTTTGCAGGCCTGATCTGGCTGAAGTAGGACTTCTGCTCTGGGTGTGCTACTTTGCCCTAGAGCTGAAAGGCACAACGTGCAGGCTTCTTTCCAAAGGGCGAGTTGGGCCCCACAGCATCTTGCTTCCAGCTCTTTGGGAAGCTAAGAAACAACTCGCTCTGCACAGTGCTCTTACAGCCTACGGGGAACATCTCTTCCAAAGGCCTGTGAAACGCAGTTTCTTTGCAGGCCTGATCTGGCTGAAGTAGGACTTCTGCTCTGGGTGTGCTACTTTGCCCTAGAGCTGAAAGGCACAACGTGCAGGCTTCTTTCCAAAGGGCGAGTTGGGCCCCACAGCATCTTGCTTCCAGCTCTTTGGGAAGCTAAGAAACAACTCGCTCTGCACAGTGCTCTTACAGCCTAGTGGGAACATCTCTTCCAAAGGCCTGTGAAACGCAGTTTCTTTGCAGGCCTGATCTGGCTGAAGTAGGACTTCTGCTCTGGGTGTGCTACTTTGCCCTAGAGCTGAAAGGCACAACGTGCAGGCTTCTTTCCAAAGGGCGAGTTGGGCCCCACAGCATCTTGCTTCCAGCTCTTTGGGAAGCTAAGAAACAACTCGCTCTGCACAGTGCTCTTACAGCCTAGTGGGAACATCTCTTACAAAGGCATGTGAAACGCAGTTTCTTTGCAGGCCTGATCTGGCTGAAGTAGGACTTCTGCTTTGGGTGTGCTACTTTGCCCTAGAGCTGAAAGGCACAACGTGCAGGCTTCTTTCCAAAGGGCGAGTTGGGCCCCACAGCATCTTGCTTCCGGCTCTTTGGGAAGCTAAGAAACAACTCGCTCTGCACAGTGCTCTTACAGCCTAGTGGGAACATCTCTTCCAAAGGCCTGTGAAACGCAGTTTCTTTGCAGGCCTGATCAGGCTGAAGTAGGACTTCTGCTCTGGGTGTGCTACTTTGCCCTAGAGCTGAAAGGCACAACGTGCAGGCTTCTTTCCAAAGGGCGAGTTGGGCCCCACAGCATCTTGCTTCCACCTCTTTGGGAAGCTAAGAAACAACTCGCTCTGCACAGTGCTCTTACAGCCTACCGGGAACATCTCTTCCAAAGGCCTGTGAAACGCAGTTTCTTTGCAGGCCTGATCTGGCTGAAGTAGGACTTCTGCTCTGGGTGTGCTACTTTGCCCTAGAGCTGAAAGGCACAACGTGCAGGCTTCTTTCCAAAGGGCGAGTTGGGCCCCACAGCATCTTGCTTCCAGCTCTTTGGGAAGCTAAGAAACAACTCGCTCTGCACAGTGGTCTTAAAGCCTACCGGGAACATGTCTTCCAAAGGCCTGTGAAACGCAGTTTCTTTGCAGGCCTGATCTGGCTGAAGTAGGACTTCTGCTCTGGGTGTGCTACTTTGCCCTAGAGCTGAAAGGCACAACGTGCAGGCTTCTTTCCAAAGGGCGAGTTGGGCCCCACAGCATCTTGCTTCCAGCTCTTTGGGAAGCTAAGAAGCAACTCGCTCTGCACAGTGCTCTTACAGCCTAGTGGGAACATCTCTTCCAAAGGCCTGTGAAACGCAGTTTCTTTGCAGGCCTGATCTGGCTGAAGTAGGACTTCTGCTCTGGGTGTGCTACTTTGCCCTAGAGCTGAAAGGCACAACGTGCAGGCTTCTTTCCAAAGGGCGAGTTGGGCCCCACAGCATCTTGCTTCCAGCTCTTTGGGAAGCTAAGAAACAACTCGCTCTGCACAGTGCTCTTACAGCCTAGTGGGAACATCTCTTCCAAAGGCCTGTGAAACGCAGTTTCTTTGCAGGCCTGATCTGGCTGAAGTAGGACTTCTGCTCTGGGTGTGCTACTTTGCCCTAGAGCTGAAAGGCACAACGTGCAGGCTTCTTTCCAAAGGGCGAGTTGGGCCCCACAGCATCTTGCTTCCAGCTCTTTGGGAAGCTAAGAAACAACTCGCTCTGCACAGTGCTCTTACAGCCTACCGGGAACATCTCTTCCAAAGGCCTGTGAAACGCAGTTTCTTTGCAGGCCTGATCTGGCTGAAGTAGGACTTCTGCTCTGGGTGTGCTACTTTGCCCTAGAGCTGAAAGGCACAACGTGCAGGCTTCTTTCCAAAGGGCGAGTTGGGCCCCACAGCATCTTGCTTCCAGCTCTTTGGGAAGCTAAGAAACAACTCGCTCTGCACAGTGCTCTTAAAGCCTAGTGGGAACATCTCTTCCAAAGGCCTGTGAAACGCAGTTTCTTTGCAGGCCTGATCTGGCTGAAGTAGGACTTCTGCTCTGGGTGTGCTACTTTGCCCTAGAGCTGAAAGGCACAACGTGCAGGCTTCTTTCCAAAGGGCGAGTTGGGCCCCACAGCATCTTGCTTCCAGCTCTTTGGGAAGCTAAGAAACAACTCGCTCTGCACAGTGCTCTTACAGCCTAGTGGGAACATCTCTTCCAAAGGCCTGTGAAACGCAGTTTCTTTGCAGGCCTGATCTGGCTGAAGTAGGACTTCTGCTCTGGGTGTGCTACTTTGCCCTAGAGCTGAAAGGCACAACGTGCAGGCTTCTTTCCAAAGGGCGAGTTGGGCCCCACAGCATCTTGCTTCCACCTCTTTGGGAAGCTAAGAAACAACTCGCTCTGCACAGTGCTCTTACAGCCTACGGGGAACATCTCTTCCAAAGGCCTGTGAAACGCAGTTTCTTTGCAGGCCTGATCTGGCTGAAGTAGGACTTCTGCTCTGGGTGTGCTACTTTGCCCTAGAGCTGAAAGGCACAACGTGCAGGCTTCTTTCCAAAGGGCGAGTTGGGCCCCACAGCATCTTGCTTCCAGCTCTTTGGGAAGCTAAGAAACAACTCGCTCTGCACAGTGCTCTTACAGCCTAGTGTTAACATCTCTTCCAAAGGCCTGTGAAACGCAGTTTCTTTGCAGGCCTGATCTGGCTGAAGTAGGACTTCTGCTCTGGGTGTGCTACTTTGCCCTAGAGCTGAAAGGCACAACGTGCAGGCTTCTTTCCAAAGGGCGAGTTGGGCCCCACAGCATCTTGCTTCCAGCTCTTTGGGAAGCTAAGAAACAACTCGCTCTGCACAGTGCTCTTACAGCCTACGGGGAACATCTCTTCCAAAGGCCTGTGAAACGCAGTTTCTTTGCAGGCCTTATCTGGCTGAAGTAGGACTTCGGCTCTGGGTGTGCTACTTTGCCCTAGAGCTGAAAGGCACAACGTGCAGGCTTCTTTCCAAAGGGCGAGTTGGGCCCCACAGCATCTTGCTTCCAGCTCTTTGGGAAGCTAAGAAACAACTCGCTCTGCACAGTGCTCTTACAGCCTAGTGGGAACATCTCTTCCAAAGGCCTGTGAAAGGCAGTTTCTTTGAAGGCCTGATCTGGCTGAAGTAGGACTTCTGCTCTGGGTGTGCTACTTTGCCCTAGAGCTGAAAGGCACAACGTGCAGGCTTCTTTCCAAAGGGAGAGTTGGGCCCCACAGCATCTTGCTTCCAGCTCTTTGGGAAGCTAAGAAACAACTCGCTCTGCACAGTGCTCTTACAGCCTAGTGGGAACATCTCTTCCAAAGGCCTGTGAAACGCAGTTTCTTTGCAGGCCTGATCTGGCTGAAGTAGGACTTCTGCTCTGGGTGTGCTACTTTGCCCTAGAGCTGAAAGGCACAACGTGCAGGCTTCTTTCCAAAGGGCGAGTTGGGCCCCACAGCATCTTGCTTCCAGCTCTTTGGGAAGCTAAGAAACAACTCGCTCTGCACAGTGCTCTTACAGCCTAGTGGGAACATCTCTTCCAAAGGCCTGTGAAACGCAGTTTCTTTGCAGGCCTGATCTGGCTGAAGTAGGACTTCTGCTCTGGGTGTGCTACTTTGCCCTAGAGCTGAAAGGCACAACGTGCAGGCTTCTTTCCAAAGGGCGAGTTGGGCCCCACAGCATCTTGCTTCCAGCTCTTTGGGAAGCTAAGAAACAACTCGCTCTGCACAGTGCTCTTAAAGCCTAGTGGGAACATCTCTTCCAAAGGCCTGTGAAACGCAGTTTCTTTGCAGGCCTGATCTGGCTGAAGTAGGACTTCTGCTCTGGGTGTGCTACTTTGCCCTAGAGCTGAAAGGCACAACGTGCAGGCTTCTTTCCAAAGGGCGAGTTGGGCCCCACAGCATCTTGCTTCCAGCTCTTTGGGAAGCTAAGAAACAACTCGCTCTGCACAGTGCTCTTACAGCCTACGGGGAACATCTCTTCCAAAGGCCTGTGAAACGCAGTTTCTTTGCAGGCCTGATCTGGCTGAAGTAGGACTTCTGCTCTGGGTGTGCTACTTTGCCCTAGAGCTGAAAGGCACAACGTGCAGGCTTCTTTCCAAAGGGCGAGTTGGGCCCCACAGCATCTTGCTTCCAGCTCTTTGGGAAGCTAAGAAACAACTCGCTCTGCACAGTGCTCTTACAGCCTAGTGGGAACATCTCTTCCAAAGGCCTGTGAAACGCAGTTTCTTTGCAGGCCTGATCTGGCTGAAGTAGGACTTCTGCTCTGGGTGTGCTACTTTGCCCTAGAGCTGAAAGGCACAACGTGCAGGCTTCTTTCCCAAGGGCGAGTTGGGCCCCACAGCATCTTGCTTCCAGCTCTTTGGGAAGCTAAGAAACAACTCGCTCTGCACAGTGCTCTTACAGCCTACCGGGAACATCTCTTCCAAAGGCCTGTGAAACGCAGTTTCTTTGCAGGCCTGATCTGGCTGAAGTAGGACTTCTGCTCTGGGTGTGCTACTTTGCCCTAGAGCTGAAAGGCACAACGTGCAGGCTTCTTTCCAAAGGGCGAGTTGGGCCCCACAGCATCTTGCTTCCAGCTCTTTGGGAAGCTAAGAAACAACTCGCTCTGCACAGTGCTCTTACAGCCTAGTGGGAACATCTCTTCCAAAGGCCTGTGAAACGCAGTTTCTTTGCAGGCCTGATCTGGCTGAAGTAGGACTTCTGCTCTGGGTGTGCTACTTTGCCCTAGAGCTGAAAGGCACAACGTGCAGGCTTCTTTCCAAAGGGCGAGTTGGGCCCCACAGCATCTTGCTTCCAGCTCTTTGGGAAGCTAAGAAACAACTCGCTCTGCACAGTGCTCTTACAGCCTACCGGGAACATCTCTTCCAAAGGCCTGTGAAACGCAGTTTCTTTGCAGGCCTGATCTGGCTCAAGTAGGACTTCTGCTCTGGGTGTGCTACTTTGCCCTAGAGCTGAAAGGCACAACGTGCAGGCTTCTTTCCAAAGGGCGAGTTGGGCCCCACAGCATCTTGCTTCCAGCTCTTTGGGAAGCTAAGAAACAACTCGCTCTGCACAGTGCTCTTACAGCCTACCGGGAACATCTCTTCCAAAGGCCTGTGAAACGCAGTTTCTTTGCAGGCCTGATCTGGCTGAAGTAGGACTTCTGCTCTGGGTGTGCTACTTTGCCCTAGAGCTGAAAGGCACAACGTGCAGGCTTCTTTCCAAAGGGCGAGTTGGGCCCCACAGCATCTTGCTTCCAGCTCTTTGGGAAGCTAAGAAACAACTCGCTCTGCACAGTGCTCTTACAGCCTAGTGGGAACATCTCTTCCAAAGGCCTGTGAAACGCAGTTTCTTTGCAGGCCTGATCTGGCTGAAGTAGGACTTCTGCTTTGGGTGTGCTACTTTGCCCTAGAGCTGAAAGGCACAACGTGCAGGCTTCTTTCCAAAGGGCGAGTTGGGCCCCACAGCATCTTGCTTCCGGCTCTTTGGGAAGCTAAGAAACAACTCGCTCTGCACAGTGCTCTTACAGCCTAGTGGGAACATCTCTTCCAAAGGCCTGTGAAACGCAGTTTCTTTGCAGGCCTGATCAGGCTGAAGTAGGACTTCTGCTCTGGGTGTGCTACTTTGCCCTAGAGCTGAAAGGCACAACGTGCAGGCTTCTTTCCAAAGGGCGAGTTGGGCCCCACAGCATCTTGCTTCCACCTCTTTGGGAAGCTAAGAAACAACTCGCTCTGCACAGTGCTCTTTCAGCCTACGGGGAACATCTCTTCCAAAGGCCTGTGAAACGCAGTTTCTTTGCAGGCCTGATCTGGCTGAAGTAGGACTTCTGCTCTGGGTGTGCTACTTTGCCCTAGAGCTGAAAGGCACAACGTGCAGGCTTCTTTCCAAAGGGCGAGTTGGGCCCCACAGCATCTTGCTTCCAGCTCTTTGGGAAGCTAAGAAACAACTCGCTCTGCACAGTGCTCTTACAGCCTAGTGGGAACATCTCTTCCAAAGGCCTGTGAAACGCAGTTTCTTTGCAGGCCTGATCTGGCTGAAGTAGGACTTCTGCTCTGGGTGTGCTACTTTGCCCTAGAGCTGAAAGGCACAACGTGCAGGCTTCTTTCCAAAGGGCGAGTTGGGCCCCACAGCATCTTGCTTCCAGCTCTTTGGGAAGCTAAGAAACAACTCGCTCTGCACAGTGCTCTTACAGCCTAGTGGGAACATCTCTTCCAAAGGCCTGTGAAACGCAGTTTCTTTGCAGGCCTGATCTGGCTGAAGTAGGACTTCTGCTCTGGGTGTGCTACTTTGCCCTAGAGCTGAAAGGCACAACGTGCAGGCTTCTTTCCAAAGGGCGAGTTGGGCCCCACAGCATCTTTCTTCCAGCTCTTTGGGAAGCTAAGAAACAACTCGCTCTGCACAGTGCTCTTACAGCCTACCGGGAACATCTCTTCCAAAGGCCTGTGAAACGCAGTTTCTTTGCAGGCCTGATCTGGCTGAAGTAGGACTTCTGCTCTGGGTGTGCTACTTTGCCCTAGAGCTGAAAGGCACAACGTGCAGGCTTCTTTCCAAAGGGCGAGTTGGGCCCCACAGCATCTTGCTTCCAGCTCTTTGGGAAGCTAAGAAACAACTCGCTCTGCACAGTGCTCTTACAGCCTAGTGGGAACATCTCTTCCAAAGGCCTGTGAAACGCAGTTTCTTTGCAGGCCTGATCTGGCTGAAGTAGGACTTCTGCTCTGGGTGTGCTACTTTGCCCTAGAGCTGAAAGGCACAACGTGCAGGCTTCTTTCCAAAGGGCGAGTTGGGCCCCACAGCATCTTGCTTCCAGCTCTTTGGGAAGCTAAGAAACAACTCGCTCTGCACAGTGCTCTTACAGCCTACCGGGAACATCTCTTCCAAAGGCCTGTGAAACGCAGTTTCTTTGCAGGCCTGATCTGGCTGAAGTAGGACTTCTGCTCTGGGTGTGCTACTTTGCCCTAGAGCTGAAAGGCACAACGTGCAGGCTTCTTTCCAAAGGGCGAGTTGGGCCCCACAGCATCTTGCTTCCAGCTCTTTGGGAAGCTAAGAAACAACTCGCTCTGCACAGTGCTCTTAAAGCCTAGTGGGAACATCTCTTCCAAAGGCCGGTGAAACGCAGTTTCTTTGCAGGCCTGATCTGGCTGAAGTAGGACTTCTGCTCTGGGTGTGCTACTTTGCCCTAGAGCTGAAAGGCACAACGTGCAGGCTTCTTTCCAAAGGGCGAGTTGGGCCCCACAGCATCTTGCTTCCAGCTCTTTGGGAAGCTAAGAAACAACTCGCTCTGCACAGTGCTCTTACAGCCTAACGGGAACATCTCTTCCAAAGGCCTGTGAAACGCGGTTTCTTTGCAGGCCTGATCTGGCTGAAGTAGGACTTCTGCTCTGGGTGTGCTACTTTGCCCTAGAGCTGAAAGGCACAACGTGCAGGCTTCTTTCCAAAGGGCGAGTTGGGCCCCACAGCATCTTGCTTCCAGCTCTTTGGGAAGCTAAGAAACAACTCGCTCTGCACAGTGCTCTTACAGCCTACCGGGAACATCTCTTCCAAAGGCCTGTGAAACGCAGTTTCTTTGCAGGCCTGATCTGGCTGAAGTAGGACTTCTGCTCTGGGTGTGCTACTTTGCCCTAGAGCTGAAAGGCACAACGTGCAGGCTTCTTTCCAAAGGGCGAGTTGGGCCCCACAGCATCTTGCTTCCAGCTCTTTGGGAAGCTAAGAAACAACTCGCTCTGCACAGTGCTCTTACAGCCTACCGGGAACATCTCTTCCAAAGGCCTGTGAAACGCAGTTTCTTTGCAGGCCTGATCTGGCTGAAGTAGGACTTCTGCTCTGGGTGTGCTACTTTGACCAAGAGCTGAAAGGCACAACGTGCAGGCTTCTTTCCAAAGGGCGAGTTGGGCCCCACAGCATCTTGCTTCCAGCTCTTTGGGAAGCTAAGAAACAACTCGCTCTGCACAGTGCTCTTACAGCCTAGTGGGAACATCTCTTCCAAAGGCCTGTGAAACGCAGTTTCTTTGCAGGCCTGATCTGGCTGAAGTAGGACTTCTGCTCTGGGTGTGCTACTTTGCCCTAGAGCTGAAAGGCACAACGTGCAGGCTTCTTTCCAAAGGGCGAGTTGGGCCCCACAGCATCTTGCTTCCAGCTCTTTGGGAAGCTCAGAAACAACTCGCTCTGCACAGTGCTCTTACAGCCTAGTGGGAACATCTCTTCCAAAGGCCGGTGAAACGCAGTTTCTTTGCAGGCCTGATCTGGCTGAAGTAGGACTTCTGCTCTGGGTGTGCTACTTTGCCCTAGAGCTGAAAGGCACAACGTGCAGGCTTCTTTCCAAAGGGCGAGTTGGGCCCCAAAGCATCTTGCTTCCAGCTCTTTGGGAAGCTAAGAAACAACTCGCTCTGCACAGTGCTCTTACAGCCTACGGGGAACATCTCTTCCAAAGGCCTGTGAAACGCAGTTTCTTTGCAGGCCTGATCTGGCTGAAGTAGGACTTCTGCTCTGGGTGTGCTACTTTGCCCTAGAGCTGAAAGGCACAACGTGCAGGCTTCTTTCCAAAGGGCGAGTTGGGCCCCACAGCATCTTGCTTCCAGCTCTTTGGGAAGCTAAGAAACAACTCGCTCTGCACAGTGCTCTTACAGCCTACCGGGAACATCTCTTCCAAAGGCCTGTGAAACGCAGTTTCTTTGCAGGCCTGATCTGGCTGAAGTAGGACTTCTGCTCTGGGTGTGCTACTTTGCCCTAGAGCTGAAAGGCACAACGTGCAGGCTTCTTTCCAAAGGGCGAGTTGGGCCCCACAGCATCTTGCTTCCAGCTCTTTGGGAAGCTAAGAAACAACTCGCTCTGCACAGTGCTCTTACAGCCTAGTGGGAACATCTCTTCCAAAGGCCGGTGAAACGCAGTTTCTTTGCAGGCCTGATCTGGCTGAAGTAGGACTTCTGCTCTGGGTGTGCTACTTTGCCCTAGAGCTGAAAGGCACAACGTGCAGGCTTCTTTCCAAAGGGCGAGTTGGGCCCCACAGCATCTTGCTTCCAGCTCTTTGGGAAGCTAAGAAACAACTCGCTCTGCACAGTGCTCTTACAGCCTACGGGGAACATCAATTCCAAAGGCCTGTGAAACGCAGTTTCTTTGCAGGCCTGATCTGGCTGAAGTAGGACTTCTGCTCTGGGTGTGCTACTTTGCCCTAGAGCTGAAAGGCACAACGTGCAGGCTTCTTTCCAAAGGGCGAGTTGGGCCCCACAGCATCTTGCTTCCAGCTCTTTGGGAAGCTAAGAAACAACTCGCTCTGCACAGTGCTCTTACAGCCTAGTGGGAACATCTCTTCCAAAGGCCTGTGAAACGCAGTTTCTTTGCAGGCCTGATCTGGCTGAAGTAGGACTTCTGCTCTGGGTGTGCTACTTTGCCCTAGAGCTGAAAGGCACAACGTGCAGGCTTCTTTCCAAAGGGCGAGTTGGGCCCCACAGCATCTTGCTTCCAGCTCTTTGGGAAGCTAAGAAACAACTCGCTCTGCACAGTGCTCTTACAGCCTAGTGGGAACATCTCTTCCAAAGGCCTGTGAAACGCAGTTTCTTTGCAGGCCTGATCTGGCTGAAGTAGGACTTCTGCTCTGGGTGTGCTACTTTGCCCTAGAGCTGAAAGGCACAACGTGCAGGCTTCTTTCCAAAGGGCGAGTTGGGCCCCACAGCATCTTGCTTCCAGCTCTTTGGGAAGCTAAGAAACAACTCGCTCTGCACAGTGCTCTTACAGCCTAGTGGGAACATCTCTTCCAAAGGCCTGTGAAACGCAGTTTCTTTGCAGGCCTGATCTGGCTGAAGTAGGACTTCTGCTCTGGGTGTGCTACTTTGCCCTAGAGCTGAAAGGCACAACGTGCAGGCTTCTTTCCAAAGGGCGAGTTGGGCCCCACAGCATCTTGCTTCCAGCTCTTTGGGAAGCTAAGAAACAACTCGCTCTGCACAGTGCTCTTACAGCCTAGTGGGAACATCTCTTCCAAAGGCCTGTGAAACGCAGTTTCTTTGCAGGCCTGATCTGGCTGAAGTAGGACTTCTGCTCTGGGTGTGCTACTTTGCCCTAGAGCTGAAAGGCACAACGTGCAGGCTTCTTTCCAAAGGGCGAGTTGGGCCCCACAGCATCTTGCTTCCAGCTCTTTGGGAAGCTAAGAAACAACTCGCTCTGCACAGTGCTCTTACAGCCTACCGGGAACTTCTCTTCCAAAGGCCTGTGAAACGCAGTTTCTCTGCAGGCCTGATCTGGCTGAAGTAGGACTTCTGCTCTGGGTGTGCTACTTTGCCCTAGAGCTGAAAGGCACAACGTGCAGGCTTCTTTCCAAAGGGCGAGTTGGGCCCCACAGCATCTTGCTTCCAGCTCTTTGGGAAGCTAAGAAACAACTCGCTCTGCACAGTGCTCTTACAGCCTAGTGGGAACATCTCTTCCAAAGGCCTGTGAAACACAGTTTCTTTGCAGGACTGATCTGGCTGAAGTAGGACTTCTGCTCTGGGTGTGCTACTTTGCCCTAGAGCTGAAAGGCACAACGTGCAGGCTTCTTTCCAAAGGGCGAGTTGGGCCCCACAGCATCTTGCTTCCAGCTCTTTGGGAAGCTAAGAAACAACTCGCTCTGCACAGTGCTCTTACAGCCTACCGGGAACATCTCTTCCAAAGGCCTGTGAAACGCAGTTTCTTTGCAGGCCTGATCTGGCTGAAGTAGGACTTCTGCTCTGGGTGTGCTACTTTGCCCTAGAGCTGAAAGGCACAACGTGCAGGCTTCTTTCCAAAGGGCGAGTTGGGCCCCACAGCATCTTGCTTCCAGCTCTTTGGGAAGCTAAGAAACAACTCGCTCTGCACAGTGCTCTTACAGCCTACCGGGAACATCTCTTCCAAAGGCCTGTGAAACGCGGTTTCTTTGCAGGCCTGATCTGGCTGAAGTAGGACTTCTGCTCTGGGTGTGCTACTTTGCCCTAGAGCTGAAAGGCACAACGTGCAGGCTTCTTTCCAAAGGGCGAGTTGGGCCCCACAGCATCTTGCTTCCAGCTCTTTGGGAAGCTAAGAAACAACTCGCTCTGCACAGTGCTCTTACAGCCTACCGGGAACATCTCTTCCAAAGGCCTGTGAAACGCAGTTTCTTTGCAGGCCTGATCTGGCTGAAGTAGGACTTCTGCTCTGGGTGTGCTACTTTGCCCTAGCGCTGAAAGGCACAACGTGCAGGCTTCTTTCCAAAGGGCGAGTTGGGCCCCACAGCATCTTGCTTCCAGCTCTTTGGGAAGCTAAGAAACAACTCGCTCTGCACAGTGCTCTTACAGCCTAGTGGGAACATCTCTTCCAAAGGCCGGTGAAACGCAGTTTCTTTGCAGGCCTGATCTGGCTGAAGTAGGACTTCTGCTCTGGGTGTGCTACTTTGCCCTAGAGCTGAAAGGCACAACGTGCAGGCTTCTTTCCAAAGGGCGAGTTGGGCCCCACAGCATCTTGCTTCCAGCTCTTTGGGAAGCTAAGAAACAACTCGCTCTGCACAGTGCTCTTACAGCCTACGGGGAACATCACTTCCAAAGGCCTGTGAAACGCAGTTTCTTTGCAGGCCTGATCTGGCTGAAGTAGGACTTCTGCTCTGGGTGTGCTACTTTGCCCTAGAGCTGAAAGGCACAACGTGCAGGCTTCTTTCCAAAGGGCGAGTTGGGCCCCACAGCATCTTGCTTCCAGCTCTTTGGGAAGCTAAGAAACAACTCGCTCTGCACAGTGCTCTTACAGCCTACCGGGAACATCTCTTCCAAAGGCCTGTGAAACGCAGTTTCTTTGCAGGCCTGATCTGGCTGAAGTAGGACTTCTGCTCTGGGTGTGCTACTTTGCCCTAGCGCTGAAAGGCACAACGTGCAGGCTTCTTTCCAAAGGGCGAGTTGGGCCCCACAGCATCTTGCTTCCAGCTCTTTGGGAAGCTAAGAAACAACTCGCTCTGCACAGTGCTCTTACAGCCTAGTGGGAACATCTCTTCCAAAGGCCTGTGAAACGCAGTTTCTTTGCAGGCCTGATCTGGCTGAAGTAGGACTTCTGCTCTGGGTGTGCTACTTTGCCCTAGAGCTGAAAGGCACAACGTGCAGGCTTCTTTCCAAAGGGCGAGTTGGGCCCCACAGCATCTTGCTTCCAGCTCTTTGGGAAGCTAAGAAACAACTCGCTCTGAACAGTGCTCTTACAGCCTAGTGGGAACATCTCTTCCAAAGGCCTGTGAAACGCAGTTTCTTTGCAGGCCTGATCTGGCTGAAGTAGGACTTCTGCTCTGGGTGTGCTACTTTGCCCTAGAGCTGAAAGGCACAACGTGCAGGCTTCTTTCCAAAGGGCGAGTTGGGCCCCACAGCATCTTGCTTCCAGCTCTTTGGGAAGCTAAGAAACAACTCGCTCTGCACAGTGCTCTTACAGCCTACCGGGAACATGTCTTCCAAAGGCCTGTGAAACGCAGTTTCTTTGCAGGCCTGATCTGGCTGAAGTAGGACTTCTGCTCTGGGTGTGCTACTTTGCCCTAGAGCTGAAAGGCACAACGTGCAGGCTTCTTTCCAAAGGGCGAGTTGGGCCCCACAGCATCTTGCTTCCAGCTCTTTGGGAAGCTAAGAAACAACTCGCTCTGCACAGTGCTCTTACAGCCTACCGGGAACATCTCTTCCAAAGGCCTGTGAAACGCAGTTTCTTTGCAGGCCTGATCTGGCTGAAGTAGGACTTCTGCTCTGGGTGTGCTACTTTGCCCTAGAGCTGAAAGGCACAACGTGCAGGCTTCTTTCCAAAGGGCGAGTTGGGCCCCACAGCATCTTGCTTCCAGCTCTTTGGGAAGCTAAGAAACAACTCGCTCTGCACAGTGCTCTTAAAGCCTAGTGGGAACATCTCTTCCAAAGGCCTGTGAAACGCAGTTTCTTTGCAGGCCTGATCTGGCTGAAGTAGGACTTCTGCTCTGGGTGTGCTACTTTGCCCTAGAGCTGAAAGGCACAACGTGCAGGCTTCTTTCCAAAGGGCGAGTTGGGCCCCACAGCATCTTGCTTCCAGCTCTTTGGGAAGCTAAGAAACAACTCGCTCTGCACAGTGCTCTTACAGCCTAGTGGGAACATCTCTTCCAAAGGCCTGTGAAACGCAGTTTCTTTGCAGGCCTGATCTGGCTGAAGTAGGACTTCTGCTCTGGGTGTGCTACTTTGCCCTAGAGCTGAAAGGCACAACGTGCAGGCTTCTTTCCAAAGGGCGAGTTGGGCCCCACAGCATCTTGCTTCCACCTCTTTGGGAAGCTAAGAAACAACTCGCTCTGCACAGTGCTCTTACAGCCTACGGGGAACATCTCTTCCAAAGGCCTGTGAAACGCAGTTTCTTTGCAGGCCTGATCTGGCTGAAGTAGGACTTCTGCTCTGGGTGTGCTACTTTGCCCTAGAGCTGAAAGGCACAACGTGCAGGCTTCTTTCCAAAGGGCGAGTTGGGCCCCACAGCATCTTGCTTCCAGCTCTTTGGGAAGCTAAGAAACAACTCGCTCTGCACAGTGCTCTTACAGCCTAGTGTTAACATCTCTTCCAAAGGCCTGTGAAACGCAGTTTCTTTGCAGGCCTGATCTGGCTGAAGTAGGACTTCTGCTCTGGGTGTGCTACTTTGCCCTAGAGCTGAAAGGCACAACGTGCAGGCTTCTTTCCAAAGGGCGAGTTGGGCCCCACAGCATCTTGCTTCCAGCTCTTTGGGAAGCTAAGAAACAACTCGCTCTGCACAGTGCTCTTACAGCCTACGGGGAACATCTCTTCCAAAGGCCTGTGAAACGCAGTTTCTTTGCAGGCCTTATCTGGCTGAAGTAGGACTTCGGCTCTGGGTGTGCTACTTTGCCCTAGAGCTGAAAGGCACAACGTGCAGGCTTCTTTCCAAAGGGCGAGTTGGGCCCCACAGCATCTTGCTTCCAGCTCTTTGGGAAGCTAAGAAACAACTCGCTCTGCACAGTGCTCTTACAGCCTAGTGGGAACATCTCTTCCAAAGGCCTGTGAAAGGCAGTTTCTTTGCAGGCCTGATCTGGCTGAAGTAGGACTTCTGCTCTGGGTGTGCTACTTTGCCCTAGAGCTGAAAGGCACAACGTGCAGGCTTCTTTCCAAAGGGAGAGTTGGGCCCCACAGCATATTGCTTCCAGCTCTTTGGGAAGCTAAGAAACAACTCGCTCTGCACAGTGCTCTTACAGCGTAGTGGGAACATCTCTTCCAAAGGCCTGTGAAACGCAGTTTCTTTGCAGGCCTGATCTGGCTGAAGTAGGACTTCTGCTCTGGGTGTGCTACTTTGCCCTAGAGCTGAAAGGCACAACGTGCAGGCTTCTTTCCAAAGGGCGAGTTGGGCCCCACAGCATCTTGCTTCCAGCTCTTTGGGAAGCTAAGAAACAACTCGCTCTGCACAGTGCTCTTACAGCCTACCGGGAACATCTCTTCCAAAGTCCTGTGAAACGCAGTTTCTTTGCAGGCCTGATCTGGCTGAAGTAGGACTTCTGCTCTGGGTGTGCTACTTTGCCCTAGAGCTGAAAGGCACAACGTGCAGGCTTCTTTCCAAAGGGCGAGTTGGGCCCCACAGCATCTTGCTTCCAGCTCTTTGGGAAGCTAAGAAACAACTCGCTCTGCACAGTGCTCTTAAAGCCTAGTGGGAACATCTCTTCCAAAGGCCTGTGAAACGCAGTTTCTTTGCAGGCCTGATCTGGCTGAAGTAGGACTTCTGCTCTGGGTGTGCTACTTTGCCCTAGAGCTGAAAGGCACAACGTGCAGGCTTCTTTCCAAAGGGCGAGTTGGGCCCCACAGCATCTTGCTTCCAGCTCTTTGGGAAGCTAAGAAACAACTCGCTCTGCACAGTGCTCTTACAGCCTACGGGGAACATCTCTTCCAAAGGCCTGTGAAACGCAGTTTCTTTGCAGGCCTGATCTGGCTGAAGTAGGACTTCTGCTCTGGGTGTGCTACTTTGCCCTAGAGCTGAAAGGCACAACGTGCAGGCTTCTTTCCAAAGGGCGAGTTGGGCCCCACAGCATCTTGCTTCCAGCTCTTTGGGAAGCTAAGAAACAACTCGCTCTGCACAGTGCTCTTACAGCCTAGTGGGAACATCTCTTCCAAAGGCCTGTGAAACGCAGTTTCTTTGCAGGCCTGATCTGGCTGAAGTAGGACTTCTGCTCTGGGTGTGCTACTTTGCCCTAGAGCTGAAAGGCACAACGTGCAGGCTTCTTTCCCAAGGGCGAGTTGGGCCCCACAGCATCTTGCTTCCAGCTCTTTGGGAAGCTAAGAAACAACTCGCTCTGCACAGTGCTCTTACAGCCTACCGGGAACATCTCTTCCAAAGGCCTGTGAAACGCAGTTTCTTTGCAGGCCTGATCTGGCTGAAGTAGGACTTCTGCTCTGGGTGTGCTACTTTGCCCTAGAGCTGAAAGGCACAACGTGCAGGCTTCTTTCCAAAGGGCGAGTTGGGCCCCACAGCATCTTGCTTCCAGCTCTTTGGGAAGCTAAGAAACAACTCGCTCTGCACAGTGCTCTTACAGCCTAGTGGGAACATCTCTTCCAAAGGCCTGTGAAACGCAGTTTCTTTGCAGGCCTGATCTGGCTGAAGTAGGACTTCTGCTCTGGGTGTGCTACTTTGCCCTAGAGCTGAAAGGCACAACGTGCAGGCTTCTTTCCAAAGGGCGAGTTGGGCCCCACAGCATCTTGCTTCCAGCTCTTTGGGAAGCTAAGAAACAACTCGCTCTGCACAGTGCTCTTACAGCCTACCGGGAACATCTCTTCCAAAGGCCTGTGAAACGCAGTTTCTTTGCAGGCCTGATCTGGCTCAAGTAGGACTTCTGCTCTGGGTGTGCTACTTTGCCCTAGAGCTGAAAGGCACAACGTGCAGGCTTCTTTCCAAAGGGCGAGTTGGGCCCCACAGCATCTTGCTTCCAGCTCTTTGGGAAGCTAAGAAACAACTCGCTCTGCACAGTGCTCTTACAGCCTACCGGGAACATCTCTTCCAAAGGCCTGTGAAACGCAGTTTCTTTGCAGGCCTGATCTGGCTGAAGTAGGACTTCTGCTCTGGGTGTGCTACTTTGCCCTAGAGCTGAAAGGCACAACGTGCAGGCTTCTTTCCAAAGGGCGAGTTGGGCCCCACAGCATCTTGCTTCCAGCTCTTTGGGAAGCTAAGAAACAACTCGCTCTGCACAGTGCTCTTACAGCCTAGTGGGAACATCTCTTCCAAAGGCCTGTGAAACGCAGTTTCTTTGCAGGCCTGATCTGGCTGAAGTAGGACTTCTGCTTTGGGTGTGCTACTTTGCCCTAGAGCTGAAAGGCACAACGTGCAGGCTTCTTTCCAAAGGGCGAGTTGGGCCCCACAGCATCTTGCTTCCGGCTCTTTGGGAAGCTAAGAAACAACTCGCTCTGCACAGTGCTCTTACAGCCTAGTGGGAACATCTCTTCCAAAGGCCTGTGAAACGCAGTTTCTTTGCAGGCCTGATCAGGCTGAAGTAGGACTTCTGCTCTGGGTGTGCTACTTTGCCCTAGAGCTGAAAGGCACAACGTGCAGGCTTCTTTCCAAAGGGCGAGTTGGGCCCCACAGCATCTTGCTTCCACCTCTTTGGGAAGCTAAGAAACAACTCGCTCTGCACAGTGCTCTTTCAGCCTACGGGGAACATCTCTTCCAAAGGCCTGTGAAACGCAGTTTCTTTGCAGGCCTGATCTGGCTGAAGTAGGACTTCTGCTCTGGGTGTGCTACTTTGCCCTAGAGCTGAAAGGCACAACGTGCAGGCTTCTTTCCAAAGGGCGAGTTGGGCCCCACAGCATCTTGCTTCCAGCTCTTTGGGAAGCTAAGAAACAACTCGCTCTGCACAGTGCTCTTACAGCCTAGTGGGAACATCTCTTCCAAAGGCCTGTGAAACGCAGTTTCTTTGCAGGCCTGATCTGGCTGAAGTAGGACTTCTGCTCTGGGTGTGCTACTTTGCCCTAGAGCTGAAAGGCACAACGTGCAGGCTTCTTTCCAAAGGGCGAGTTGGGCCCCACAGCATCTTGCTTCCAGCTCTTTGGGAAGCTAAGAAACAACTCGCTCTGCACAGTGCTCTTACAGCCTAGTGGGAACATCTCTTCCAAAGGCCTGTGAAACGCAGTTTCTTTGCAGGCCTGATCTGGCTGAAGTAGGACTTCTGCTCTGGGTGTGCTACTTTGCCCTAGAGCTGAAAGGCACAACGTGCAGGCTTCTTTCCAAAGGGCGAGTTGGGCCCCACAGCATCTTGCTTCCAGCTCTTTGGGAAGCTAAGAAACAACTCGCTCTGCACAGTGCTCTTACAGCCTACCGGGAACATCTCTTCCAAAGGCCTGTGAAACGCAGTTTCTTTGCAGGCCTGATCTGGCTGAAGTAGGACTTCTGCTCTGGGTGTGCTACTTTGCCCTAGAGCTGAAAGGCACAACGTGCAGGCTTCTTTCCAAAGGGCGAGTTGGGCCCCACAGCATCTTGCTTCCAGCTCTTTGGGAAGCTAAGAAACAACTCGCTCTGCACAGTGCTCTTACAGCCTAGTGGGAACATCTCTTCCAAAGGCCTGTGAAACGCAGTTTCTTTGCAGGCCTGATCTGGCTGAAGTAGGACTTCTGCTCTGGGTGTGCTACTTTGCCCTAGAGCTGAAAGGCACAACGTGCAGGCTTCTTTCCAAAGGGCGAGTTGGGCCCCACAGCATCTTGCTTCCAGCTCTTTGGGAAGCTAAGAAACAACTCGCTCTGCACAGTGCTCATACAGCCTACCGGGAACATCTCTTCCAAAGGCCTGTGAAACGCAGTTTCTTTGCAGGCCTGATCTGGCTGAAGTAGGACTTCTGCTCTGGGTGTGCTACTTTGCCCTAGAGCTGAAAGGCACAACGTGCAGGCTTCTTTCCAAAGGGCGAGTTGGGCCCCACAGCATCTTGCTTCCAGCTCTTTGGGAAGCTAAGAAACAACTCGCTCTGCACAGTGCTCTTACAGCCTACCGGGAACATCTCTTCCAAAGGCCTGTGAAACGCAGTTTCTTTGCAGGCCTGATCTGGCTGAAGTAGGACTTCTGCTCTGGGTGTGCTACTTTGCCCTAGAGCTGAAAGGCACAACGTGCAGGCTTCTTTCCAAAGGGCGAGTTGGGCCCCACAGCATCTTGCTTCCAGCTCTTTGGGAAGCTAAGAAACAACTCGCTCTGCACAGTGCTCTTAAAGCCTAGTGGGAACATCTCTTCCAAAGGCCGGTGAAACGCAGTTTCTTTGCAGGCCTGATCTGGCTGAAGTAGGACTTCTGCTCTGGGTGTGCTACTTTGCCCTAGAGCTGAAAGGCACAACGTGCAGGCTTCTTTCCAAAGGGCGAGTTGGGCCCCACAGCATCTTGCTTCCAGCTCTTTGGGAAGCTAAGAAACAACTCGCTCTGCACAGTGCTCTTACAGCCTAACGGGAACATCTCTTCCAAAGGCCTGTGAAACGCGGTTTCTTTGCAGGCCTGATCTGGCTGAAGTAGGACTTCTGCTCTGGGTGTGCTACTTTGCCCTAGAGCTGAAAGGCACAACGTGCAGGCTTCTTTCCAAAGGGCGAGTTGGGCCCCACAGCATCTTGCTTCCAGCTCTTTGGGAAGCTAAGAAACAACTCGCTCTGCACAGTGCTCTTACAGCCTACCGGGAACATCTCTTCCAAAGGCCTGTGAAACGCAGTTTCTTTGCAGGCCTGATCTGGCTGAAGTAGGACTTCTGCTCTGGGTGTGCTACTTTGCCCTAGAGCTGAAAGGCACAACGTGCAGGCTTCTTTCCAAAGGGCGAGTTGGGCCCCACAGCATCTTGCTTCCAGCTCTTTGGGAAGCTAAGAAACAACTCGCTCTGCACAGTGCTCTTACAGCCTACCGGGAACATCTCTTCCAAAGGCCTGTGAAACGCAGTTTCTTTGCAGGCCTGATCTGGCTGAAGTAGGACTTCTGCTCTGGGTGTGCTACTTTGACCAAGAGCTGAAAGGCACAACGTGCAGGCTTCTTTCCAAAGGGCGAGTTGGGCCCCACAGCATCTTGCTTCCAGCTCTTTGGGAAGCTAAGAAACAACTCGCTCTGCACAGTGCTCTTACAGCCTAGTGGGAACATCTCTTCCAAAGGCCTGTGAAACGCAGTTTCTTTGCAGGCCTGATCTGGCTGAAGTAGGACTTCTGCTCTGGGTGTGCTACTTTGCCCTAGAGCTGAAAGGCACAACGTGCAGGCTTCTTTCCAAAGGGCGAGTTGGGCCCCACAGCATCTTGCTTCCAGCTCTTTGGGAAGCTCAGAAACAACTCGCTCTGCACAGTGCTCTTACAGCCTAGTGGGAACATCTCTTCCAAAGGCCGGTGAAACGCAGTTTCTTTGCAGGCCTGATCTGGCTGAAGTAGGACTTCTGCTCTGGGTGTGCTACTTTGCCCTAGAGCTGAAAGGCACAACGTGCAGGCTTCTTTCCAAAGGGCGAGTTGGGCCCCACAGCATCTTGCTTCCAGCTCTTTGGGAAGCTAAGAAACAACTCGCTCTGCACAGTGCTCTTACAGCCTACCGGGAACATCTCTTCCAAAGGCCTGTGAAACGCAGTTTCTTTGCAGGCCTGATCTGGCTGAAGTAGGACTTCTGCTCTGGGTGTGCTACTTTGCCCTAGAGCTGAAAGGCACAACGTGCAGGCTTCTTTCCAAAGGGCGAGTTGGGCCCCACAGCATCTTGCTTCCAGCTCTTTGGGAAGCTAAGAAACAACTCGCTCTGCACAGTGCTCTTACAGCCTAGTGGGAACATCTCTTCCAAAGGCCTGTGAAACGCAGTTTCTTTGCAGGCCTGATCTGGCTGAAGTAGGACTTCTGCTCTGGGTGTGCTACTTTGCCCTAGAGCTGAAAGGCACAACGTGCAGGCTTCTTTCCAAAGGGCGAGTTGGGCCCCACAGCATCTTGCTTCCAGCTCTTTGGGAAGCTAAGAAACAACTCGCTCTGCACAGTGCTCTTACAGCCTACCGGGAACATCTCTTCCAAAGGCCTGTGAAACGCAGTTTCTTTGCAGGCCTGATCTGGCTGAAGTAGGACTTCTGCTCTGGGTGTGCTACTTTGCCCTAGAGCTGAAAGGCACAACGTGCAGGCTTCTTTCCAAAGGGCGAGTTGGGCCCCACAGCATCTTGCTTCCAGCTCTTTGGGAAGCTAAGAAACAACTCGCTCTGCACAGTGCTCTTACAGCCTAGTGGGAACATCTCTTCCAAAGGCCTGTGAAACGCAGTTTCTTTGCAGGCCTGATCTGGCTGAAGTAGGACTTCTGCTCTGGGTGTGCTACTTTGCCCTAGAGCTGAAAGGCACAACGTGCAGGCTTCTTTCCAAAGGGCGAGTTGGGCCCCACAGCATCTTGCTTCCAGCTCTTTGGGAAGCTAAGAAACAACTCGCTCTGCACAGTGCTCTTACAGCCTAGTGGGAACATCTCTTCCAAAGGCCTGTGAAACGCAGTTTCTTTGCAGGCCTGATCTGGCTGAAGTAGGACTTCTGCTTTGGGTGTGCTACTTTGCCCTAGAGCTGAAAGGCACAACGTGCAGGCTTCTTTCCAAAGGGCGAGTTGGGCCCCACAGCATCTTGCTTCCGGCTCTTTGGGAAGCTAAGAAACAACTCGCTCTGCACAGTGCTCTTACAGCCTAGTGGGAACATCTCTTCCAAAGGCCTGTGAAACGCAGTTTCTTTGCAGGCCTGATCAGGCTGAAGTAGGACTTCTGCTCTGGGTGTGCTACTTTGCCCTAGAGCTGAAAGGCACAACGTGCAGGCTTCTTTCCAAAGGGCGAGTTGGGCCCCACAGCATCTTGCTTCCACCTCTTTGGGAAGCTAAGAAACAACTCGCTCTGCACAGTGCTCTTTCAGCCTACGGGGAACATCTCTTCCAAAGGCCTGTGAAACGCAGTTTCTTTGCAGGCCTGATCTGGCTGAAGTAGGACTTCTGCTCTGGGTGTGCTACTTTGCCCTAGAGCTGAAAGGCACAACGTGCAGGCTTCTTTCCAAAGGGCGAGTTGGGCCCCACAGCATCTTGCTTCCAGCTCTTTGGGAAGCTAAGAAACAACTCGCTCTGCACAGTGCTCTTACAGCCTAGTGGGAACATCTCTTCCAAAGGCCTGTGAAACGCAGTTTCTTTGCAGGCCTGATCTGGCTGAAGTAGGACTTCTGCTCTGGGTGTGCTACTTTGCCCTAGAGCTGAAAGGCACAACGTGCAGGCTTCTTTCCAAAGGGCGAGTTGGGCCCCACAGCATCTTGCTTCCAGCTCTTTGGGAAGCTAAGAAACAACTCGCTCTGCACAGTGCTCTTACAGCCTAGTGGGAACATCTCTTCCAAAGGCCTGTGAAACGCAGTTTCTTTGCAGGCCTGATCTGGCTGAAGTAGGACTTCTGCTCTGGGTGTGCTACTTTGACCTAGAGCTGAAAGGCACAACGTGCAGGCTTCTTTCCAAAGGGCGAGTTGGGCCCCACAGCATCTTGCTTCCAGCTCTTTGGGAAGCTAAGAAACAACTCGCTCTGCACAGTGCTCTTACAGCCTACCGGGAACATCTCTTCCAAAGGCCTGTGAAACGCAGTTTCTTTGCAGGCCTGATCTGGCTGAAGTAGGACTTCTGCTCTGGGTGTGCTACTTTGCCCTAGAGCTGAAAGGCACAACGTGCAGGCTTCTTTCCAAAGGGCGAGTTGGGCCCCACAGCATCTTGCTTCCAGCTCTTTGGGAAGCTAAGAAACAACTCGCTCTGCACAGTGCTCTTACAGCCTAGTGGGAACATCTCTTCCAAAGGCCTGTGAAACGCAGTTTCTTTGCAGGCCTGATCTGGCTGAAGTAGGACTTCTGCTCTGGGTGTGCTACTTTGCCCTAGAGCTGAAAGGCACAACGTGCAGGCTTCTTTCCAAAGGGCGAGTTGGGCCCCACAGCATCTTGCTTCCAGCTCTTTGGGAAGCTAAGAAACAACTCGCTCTGCACAGTGCTCATACAGCCTACCGGGAACATCTCTTCCAAAGGCCTGTGAAACGCAGTTTCTTTGCAGGCCTGATCTGGCTGAAGTAGGACTTCTGCTCTGGGTGTGCTACTTTGCCCTAGAGCTGAAAGGCACAACGTGCAGGCTTCTTTCCAAAGGGCGAGTTGGGCCCCACAGCATCTTGCTTCCAGCTCTTTGGGAAGCTAAGAAACAACTCGCTCTGCACAGTGCTCTTACAGCCTACCGGGAACATCTCTTCCAAAGGCCTGTGAAACGCAGTTTCTTTGCAGGCCTGATCTGGCTGAAGTAGGACTTCTGCTCTGGGTGTGCTACTTTGCCCTAGAGCTGAAAGGCACAACGTGCAGGCTTCTTTCCAAAGGGCGAGTTGGGCCCCACAGCATCTTGCTTCCAGCTCTTTGGGAAGCTAAGAAACAACTCGCTCTGCACAGTGCTCTTAAAGCCTAGTGGGAACATCTCTTCCAAAGGCCGGTGAAACGCAGTTTCTTTGCAGGCCTGATCTGGCTGAAGTAGGACTTCTGCTCTGGGTGTGCTACTTTGCCCTAGAGCTGAAAGGCACAACGTGCAGGCTTCTTTCCAAAGGGCGAGTTGGGCCCCACAGCATCTTGCTTCCAGCTCTTTGGGAAGCTAAGAAACAACTCGCTCTGCACAGTGCTCTTACAGCCTAACGGGAACATCTCTTCCAAAGGCCTGTGAAACGCGGTTTCTTTGCAGGCCTGATCTGGCTGAAGTAGGACTTCTGCTCTGGGTGTGCTACTTTGCCCTAGAGCTGAAAGGCACAACGTGCAGGCTTCTTTCCAAAGGGCGAGTTGGGCCCCACAGCATCTTGCTTCCAGCTCTTTGGGAAGCTAAGAAACAACTCGCTCTGCACAGTGCTCTTACAGCCTACCGGGAACATCTCTTCCAAAGGCCTGTGAAACGCAGTTTCTTTGCAGGCCTGATCTGGCTGAAGTAGGACTTCTGCTCTGGGTGTGCTACTTTGCCCTAGAGCTGAAAGGCACAACGTGCAGGCTTCTTTCCAAAGGGCGAGTTGGGCCCCACAGCATCTTGCTTCCAGCTCTTTGGGAAGCTAAGAAACAACTCGCTCTGCACAGTGCTCTTACAGCCTACCGGGAACATCTCTTCCAAAGGCCTGTGAAACGCAGTTTCTTTGCAGGCCTGATCTGGCTGAAGTAGGACTTCTGCTCTGGGTGTGCTACTTTGACCAAGAGCTGAAAGGCACAACGTGCAGGCTTCTTTCCAAAGGGCGAGTTGGGCCCCACAGCATCTTGCTTCCAGCTCTTTGGGAAGCTAAGAAACAACTCGCTCTGCACAGTGCTCTTACAGCCTAGTGGGAACATCTCTTCCAAAGGCCTGTGAAACGCAGTTTCTTTGCAGGCCTGATCTGGCTGAAGTAGGACTTCTGCTCTGGGTGTGCTACTTTGCCCTAGAGCTGAAAGGCACAACGTGCAGGCTTCTTTCCAAAGGGCGAGTTGGGCCCCACAGCATCTTGCTTCCAGCTCTTTGGGAAGCTCAGAAAC
The DNA here is from genome assembly GCF_041296265.1 of Equus caballus. Classification (NCBI taxonomy): domain Eukaryota; kingdom Metazoa; phylum Chordata; class Mammalia; order Perissodactyla; family Equidae; genus Equus; species Equus caballus. Next base: position 11,997,069 of record NW_027222394.1, on the reverse strand, counting down.
AACTCGCTCTGCACAGTGCTCTTACAGCCTAGTGGGAACATCTCTTCCAAAGGCCGGTGAAACGCAGTTTCTTTGCAGGCCTGATCTGGCTGAAGTAGGACTTCTGCTCTGGGTGTGCTACTTTGCCCTAGAGCTGAAAGGCACAACGTGCAGGCTTCTTTCCAAAGGGCGAGTTGGGCCCCAAAGCATCTTGCTTCCAGCTCTTTGGGAAGCTAAGAAACAACTCGCTCTGCACAGTGCTCTTACAGCCTACGGGGAACATCTCTTCCAAAGGCCTGTGAAACGCAGTTTCTTTGCAGGCCTGATCTGGCTGAAGTAGGACTTCTGCTCTGGGTGTGCTACTTTGCCCTAGAGCTGAAAGGCACAACGTGCAGGCTTCTTTCCAAAGGGCGAGTTGGGCCCCACAGCATCTTGCTTCCAGCTCTTTGGGAAGCTAAGAAACAACTCGCTCTGCACAGTGCTCTTACAGCCTACCGGGAACATCTCTTCCAAAGGCCTGTGAAACGCAGTTTCTTTGCAGGCCTGATCTGGCTGAAGTAGGACTTCTGCTCTGGGTGTGCTACTTTGCCCTAGAGCTGAAAGGCACAACGTGCAGGCTTCTTTCCAAAGGGCGAGTTGGGCCCCACAGCATCTTGCTTCCAGCTCTTTGGGAAGCTAAGAAACAACTCGCTCTGCACAGTGCTCTTACAGCCTAGTGGGAACATCTCTTCCAAAGGCCTGTGAAACGCAGTTTCTTTGCAGGCCTGATCTGGCTGAAGTAGGACTTCTGCTCTGGGTGTGCTACTTTGCCCTAGAGCTGAAAGGCACAACGTGCAGGCTTCTTTCCAAAGGGCGAGTTGGGCCCCACAGCATCTTGCTTCCAGCTCTTTGGGAAGCTAAGAAACAACTCGCTCTGCACAGTGCTCTTACAGCCTACCGGGAACATCTCTTCCAAAGGCCTGTGAAACGCAGTTTCTTTGCAGGCCTGATCTGGCTGAAGTAGGACTTCTGCTCTGGGTGTGCTACTTTGCCCTAGAGCTGAAAGGCACAACGTGCAGGCTTCTTTCCAAAGGGCGAGTTGGGCCCCACAGCATCTTGCTTCCAGCTCTTTGGGAAGCTAAGAAACAACTCGCTCTGCACAGTGCTCTTACAGCCTAGTGGGAACATCTCTTCCAAAGGCCGGTGAAACGCAGTTTCTTTGCAGGCCTGATCTGGCTGAAGTAGGACTTCTGCTCTGGGTGTGCTACTTTGCCCTAGAGCTGAAAGGCACAACGTGCAGGCTTCTTTCCAAAGGGCGAGTTGGGCCCCACAGCATCTTGCTTCCAGCTCTTTGGGAAGCTAAGAAACAACTCGCTCTGCACAGTGCTCTTACAGCCTACGGGGAACATCAATTCCAAAGGCCTGTGAAACGCAGTTTCTTTGCAGGCCTGATCTGGCTGAAGTAGGACTTCTGCTCTGGGTGTGCTACTTTGCCCTAGAGCTGAAAGGCACAACGTGCAGGCTTCTTTCCAAAGGGCGAGTTGGGCCCCACAGCATCTTGCTTCCAGCTCTTTGGGAAGCTAAGAAACAACTCGCTCTGCACAGTGCTCTTACAGCCTAGTGGGAACATCTCTTCCAAAGGCCTGTGAAACGCAGTTTCTTTGCAGGCCTGATCTGGCTGAAGTAGGACTTCTGCTCTGGGTGTGCTACTTTGCCCTAGAGCTGAAAGGCACAACGTGCAGGCTTCTTTCCAAAGGGCGAGTTGGGCCCCACAGCATCTTGCTTCCAGCTCTTTGGGAAGCTAAGAAACAACTCGCTCTGCACAGTGCTCTTACAGCCTACCGGGAACATCTCTTCCAAAGGCCTGTGAAACGCAGTTTCTTTGCAGGCCTGATCTGGCTGAAGTAGGACTTCTGCTCTGGGTGTGCTACTTTGCCCTAGAGCTGAAAGGCACAACGTGCAGGCTTCTTTCCAAAGGGCGAGTTGGGCCCCACAGCATCTTGCTTCCAGCTCTTTGGGAAGCTAAGAAACAACTCGCTCTGCACAGTGCTCTTACAGCCTAGTGGGAACATCTCTTCCAAAGGCCTGTGAAACGCAGTTTCTTTGCAGGCCTGATCTGGCTGAAGTAGGACTTCTGCTCTGGGTGTGCTACTTTGCCCTAGAGCTGAAAGGCACAACGTGCAGGCTTCTTTCCAAAGGGCGAGTTGGGCCCCACAGCATCTTGCTTCCAGCTCTTTGGGAAGCTAAGAAACAACTCGCTCTGCACAGTGCTCTTACAGCCTAGTGGGAACATCTCTTCCAAAGGCCTGTGAAACGCAGTTTCTTTGCAGGCCTGATCTGGCTGAAGTAGGACTTCTGCTCTGGGTGTGCTACTTTGCCCTAGAGCTGAAAGGCACAACGTGCAGGCTTCTTTCCAAAGGGCGAGTTGGGCCCCACAGCATCTTGCTTCCAGCTCTTTGGGAAGCTAAGAAACAACTCGCTCTGCACAGTGCTCTTACAGCCTACCGGGAACTTCTCTTCCAAAGGCCTGTGAAACGCAGTTTCTCTGCAGGCCTGATCTGGCTGAAGTAGGACTTCTGCTCTGGGTGTGCTACTTTGCCCTAGAGCTGAAAGGCACAACGTGCAGGCTTCTTTCCAAAGGGCGAGTTGGGCCCCACAGCATCTTGCTTCCAGCTCTTTGGGAAGCTAAGAAACAACTCGCTCTGCACAGTGCTCTTACAGCCTAGTGGGAACATCTCTTCCAAAGGCCTGTGAAACACAGTTTCTTTGCAGGACTGATCTGGCTGAAGTAGGACTTCTGCTCTGGGTGTGCTACTTTGCCCTAGAGCTGAAAGGCACAACGTGCAGGCTTCTTTCCAAAGGGCGAGTTGGGCCCCACAGCATCTTGCTTCCAGCTCTTTGGGAAGCTAAGAAACAACTCGCTCTGCACAGTGCTCTTACAGCCTACCGGGAACATCTCTTCCAAAGGCCTGTGAAACGCAGTTTCTTTGCAGGCCTGATCTGGCTGAAGTAGGACTTCTGCTCTGGGTGTGCTACTTTGCCCTAGAGCTGAAAGGCACAACGTGCAGGCTTCTTTCCAAAGGGCGAGTTGGGCCCCACAGCATCTTGCTTCCAGCTCTTTGGGAAGCTAAGAAACAACTCGCTCTGCACAGTGCTCTTACAGCCTACCGGGAACATCTCTTCCAAAGGCCTGTGAAACGCGGTTTCTTTGCAGGCCTGATCTGGCTGAAGTAGGACTTCTGCTCTGGGTGTGCTACTTTGCCCTAGAGCTGAAAGGCACAACGTGCAGGCTTCTTTCCAAAGGGCGAGTTGGGCCCCACAGCATCTTGCTTCCAGCTCTTTGGGAAGCTAAGAAACAACTCGCTCTGCACAGTGCTCTTACAGCCTAGTGGGAACATCTCTTCCAAAGGCCGGTGAAACGCAGTTTCTTTGCAGGCCTGATCTGGCTGAAGTAGGACTTCTGCTCTGGGTGTGCTACTTTGCCCTAGCGCTGAAAGGCACAACGTGCAGGCTTCTTTCCAAAGGGCGAGTTGGGCCCCACAGCATCTTGCTTCCAGCTCTTTGGGAAGCTAAGAAACAACTCGCTCTGCACAGTGCTCTTACAGCCTACGGGGAACATCACTTCCAAAGGCCTGTGAAACGCAGTTTCTTTGCAGGCCTGATCTGGCTGAAGTAGGACTTCTGCTCTGGGTGTGCTACTTTGCCCTAGAGCTGAAAGGCACAACGTGCAGGCTTCTTTCCAAAGGGCGAGTTGGGCCCCACAGCATCTTGCTTCCAGCTCTTTGGGAAGCTAAGAAACAACTCGCTCTGCACAGTGCTCTTACAGCCTACCGGGAACATCTCTTCCAAAGGCCTGTGAAACGCAGTTTCTTTGCAGGCCTGATCTGGCTGAAGTAGGACTTCTGCTCTGGGTGTGCTACTTTGCCCTAGCGCTGAAAGGCACAACGTGCAGGCTTCTTTCCAAAGGGCGAGTTGGGCCCCACAGCATCTTGCTTCCAGCTCTTTGGGAAGCTAAGAAACAACTCGCTCTGCACAGTGCTCTTACAGCCTAGTGGGAACATCTCTTCCAAAGGCCTGTGAAACGCAGTTTCTTTGCAGGCCTGATCTGGCTGAAGTAGGACTTCTGCTCTGGGTGTGCTACTTTGCCCTAGAGCTGAAAGGCACAACGTGCAGGCTTCTTTCCAAAGGGCGAGTTGGGCCCCACAGCATCTTGCTTCCAGCTCTTTGGGAAGCTAAGAAACAACTCGCTCTGAACAGTGCTCTTACAGCCTAGTGGGAACATCTCTTCCAAAGGCCTGTGAAACGCAGTTTCTTTGCAGGCCTGATCTGGCTGAAGTAGGACTTCTGCTCTGGGTGTGCTACTTTGCCCTAGAGCTGAAAGGCACAACGTGCAGGCTTCTTTCCAAAGGGCGAGTTGGGCCCCACAGCATCTTGCTTCCAGCTCTTTGGGAAGCTAAGAAACAACTCGCTCTGCACAGTGCTCTTACAGCCTACCGGGAACATCTCTTCCAAAGGCCTGTGAAACGCAGTTTCTTTGCAGGCCTGATCTGGCTGAAGTAGGACTTCTGCTCTGGGTGTGCTACTTTGCCCTAGAGCTGAAAGGCACAACGTGCAGGCTTCTTTCCAAAGGGCGAGTTGGGCCCCACAGCATCTTGCTTCCAGCTCTTTGGGAAGCTAAGAAACAACTCGCTCTGCACAGTGCTCTTACAGCCTAGTGGGAACATCTCTTCCAAAGGCCTGTGAAATGCAGTTTCTTTGCAGGCCTGATCTGGCTGAAGTAGGACTTCTGCTCTGGGTGTGCTACTTTGCCCTAGAGCTGAAAGGCACAACGTGCAGGCTTCTTTCCAAAGGGCGAGTTGGGCCCCACAGCATCTTGCTTCCAGCTCTTTGGGAAGCTAAGAAACAACTCGCTCTGCACAGTGCTCTTACAGCCTAGTGGGAACATCTCTTCCAAAGGCCTGTGAAACGCAGTTTCTTTGCAGGCCTGATCTGGCTGAAGTAGGACTTCTGCTCTGGGTGTGCTACTTTGCCCTAGAGCTGAAAGGCACAACGTGCAGGCTTCTTTCCAAAGGGCGAGTTGGGCCCCACAGCATCTTGCTTCCAGCTCTTTGGGAAGCTAAGAAACAACTCGCTCTGCACAGTGCTCTTACAGCCTAGTGGGAACATCTCTTCCAAAGGCCTGTGAAACGCAGTTTCTTTGCAGGCCTGATCTGGCTGAAGTAGGACTTCTGCTCTGGGTGTGCTACTTTGCCCTAGAGCTGAAAGGCACAACGTGCAGGCTTCTTTCCAAAGGGCGAGTTGGGCCCCACAGCATCTTGCTTCCAGCTCTTTGGGAAGCTAAGAAACAACTCGCTCTGCACAGTGCTCTTACAGCCTACCGGGAACATCTCTTCCAAAGGCCTGTGAAACGCAGTTTCTTTGCAGGCCTGATCTGGCTGAAGTAGGACTTCTGCTCTGGGTGTGCTACTTTGCCCTAGAGCTGAAAGGCACAACGTGCTGGCTTCTTTCCAAAGGGCGAGTTGGGCCCCACAGCATCTTGCTTCCAGCTCTTTGGGAAGCTAAGAATCAACTCGCTCTGCACAGTGCTCTTACAGCCTACCGGGAACATCTCTTCCAAAGGCCTGTGAAACGCAGTTTCTTTGCAGGCCTGATCTGGCTGAAGTAGGACTTCTGCTCTGGGTGTGCTACTTTGCCCTAGAGCTGAAAGGCACAACGTGCAGGCTTCTTTCCAAAGGGCGAGTTGGGCCCCACAGCATCTTGCTTCCAGCTCTTTGGGAAGCTAAGAAACAACTCGCTCTGCACAGTGCTCTTACAGCCTAGTGGGAACATCTCTTCCAAAGGCCTGTGAAACGCAGTTTCTTTGCAGGCCTGATCTGGCTGAAGTAGGACTTCTGCTCTGGGTGTGCTACTTTGCCCTAGAGCTGAAAGGCACAACGTGCAGGCTTCTTTCCAAAGGGCGAGTTGGGCCCCACAGCATCTTGCTTCCAGCTCTTTGGGAAGCTAAGAAACAACTCGCTCTGCACAGTGCTCTTACAGCCTAGTGGGAACATCTCTTCCAAAGGCCTGTGAAACGCAGTTTCTTTGCAGGCCTGATCTGGCTGAAGTAGGACTTCTGCTCTGGGTGTGCTACTTTGCCCTAGAGCTGAAAGGCACAACGTGCAGGCTTCTTTCCAAAGGGCGAGTTGGGCCCCACAGCATCTTGCTTCCAGCTCTTTGGGAAGCTAAGAAACAACTCGCTCTGCACAGTGCTCTTACAGCCTACCGGGAACTTCTCTTCCAAAGGCCTGTGAAACGCAGTTTCTCTGCAGGCCTGATCTGGCTGAAGTAGGACTTCTGCTCTGGGTGTGCTACTTTGCCCTAGAGCTGAAAGGCACAACGTGCAGGCTTCTTTCCAAAGGGCGAGTTGGGCCCCACAGCATCTTGCTTCCAGCTCTTTGGGAAGCTAAGAAACAACTCGCTCTGCACAGTGCTCTTACAGCCTAGTGGGAACATCTCTTCCAAAGGCCTGTGAAACACAGTTTCTTTGCAGGACTGATCTGGCTGAAGTAGGACTTCTGCTCTGGGTGTGCTACTTTGCCCTAGAGCTGAAAGGCACAACGTGCAGGCTTCTTTCCAAAGGGCGAGTTGGGCCCCACAGCATCTTGCTTCCAGCTCTTTGGGAAGCTAAGAAACAACTCGCTCTGCACAGTGCTCTTACAGCCTACCGGGAACATCTCTTCCAAAGGCCTGTGAAACGCAGTTTCTTTGCAGGCCTGATCTGGCTGAAGTAGGACTTCTGCTCTGGGTGTGCTACTTTGCCCTAGAGCTGAAAGGCACAACGTGCAGGCTTCTTTCCAAAGGGCGAGTTGGGCCCCACAGCATCTTGCTTCCAGCTCTTTGGGAAGCTAAGAAACAACTCGCTCTGCACAGTGCTCTTACAGCCTACCGGGAACATCTCTTCCAAAGGCCTGTGAAACGCCGTTTCTTTGCAGGCCTGATCTGGCTGAAGTAGGACTTCTGCTCTGGGTGTGCTACTTTGCCCTAGAGCTGAAAGGCACAACGTGCAGGCTTCTTTCCAAAGGGCGAGTTGGGCCCCACAGCATCTTGCTTCCAGCTCTTTGGGAAGCTAAGAAACAACTCGCTCTGCACAGTGCTCTTACAGCCTACCGGGAACATCTCTTCCAAAGGCCTGTGAAACGCGGTTTCTTTGCAGGCCTGATCTGGCTGAAGTAGGACTTCTGCTCTGGGTGTGCTACTTTGCCCTAGCGCTGAAAGGCACAACGTGCAGGCTTCTTTCCAAAGGGCGAGTTGGGCCCCACAGCATCTTGCTTCCAGCTCTTTGGGAAGCTAAGAAACAACTCGCTCTGCACAGTGCTCTTACAGCCTAGTGGGAACATCTCTTCCAAAGGCCGGTGAAACGCAGTTTCTTTGCAGGCCTGATCTGGCTGAAGTAGGACTTCTGCTCTGGGTGTGCTACTTTGCCCTAGAGCTGAAAGGCACAACGTGCAGGCTTCTTTCCAAAGGGCGAGTTGGGCCCCACAGCATCTTGCTTCCAGCTCTTTGGGAAGCTAAGAAACAACTCGCTCTGCACAGTGCTCTTACAGCCTAGTGGGAACATCTCTTCCAAAGGCCTGTGAAACGCAGTTTCTTTGCAGGCCTGATCTGGCTGAAGTAGGACTTCTGCTCTGGGTGTGCTACTTTGCCCTAGAGCTGAAAGGCACAACGTGCAGGCTTCTTTCCAAAGGGCGAGTTGGGCCCCACAGCATCTTGCTTCCAGCTCTTTGGGAAGCTAAGAAACAACTCGCTATGCACAGTGCTCTTACAGCCTACCGGGAACATCTCTTCCAAAGGCCTGTGAAACGCAGTTTCTTTGCAGGCCTGATCTGGCTGAAGTAGGACTTCTGCTCTGGGTGTGCTACTTTGCCCTAGAGCTGAAAGGCACAACGTGCAGGCTTCTTTCCAAAGGGCGAGTTGGGCCCCACAGCATCTTGCTTCCAGCTCTTTGGGAAGCTAAGAAACAACTCGCTCTGCACAGTGCTCTTACCGCCTACCGGGAACATCTCTTCCAAAGGCCTGTGAAACGCAGTTTCTTTGCAGGCCTGATCTGGCTGAAGTAGGACTTCTGCTCTGGGTGTGCTACTTTGCCCTAGAGCTGAAAGGCACAACGTGCAGGCTTCTTTCCAAAGGGCGAGTTGGGCCCCACAGCATCTTGCTTCCAGCTCTTTGGGAAGCTAAGAAACAACTCGCTCTGCACAGTGCTCTTACAGCCTAGTGGGAACACCTCTTCCAAAGGCCGGTGAAACGCAGTTTCTTTGCAGGCCTGATCTGGCTGAAGTAGGACTTCTGCTCTGGGTGTGCTACTTTGCCCTAGAGCTGAAAGGCACAACGTGCAGGCTTCTTTCCAAAGGGCGAGTTGGGCCCCACAGCATCTTGCTTCCAGCTCTTTGGGAAGCTAAGAAACAACTCGCTCTGCACAGTGCTCTTACAGCCTAGTGGGAACATCTCTTCCAAAGGCCTGTGAAACGCAGTTTCTTTGCAGGCCTGATCTGGCTGAAGTAGGACTTCTGCTCTGGGTGTGCTACTTTGCCCTAGAGCTGAAAGGCACAACGTGCAGGCTTCTTTCCAAAGGGCGAGTTGGGCCCCACAGCATCTTGCTTCCAGCTCTTTGGGAAGCTAAGAAACAACTCGCTCTGCACAGTGCTCTTACAGCCTACCGGGAACATCTCTTCCAAAGGCCTGTGAAACGCAGTTTCTTTGCAGGCCTGATCTGGCTGAAGTAGGACTTCTGCTCTGGGTGTGCTACTTTGCCCTAGAGCTGAAAGGCACAACGTGCAGGCTTCTTTCCAAAGGGCGAGTTGGGCCCCACAGCATCTTGCTTCCAGCTCTTTGGGAAGCTAAGAAACAACTCGCTCTGCACAGTGCTCTTACAGCCTAGTGGGAACATCTCTTCCAAAGGCCGGTGAAACGCAGTTTCTTTGCAGGCCTGATCTGGCTGAAGTAGGACTTCTGCTCTGGGTGTGCTACTTTGCCCTAGAGCTGAAAGGCACAACGTGCAGGCTTCTTTCCAAAGGGCGAGTTGGGCCCCACAGCATCTTGCTTCCAGCTCTTTGGGAAGCTAAGAAACAACTCGCTCTGCACAGTGCTCTTACAGCCTACCGGGAACATCTCTTCCAAAGGCCTGTGAAACGCAGTTTCTTTGCAGGCCTGATCTGGCTGAAGTAGGACTTCTGCTCTGGGTGTGCTACTTTGCCCTAGAGCTGAAAGGCACAACGTGCAGGCTTCTTTCCAAAGGGCGAGTTGGGCCCCACAGCATCTTGCTTCCAGCTCTTTGGGAAGCTAAGAAACAACTCGCTCTGCACAGTGCTCTTACAGCCTAGTGGGAACATCTCTTCCAAAGGCCTGTGAAACGCAGTTTCTTTGCAGGCCTGATCTGGCTGAAGTAGGACTTCTGCTCTGGGTGTGCTACTTTGCCCTAGAGCTGAAAGGCACAACGTGCAGGCTTCTTTCCAAAGGGCGAGTTGGGCCCCACAGCATCTTGCTTCCAGCTCTTTGGGAAGCTAAGAAACAACTCGCTCTGCACAGTTCTCTTACAGCCTAGTGGGAACATCTCTTCCAAAGGCCTGTGAAACGCAGTTTCTTTGCAGGCCTGATCTGGCTGAAGTAGGACTTCTGCTCTGGGTGTGCTACTTTGCCCTAGACCTGAAAGGCACAACGTGCAGGCTTCTTTCCAAAGGGCGAGTTGGGCCCCACAGCATCTTGCTTCCAGCTCTTTGGGAAGCTAAGAAACAACTCGCTCTGCACAGTGCTCTTACAGCCTAGTGGGAACATCTCTTCCAAAGGCCTGTGAAACGCAGTTTCTTTGCAGGCCTGATCTGGCTGAAGTAGGACTTCTGCTCTGGGTGTGCTACTTTGCCCTAGAGCTGAAAGGCACAACGTGCAGGCTTCTTTCCAAAGGGCGAGTTGGGCCCCACAGCATCTTGCTTCCAGCTCTTTGGGAAGCTAAGAAACAACTCGCTCTGCACAGTGCTCTTACAGCCTAGTGGGAACATCTCTTCCAAAGGCCTGTGAAACGCAGTTTCTTTGCAGGCCTGATCTGGCTGAAGTAGGACTTCTGCTCTGGGTGTGCTACTTTGCCCTAGAGCTGAAAGGCACAACGTGCAGGCTTCTTTCCAAAGGGCGAGTTGGGCCCCACAGCGTCTTGCTTCCAGCTCTTTGGGAAGCTAAGAAACAACTCGCTCTGCACAGTGCTCTTACAGCCTAGTGGGAACATCTCTTCCAAAGGCCTGTGAAACGCAGTTTCTTTGCAGGCCTGATCTGGCTGAAGTAGGACTTCTGCTCTGGGTGTGCTACTTTGCCCTAGAGCTGAAAGGCACAACGTGCAGGCTTCTTTCCAAAGGGCGAGTTGGGCCCAACAGCGTCTTGCTTCCAGCTCTTTGGGAAGCTAAGAAACAACTCGCTCTGCACAGTGCTCTTACAGCCTAGTGGGAACATCTCTTCCAAAGGCCTGTGAAACGCAGTTTCTTTGCAGGCCTGATCTGGCTGAAGTAGGACTTCTGCTCTGGGTGTGCTACTTTGCCCTAGAGCTGAAAGGCACAACGTGCAGGCTTCTTTCCAAAGGGCGAGTTGGGCCCCACAGCATCTTGCTTCCAGCTCTTTGGGAAGCTAAGAAACAACTCGCTCTGCACAGTGCTCTTACAGCCTACCGGGAACATCTCTTCCAAAGGCCTGTGAAACGCAGTTTCTTTGCAGGCCTGATCTGGCTGAAGTAGGACTTCTGCTCTGGGTGTGCTACTTTGCCCTAGAGCTGAAAGGCACAACGTGCAGGCTTCTTTCCAAAGGGCGAGTTGGGCCCCACAGCATCTTGCTTCCAGCTCTTTGGGAAGCTAAGAAACAACTCGCTCTGCACAGTGCTCTTACAGCCTAGTGGGAACATCTCTTCCAAAGGCCGGTGAAACGCAGTTTCTTTGCAGGCCTGATCTGGCTGAAGTAGGACTTCTGCTCTGGGTGTGCTACTTTGCCCTAGAGCTGAAAGGCACAACGTGCAGGCTTCTTTCCAAAGGGCGAGTTGGGCCCCACAGCATCTTGCTTCCAGCTCTTTGGGAAGCTAAGAAACAACTCGCTCTGCACAGTGCTCTTACAGCCTACCGGGAACATCTCTTCCAAAGGCCTGTGAAACGCAGTTTCTTTGCAGGCCTGATCTGGCTGAAGTAGGACTTCTGCTCTGGGTGTGCTACTTTGCCCTAGAGCTGAAAGGCACAACGTGCAGGCTTCTTTCCAAAGGGCGAGTTGGGCCCCACAGCATCTTGCTTCCAGCTCTTTGGGAAGCTAAGAAACAACTCGCTCTGCACAGTGCTCTTACAGCCTAGTGGGAACATCTCTTCCAAAGGCCGGTGAAACGCAGTTTCTTTGCAGGCCTGATCTGGCTGAAGTAGGACTTCTGCTCTGGGTGTGCTACTTTGCCCTAGAGCTGAAAGGCACAACGTGCAGGCTTCTTTCCAAAGGGCGAGTTGGGCCCCACAGCATCTTGCTTCCAGCTCTTTGGGAAGCTAAGAAACAACTCGCTCTGCACAGTGCTCTTACAGCCTACCGGGAACATCTCTTCCAAAGGCCTGTGAAACGCAGTTTCTTTGCAGGCCTGATCTGGCTGAAGTAGGACTTCTGCTCTGGGTGTGCTACTTTGCCCTAGAGCTGAAAGGCACAACGTGCAGGCTTCTTTCCAAAGGGCGAGTTGGGCCCCACAGCATCTTGCTTCCAGCTCTTTGGGAAGCTAAGAAACAACTCGCTCTGCACAGTGCTCTTACAGCCTAGTGGGAACATCTCTTCCAAAGGCCTGTGAAACGCAGTTTCTTTGCAGGCCTGATCTGGCTGAAGTAGGACTTCTGCTCTGGGTGTGCTACTTTGCCCTAGAGCTGAAAGGCACAACGTGCAGGCTTCTTTCCAAAGGGCGAGTTGGGCCCCACAGCATCTTGCTTCCAGCTCTTTGGGAAGCTAAGAAACAACTCGCTCTGCACAGTTCTCTTACAGCCTAGTGGGAACATCTCTTCCAAAGGCCTGTGAAACGCAGTTTCTTTGCAGGCCTGATCTGGCTGAAGTAGGACTTCTGCTCTGGGTGTGCTACTTTGCCCTAGACCTGAAAGGCACAACGTGCAGGCTTCTTTCCAAAGGGCGAGTTGGGCCCCACAGCATCTTGCTTCCAGCTCTTTGGGAAGCTAAGAAACAACTCGCTCTGCACAGTGCTCTTACAGCCTAGTGGGAACATCTCTTCCAAAGGCCTGTGAAACGCAGTTTCTTTGCAGGCCTGATCTGGCTGAAGTAGGACTTCTGCTCTGGGTGTGCTACTTTGCCCTAGAGCTGAAAGGCACAACGTGCAGGCTTCTTTCCAAAGGGCGAGTTGGGCCCCACAGCATCTTGCTTCCAGCTCTTTGGGAAGCTAAGAAACAACTCGCTCTGCACAGTGCTCTTACAGCCTAGTGGGAACATCTCTTCCAAAGGCCTGTGAAACGCAGTTTCTTTGCAGGCCTGATCTGGCTGAAGTAGGACTTCTGCTCTGGGTGTGCTACTTTGCCCTAGAGCTGAAAGGCACAACGTGCAGGCTTCTTTCCAAAGGGCGAGTTGGGCCCCACAGCGTCTTGCTTCCAGCTCTTTGGGAAGCTAAGAAACAACTCGCTCTGCACAGTGCTCTTACAGCCTAGTGGGAACATCTCTTCCAAAGGCCTGTGAAACGCAGTTTCTTTGCAGGCCTGATCTGGCTGAAGTAGGACTTCTGCTCTGGGTGTGCTACTTTGCCCTAGAGCTGAAAGGCACAACGTGCAGGCTTCTTTCCAAAGGGCGAGTTGGGCCCAACAGCGTCTTGCTTCCAGCTCTTTGGGAAGCTAAGAAACAACTCGCTCTGCACAGTGCTCTTACAGCCTAGTGGGAACATCTCTTCCAAAGGCCTGTGAAACGCAGTTTCTTTGCAGGCCTGATCTGGCTGAAGTAGGACTTCTGCTCTGGGTGTGCTACTTTGCCCTAGAGCTGAAAGGCACAACGTGCAGGCTTCTTTCCAAAGGGCGAGTTGGGCCCCACAGCATCTTGCTTCCAGCTCTTTGGGAAGCTAAGAAACAACTCGCTCTGCACAGTGCTCTTACAGCCTACCGGGAACATCTCTTCCAAAGGCCTGTGAAACGCAGTTTCTTTGCAGGCCTGATCTGGCTGAAGTAGGACTTCTGCTCTGGGTGTGCTACTTTGCCCTAGAGCTGAAAGGCACAACGTGCAGGCTTCTTTCCAAAGGGCGAGTTGGGCCCCACAGCATCTTGCTTCCAGCTCTTTGGGAAGCTAAGAAACAACTCGCTCTGCACAGTGCTCTTACAGCCTAGTGGGAACATCTCTTCCAAAGGCCGGTGAAACGCAGTTTCTTTGCAGGCCTGATCTGGCTGAAGTAGGACTTCTGCTCTGGGTGTGCTACTTTGCCCTAGAGCTGAAAGGCACAACGTGCAGGCTTCTTTCCAAAGGGCGAGTTGGGCCCCACAGCATCTTGCTTCCAGCTCTTTGGGAAGCTAAGAAACAACTCGCTCTGCACAGTGCTCTTACAGCCTACCGGGAACATCTCTTCCAAAGGCCTGTGAAACGCAGTTTCTTTGCAGGCCTGATCTGGCTGAAGTAGGACTTCTGCTCTGGGTGTGCTACTTTGCCCTAGAGCTGAAAGGCACAACGTGCAGGCTTCTTTCCAAAGGGCGAGTTGGGCCCCACAGCATCTTGCTTCCAGCTCTTTGGGAAGCTAAGAAACAACTCGCTCTGCACAGTGCTCTTACAGCCTAGTGGGAACATCTCTTCCAAAGGCCGGTGAAACGCAGTTTCTTTGCAGGCCTGATCTGGCTGAAGTAGGACTTCTGCTCTGGGTGTGCTACTTTGCCCTAGAGCTGAAAGGCACAACGTGCAGGCTTCTTTCCAAAGGGCGAGTTGGGCCCCACAGCATCTTGCTTCCAGCTCTTTGGGAAGCTAAGAAACAACTCGCTCTGCACAGTGCTCTTACAGCCTACCGGGAACATCTCTTCCAAAGGCCTGTGAAACGCAGTTTCTTTGCAGGCCTGATCTGGCTGAAGTAGGACTTCTGCTCTGGGTGTGCTACTTTGCCCTAGAGCTGAAAGGCACAACGTGCAGGCTTCTTTCCAAAGGGCGAGTTGGGCCCCACAGCATCTTGCTTCCAGCTCTTTGGGAAGCTAAGAAACAACTCGCTCTGCACAGTGCTCTTACAGCCTAGTGGGAACATCTCTTCCAAAGGCCTGTGAAACGCAGTTTCTTTGCAGGCCTGATCTGGCTGAAGTAGGACTTCTGCTCTGGGTGTGCTACTTTGCCCTAGAGCTGAAAGGCACAACGTGCAGGCTTCTTTCCAAAGGGCGAGTTGGGCCCCACAGCATCTTGCTTCCAGCTCTTTGGGAAGCTAAGAAACAACTCGCTCTGCACAGTTCTCTTACAGCCTAGTGGGAACATCTCTTCCAAAGGCCTGTGAAACGCAGTTTCTTTGCAGGCCTGATCTGGCTGAAGTAGGACTTCTGCTCTGGGTGTGCTACTTTGCCCTAGACCTGAAAGGCACAACGTGCAGGCTTCTTTCCAAAGGGCGAGTTGGGCCCCACAGCATCTTGCTTCCAGCTCTTTGGGAAGCTAAGAAACAACTCGCTCTGCACAGTGCTCTTACAGCCTAGTGGGAACATCTCTTCCAAAGGCCTGTGAAACGCAGTTTCTTTGCAGGCCTGATCTGGCTGAAGTAGGACTTCTGCTCTGGGTGTGCTACTTTGCCCTAGAGCTGAAAGGCACAACGTGCAGGCTTCTTTCCAAAGGGCGAGTTGGGCCCCACAGCATCTTGCTTCCAGCTCTTTGGGAAGCTAAGAAACAACTCGCTCTGCACAGTGCTCTTACAGCCTAGTGGGAACATCTCTTCCAAAGGCCTGTGAAACGCAGTTTCTTTGCAGGCCTGATCTGGCTGAAGTAGGACTTCTGCTCTGGGTGTGCTACTTTGCCCTAGAGCTGAAAGGCACAACGTGCAGGCTTCTTTCCAAAGGGCGAGTTGGGCCCCACAGCGTCTTGCTTCCAGCTCTTTGGGAAGCTAAGAAACAACTCGCTCTGCACAGTGCTCTTACAGCCTAGTGGGAACATCTCTTCCAAAGGCCTGTGAAACGCAGTTTCTTTGCAGGCCTGATCTGGCTGAAGTAGGACTTCTGCTCTGGGTGTGCTACTTTGCCCTAGAGCTGAAAGGCACAACGTGCAGGCTTCTTTCCAAAGGGCGAGTTGGGCCCAACAGCGTCTTGCTTCCAGCTCTTTGGGAAGCTAAGAAACAACTCGCTCTGCACAGTGCTCTTACAGCCTAGTGGGAACATCTCTTCCAAAGGCCTGTGAAACGCAGTTTCTTTGCAGGCCTGATCTGGCTGAAGTAGGACTTCTGCTCTGGGTGTGCTACTTTGCCCTAGAGCTGAAAGGCACAACGTGCAGGCTTCTTTCCAAAGGGCGAGTTGGGCCCCACAGCATCTTGCTTCCAGCTCTTTGGGAAGCTAAGAAACAACTCGCTCTGCACAGTGCTCTTACAGCCTACCGGGAACATCTCTTCCAAAGGCCTGTGAAACGCAGTTTCTTTGCAGGCCTGATCTGGCTGAAGTAGGACTTCTGCTCTGGGTGTGCTACTTTGCCCTAGAGCTGAAAGGCACAACGTGCAGGCTTCTTTCCAAAGGGCGAGTTGGGCCCCACAGCATCTTGCTTCCAGCTCTTTGGGAAGCTAAGAAACAACTCGCTCTGCACAGTGCTCTTACAGCCTAGTGGGAACATCTCTTCCAAAGGCCGGTGAAACGCAGTTTCTTTGCAGGCCTGATCTGGCTGAAGTAGGACTTCTGCTCTGGGTGTGCTACTTTGCCCTAGAGCTGAAAGGCACAACGTGCAGGCTTCTTTCCAAAGGGCGAGTTGGGCCCCACAGCATCTTGCTTCCAGCTCTTTGGGAAGCTAAGAAACAACTCGCTCTGCACAGTGCTCTTACAGCCTACCGGGAACATCTCTTCCAAAGGCCTGTGAAACGCAGTTTCTTTGCAGGCCTGATCTGGCTGAAGTAGGACTTCTGCTCTGGGTGTGCTACTTTGCCCTAGAGCTGAAAGGCACAACGTGCAGGCTTCTTTCCAAAGGGCGAGTTGGGCCCCACAGCATCTTGCTTCCAGCTCTTTGGGAAGCTAAGAAACAACTCGCTCTGCACAGTGCTCTTAAAGCCTAGTGGGAACATCTCTTCCAAAGGCCGGTGAAACGCAGTTACTTTGCAGGCCTGATCTGGCTGAAGTAGGACTTCTGCTCTGGGTGTGCTACTGTGCCCTAGAGCTGAAAGGCACAACGTGCAGGCTTCTTTCCAAAGGGCGAGTTGGGCCCCACAGCATCTTGCTTCCAGCTCTTTGGGAAGCTAAGAAACAACTCGCTCTGCACAGTGCTCTTACAGCCTAACGGGAACATCTCTTCCAAAGGCCTGTGAAACGCAGTTTCTTTGCAGGCCTGATCTGGCTGAAGTAGGACTTCTGCTCTGGGTGTGCTACTTTGCCCTAGAGCTGAAAGGCACAACGTGCAGGCTTCTTTCCAAAGGGCGAGTTGGGCCCCACAGCGTCTTGCTTCCAGCTCTTTGGGAACCTAAGAAACAACTCGCTCTGCACAGTGCTCTTACAGCCTAGTGGGAACATCTCTTCCAAAGGCCTGTGAAACGCAGTTTCTTTGCAGGCCTGATCTGGCTGAAGTAGGACTTCTGCTCTGGGTGTGCTACTTTGCCCTAGAGCTGAAAGGCACAACGTGCAGGCTTCTTTCCAAAGGGCGAGTTGGGCCCCACAGCATCTTGCTTCCAGCTCTTTGGGAAGCTAAGAAACAACTCGCTCTGCACAGTGCTCTTACAGCCTAGTGGGAACATCTCTTCCAAAGGCCTGTGAAACGCAGTTTCTTTGCAGGCCTGATCTGGCTGAAGTAGGACTTCTGCTCTGGGTGTGCTACTTTGCCCTAGAGCTGAAAGGCACAACGTGCAGGCTTCTTTCCAAAGGGCGAGTTGGGCCCCACAGCATCTTGCTTCCAGCTCTTTGGGAAGCTAAGAAACAACTCGCTCTGCACAGTGCTCTTACAGCCTACCGGGAACATCTCTTCCAAAGGCCTGTGAAACGCAGTTTCTTTGCAGGCCTGATCTGGCTGAAGTAGGACTTCTGCTCTGGGTGTGCTACTTTGCCCTAGAGCTGAAAGGCACAACGTGCAGGCTTCTTTCCAAAGGGCGAGTTGGGCCCCACAGCATCTTGCTTCCAGCTCTTTGGGAAGCTAAGAAACAACTCGCTCTGCACAGTGCTCTTACAGCCTACCGGGAACATCTCTTCCAAAGGCCGGTGAAACGCAGTTTCTTTGCAGGCCTGATCTGGCTGAAGTAGGACTTCTGCTCTGGGTGTGCTACTTTGCCCTAGAGCTGAAAGGCACAACGTGCAGGCTTCTTTCCAAAGGGCGAGTTGGGCCCCACAGCATCTTGCTTCCAGCTCTTTGGGAAGCTAAGAAACAACTCGCTCTGCACAGTGCTCTTACAGCCTACCGGGAACATCTCTTCCAAAGGCCTGTGAAACGCAGTTTCTTTGCAGGCCTGATCTGGCTGAAGTAGGACTTCTGCTCTGGGTGTGCTACTTTGCCCTAGAGCTGAAAGGCACAACGTGCAGGCTTCTTTCCAAAGGGCGAGTTGGGCCCCACAGCATCTTGCTTCCAGCTCTTTGGGAAGCTAAGAAACAACTCGCTCTGCACAGTGCTCTTACAGCCTACTGGGAACATCTCTTCCAAAGGCCTGTGAAACGCAGTTTCTTTGCAGGCCTGATCTGGCTGAAGTAGGACTTCTGCTCTGGGTGTGCTACTTTGCCTTAGAGCTGAAAGGCACAACGTGCAGGCTTCTTTCCAAAGGGCGAGTTGGGCCCCACAGCATCTTGCTTCCAGCTCTTTGGGAAGCTAAGAAACAACTCGCTCTGCACAGTGCTCTTACAGCCTAGTGGGAACATCTCTTCCAAAGGCCTGTGAAACGCAGTTTCTTTGCAGGCCTGATCTGGCTGAAGTAGGACTTCGGCTCTGGGTGTGCTACTTTGCCCTAGAGCTGAAAGGCACAACGTGCAGGCTTCTTTCCAAAGGGCGAGTTGGGCCCCACAGCATCTTGCTTCCAGCTCTTTGGGAAGCTAAGAAACAACACGCTCTGCACAGTGCTCTTACAGCCTAGTGGGAACATCTCTTCCAAAGGCCTGTGAAACGCAGTTTCTTTGCAGGCCTGATCTGGCTGAAGTAGGACTTCTGCTCTGGGTGTGCTACTTTGCCCTAGAGCTGAAAGGCACAACGTGCAGGCTTCTTTCCAAAGGGCGAGTTGGGCCCCACAGCATCTTGCTACCAGCTCTTTGGGAAGCTAAGAAACAACTCGCTCTGCACAGTGCTCTTACAGCCTAGTGGGAACATCTCTTCCAAAGGCCTGTGAAACGCAGTTTCTTTGCAGGCCTGATCTGGCTGAAGTAGGACTTCTGCTCTGGGTGTGCTACTTTGCCCTAGAGCTGAAAGGCACAACGTGCAGGCTTCTTTCCAAAGGGCGAGTTGGGCCCCACAGCATCTTGCTTCCAGCTCTTTGGGAAGCTAAGAAACAACTCGCTCTGCAAAGTGCTCTTACAGCCTACCGGGAACATCTCTTCCAAAGGCCTGTGAAACGCAGTTTCTTTGCAGGCCTGATCTGGCTGAAGTAGGACTTCTGCTCTGGGTGTGCTACTTTGCCCTAGAGCTGAAAGGCACAACGTGCAGGCTTCTTTCCAAAGGGCGAGTTGGGCCCCACAGCATCTTGCTTCCAGCTCTTTGGGAAGCTAAGAAACAACTCGCTCTGCACAGTGCTCTTACAGCCTAGTGGGAACATCTCTTCCAAAGGCCTGTGAAACGCCGTTTCTTTGCAGGCCTGATCTGGCTGAAGTAGGACTTCTGCTCTGGGTGTGCTACTTTGCCCTAGAGCTGAAAGGCACAACGTGCAGGCTTCTTTCCAAAGGGCGAGTTGGGCCCCACAGCATCTTGCTTCCAGCTCTTTGGGAAGCTAAGAAACAACTCGCTCTGCACAGTGCTCTTACAGCCTAGTGGGAACATCTCTTCCAAAGGCCTGTGAAACGCAGTTTCTTTGCAGGCCTGATCTGGCTGAAGTAGGACTTCTGCTCTGGGTGTGCTACTTTGCCCTAGAGCTGAAAGGCACAACGTGCAGGCTTCTTTCCAAAGGGCGAGTTGGGCCCCACAGCATCTTGCTTCCAGCTCTTTGGGAAGCTAAGAAACAACTCGCTCTGCACAGTGCTCTTACAGCCTACCGGGAACATCTCTTCCAAAGGCCTGTGAAACGCAGTTTCTTTGCAGGCCTGATCTGGCTGAAGTAGGACTTCTGCTCTGGGTGTGCTACTTTGCCCTAGAGCTGAAAGGCACAACGTGCAGGCTTCTTTCCAAAGGGCGAGTTGGGCCCCACAGCATCTTGCTTCCAGCTCTTTGGGAAGCTAAGAAACAACTCGCTCTGCACAGTGCTCTTACAGCCTAGTGGGAACATCTCTTCCAAAGGCCTGTGAAACGCCGTTTCTTTGCAGGCCTGATCTGGCTGAAGTAGGACTTCTGCTCTGGGTGTGCTACTTTGCCCTAGAGCTGAAAGGCACAACGTGCAGGCTTCTTTCCAAAGGGCGAGTTGGGCCCCACAGCATCTTGCTTCCAGCTCTTTGGGAAGCTAAGAAACAACTCGCTCTGCACAGTGCTCTTACAGCCTAGTGGGAACATCTCTTCCAAAGGCCTGTGAAACGCAGTTTCTTTGCAGGCCTGATCTGGCTGAAGTAGGACTTCTGCTCTGGGTGTGCTACTTTGCCCTAGAGCTGAAAGGCACAACGTGCAGGCTTCTTTCCAAAGGGCGAGTTGGGCCCCACAGCATCTTGCTTCCAGCTCTTTGGGAAGCTAAGAAACAACTCGCTCTGCACAGTGCTCTTACAGCCTACTGGGAACATCTCTTCCAAAGGCCTGTGAAACGCAGTTTCTCTGCAGGCCTGATCTGGCTGAAGTAGGACTTCTGCTCTGGGTGTGCTACTTTGCCCTAGAGCTGAAAGGCACAACGTGCAGGCTTCTTTCCAAAGGGCGAGTTGGGCCCCACAGCATCTTGCTTCCAGCTCTTTGGGAAGCTAAGAAACAACTCGCTCTGCACAGTGCTCTTACAGCCTAGTGGGAACATCTCTTCCAAAGGCCTGTGAAACGCAGTTTCTTTGCAGGCCTGATCTGGCTGAAGTAGGACTTCTGCTCTGGGTGTGCTACTTTGCCCTAGAGCTGAAAGGCACAACGTGCAGGCTTCTTTCCAAAGGGCGAGTTGGGCCCCACAGCATCTTGCTTCCAGCTCTTTGGGAAGCTAAGAAACAACTCGCTCTGCACAGTGCTCTTACAGCCTAGTGGGAACATCTCTTCCAAAGGCCTGTGAAACGCAGTTTCTTTGCAGGCCTGATCTGGCTGAAGTAGGACTTCTGCTCTGGGTGTGCTACTTTGCCCTAGAGCTGAAAGGCACAACGTGCAGGCTTCTTTCCAAAGGGCGAGTTGGGCCCCACAGCATCTTGCTTCCAGCTCTTTGGGAAGCTAAGAAACAACTCGCTCTGCACAGTGCTCTTACAGCCTACCGGGAACATCTCTTCCAAAGGCCTGTGAAACGCAGTTTCTTTGCAGGCCTGATCTGGCTGAAGTAGGACTTCTGCTCTGGGTGTGCTACTTTGCCCTAGAGCTGAAAGGCACAACGTGCAGGCTTCTTTCCAAAGGGCGAGTTGGGCCCCACAGCATCTTGCTTCCAGCTCTTTGGGAAGCTAAGAAACAACTCGCTCTGCACAGTGCTCTTACAGCCTACCGGGAACATCTCTTCCAAAGGCCTGTGAAACGCAGTTTCTTTGCAGGCCTGATCTGGCTGAAGTAGGACTTCTGCTCTGGGTGTGCTACTTTGCCCTAGCGCTGAAAGGCACAACGTGCAGGCTTCTTTCCAAAGGGCGAGTTGGGCCCCACAGCATCTTGCTTCCAGCTCTTTGGGAAGCTAAGAAACAACTCGCTCTGCACAGTGCTCTTACAGCCTAGTGGGAACATCTCTTCCAAAGGCCGGTGAAACGCAGTTTCTTTGCAGGCCTGATCTGGCTGAAGTAGGACTTCTGCTCTGGGTGTGCTACTTTGCCCTAGAGCTGAAAGGCACAACGTGCAGGCTTCTTTCCAAAGGGCGAGTTGGGCCCCACAGCATCTTGCTTCCAGCTCTTTGGGAAGCTAAGAAACAACTCGCTCTGCACAGTGCTCTTACAGCCTAGTGGGAACATCTCTTCCAAAGGCCTGTGAAACGCAGTTTCTTTGCAGGCCTGATCTGGCTGAAGTAGGACTTCTGCTCTGGGTGTGCTACTTTGCCCTAGAGCTGAAAGGCACAACGTGCAGGCTTCTTTCCAAAGGGCGAGTTGGGCCCCACAGCATCTTGCTTCCAGCTCTTTGGGAAGCTAAGAAACAACTCGCTATGCACAGTGCTCTTACAGCCTACCGGGAACATCTCTTCCAAAGGCCTGTGAAACGCAGTTTCTTTGCAGGCCTGATCTGGCTGAAGTAGGACTTCTGCTCTGGGTGTGCTACTTTGCCCTAGAGCTGAAAGGCACAACGTGCAGGCTTCTTTCCAAAGGGCGAGTTGGGCCCCACAGCATCTTGCTTCCAGCTCTTTGGGAAGCTAAGAAACAACTCGCTCTGCACAGTGCTCTTACAGCCTAGTGGGAACATCTCTTCCAAAGGCCTGTGAAACGCAGTTTCTTTGCAGGCCTGATCTGGCTGAAGTAGGACTTCTGCTCTGGGTGTGCTACTTTGCCCTAGAGCTGAAAGGCACAACGTGCAGGCTTCTTTCCAAAGGGCGAGTTGGGCCCCACAGCATCTTGCTTCCAGCTCTTTGGGAAGCTAAGAAACAACTCGCTCTGCACAGTGCTCTTACAGCCTAGTGGGAACACCTCTTCCAAAGGCCGGTGAAACGCAGTTTCTTTGCAGGCCTGATCTGGCTGAAGTAGGACTTCTGCTCTGGGTGTGCTACTTTGCCCTAGAGCTGAAAGGCACAACGTGCAGGCTTCTTTCCAAAGGGCGAGTTGGGCCCCACAGCATCTTGCTTCCAGCTCTTTGGGAAGCTAAGAAACAACTCGCTCTGCACAGTGCTCTTACAGCCTAGTGGGAACATCTCTTCCAAAGGCCTGTGAAACGCAGTTTCTTTGCAGGCCTGATCTGGCTGAAGTAGGACTTCTGCTCTGGGTGTGCTACTTTGCCCTAGAGCTGAAAGGCACAACGTGCAGGCTTCTTTCCAAAGGGCGAGTTGGGCCCCACAGCATCTTGCTTCCAGCTCTTTGGGAAGCTAAGAAACAACTCGCTCTGCACAGTGCTCTTACAGCCTACCGGGAACATCTCTTCCAAAGGCCTGTGAAACGCAGTTTCTTTGCAGGCCTGATCTGGCTGAAGTAGGACTTCTGCTCTGGGTGTGCTACTTTGCCCTAGAGCTGAAAGGCACAACGTGCAGGCTTCTTTCCAAAGGGCGAGTTGGGCCCCACAGCATCTTGCTTCCAGCTCTTTGGGAAGCTAAGAAACAACTCGCTCTGCACAGTGCTCTTACAGCCTAGTGGGAACATCTCTTCCAAAGGCCGGTGAAACGCAGTTTCTTTGCAGGCCTGATCTGGCTGAAGTAGGACTTCTGCTCTGGGTGTGCTACTTTGCCCTAGAGCTGAAAGGCACAACGTGCAGGCTTCTTTCCAAAGGGCGAGTTGGGCCCCACAGCATCTTGCTTCCAGCTCTTTGGGAAGCTAAGAAACAACTCGCTCTGCACAGTGCTCTTACAGCCTACCGGGAACATCTCTTCCAAAGGCCTGTGAAACGCAGTTTCTTTGCAGGCCTGATCTGGCTGAAGTAGGACTTCTGCTCTGGGTGTGCTACTTTGCCCTAGAGCTGAAAGGCACAACGTGCAGGCTTCTTTCCAAAGGGCGAGTTGGGCCCCACAGCATCTTGCTTCCAGCTCTTTGGGAAGCTAAGAAACAACTCGCTCTGCACAGTGCTCTTACAGCCTAGTGGGAACATCTCTTCCAAAGGCCTGTGAAACGCAGTTTCTTTGCAGGCCTGATCTGGCTGAAGTAGGACTTCTGCTCTGGGTGTGCTACTTTGCCCTAGAGCTGAAAGGCACAACGTGCAGGCTTCTTTCCAAAGGGCGAGTTGGGCCCCACAGCATCTTGCTTCCAGCTCTTTGGGAAGCTAAGAAACAACTCGCTCTGCACAGTTCTCTTACAGCCTAGTGGGAACATCTCTTCCAAAGGCCTGTGAAACGCAGTTTCTTTGCAGGCCTGATCTGGCTGAAGTAGGACTTCTGCTCTGGGTGTGCTACTTTGCCCTAGACCTGAAAGGCACAACGTGCAGGCTTCTTTCCAAAGGGCGAGTTGGGCCCCACAGCATCTTGCTTCCAGCTCTTTGGGAAGCTAAGAAACAACTCGCTCTGCACAGTGCTCTTACAGCCTAGTGGGAACATCTCTTCCAAAGGCCTGTGAAACGCAGTTTCTTTGCAGGCCTGATCTGGCTGAAGTAGGACTTCTGCTCTGGGTGTGCTACTTTGCCCTAGAGCTGAAAGGCACAACGTGCAGGCTTCTTTCCAAAGGGCGAGTTGGGCCCCACAGCGTCTTGCTTCCAGCTCTTTGGGAAGCTAAGAAACAACTCGCTCTGCACAGTGCTCTTACAGCCTAGTGGGAACATCTCTTCCAAAGGCCTGTGAAACGCAGTTTCTTTGCAGGCCTGATCTGGCTGAAGTAGGACTTCTGCTCTGGGTGTGCTACTTTGCCCTAGAGCTGAAAGGCACAACGTGCAGGCTTCTTTCCAAAGGGCGAGTTGGGCCCAACAGCGTCTTGCTTCCAGCTCTTTGGGAAGCTAAGAAACAACTCGCTCTGCACAGTGCTCTTACAGCCTAGTGGGAACATCTCTTCCAAAGGCCTGTGAAACGCAGTTTCTTTGCAGGCCTGATCTGGCTGAAGTAGGACTTCTGCTCTGGGTGTGCTACTTTGCCCTAGAGCTGAAAGGCACAACGTGCAGGCTTCTTTCCAAAGGGCGAGTTGGGCCCCACAGCATCTTGCTTCCAGCTCTTTGGGAAGCTAAGAAACAACTCGCTCTGCACAGTGCTCTTACAGCCTACCGGGAACATCTCTTCCAAAGGCCTGTGAAACGCAGTTTCTTTGCAGGCCTGATCTGGCTGAAGTAGGACTTCTGCTCTGGGTGTGCTACTTTGCCCTAGAGCTGAAAGGCACAACGTGCAGGCTTCTTTCCAAAGGGCGAGTTGGGCCCCACAGCATCTTGCTTCCAGCTCTTTGGGAAGCTAAGAAACAACTCGCTCTGCACAGTGCTCTTACAGCCTAGTGGGAACATCTCTTCCAAAGGCCGGTGAAACGCAGTTTCTTTGCAGGCCTGATCTGGCTGAAGTAGGACTTCTGCTCTGGGTGTGCTACTTTGCCCTAGAGCTGAAAGGCACAACGTGCAGGCTTCTTTCCAAAGGGCGAGTTGGGCCCCACAGCATCTTGCTTCCAGCTCTTTGGGAAGCTAAGAAACAACTCGCTCTGCACAGTGCTCTTACAGCCTACCGGGAACATCTCTTCCAAAGGCCTGTGAAACGCAGTTTCTTTGCAGGCCTGATCTGGCTGAAGTAGGACTTCTGCTCTGGGTGTGCTACTTTGCCCTAGAGCTGAAAGGCACAACGTGCAGGCTTCTTTCCAAAGGGCGAGTTGGGCCCCACAGCATCTTGCTTCCAGCTCTTTGGGAAGCTAAGAAACAACTCGCTCTGCACAGTGCTCTTAAAGCCTAGTGGGAACATCTCTTCCAAAGGCCGGTGAAACGCAGTTACTTTGCAGGCCTGATCTGGCTGAAGTAGGACTTCTGCTCTGGGTGTGCTACTGTGCCCTAGAGCTGAAAGGCACAACGTGCAGGCTTCTTTCCAAAGGGCGAGTTGGGCCCCACAGCATCTTGCTTCCAGCTCTTTGGGAAGCTAAGAAACAACTCGCTCTGCACAGTGCTCTTACAGCCTAACGGGAACATCTCTTCCAAAGGCCTGTGAAACGCAGTTTCTTTGCAGGCCTGATCTGGCTGAAGTAGGACTTCTGCTCTGGGTGTGCTACTTTGCCCTAGAGCTGAAAGGCACAACGTGCAGGCTTCTTTCCAAAGGGCGAGTTGGGCCCCACAGCGTCTTGCTTCCAGCTCTTTGGGAACCTAAGAAACAACTCGCTCTGCACAGTGCTCTTACAGCCTAGTGGGAACATCTCTTCCAAAGGCCTGTGAAACGCAGTTTCTTTGCAGGCCTGATCTGGCTGAAGTAGGACTTCTGCTCTGGGTGTGCTACTTTGCCCTAGAGCTGAAAGGCACAACGTGCAGGCTTCTTTCCAAAGGGCGAGTTGGGCCCCACAGCATCTTGCTTCCAGCTCTTTGGGAAGCTAAGAAACAACTCGCTCTGCACAGTGCTCTTACAGCCTAGTGGGAACATCTCTTCCAAAGGCCTGTGAAACGCAGTTTCTTTGCAGGCCTGATCTGGCTGAAGTAGGACTTCTGCTCTGGGTGTGCTACTTTGCCCTAGAGCTGAAAGGCACAACGTGCAGGCTTCTTTCCAAAGGGCGAGTTGGGCCCCACAGCATCTTGCTTCCAGCTCTTTGGGAAGCTAAGAAACAACTCGCTCTGCACAGTGCTCTTACAGCCTACCGGGAACATCTCTTCCAAAGGCCTGTGAAACGCAGTTTCTTTGCAGGCCTGATCTGGCTGAAGTAGGACTTCTGCTCTGGGTGTGCTACTTTGCCCTAGAGCTGAAAGGCACAACGTGCAGGCTTCTTTCCAAAGGGCGAGTTGGGCCCCACAGCATCTTGCTTCCAGCTCTTTGGGAAGCTAAGAAACAACTCGCTCTGCACAGTGCTCTTACAGCCTACCGGGAACATCTCTTCCAAAGGCCGGTGAAACGCAGTTTCTTTGCAGGCCTGATCTGGCTGAAGTAGGACTTCTGCTCTGGGTGTGCTACTTTGCCCTAGAGCTGAAAGGCACAACGTGCAGGCTTCTTTCCAAAGGGCGAGTTGGGCCCCACAGCATCTTGCTTCCAGCTCTTTGGGAAGCTAAGAAACAACTCGCTCTGCACAGTGCTCTTACAGCCTACCGGGAACATCTCTTCCAAAGGCCTGTGAAACGCAGTTTCTTTGCTGGCCTGATCTGGCTGAAGTAGGACTTCTGCTCTGGGTGTGCTACTTTGCCCTAGAGCTGAAAGGCACAACGTGCAGGCTTCTTTCCAAAGGGCGAGTTGGGCCCCACAGCATCTTGCTTCCAGCTCTTTGGGAAGCTAAGAAACAACTCGCTCTGCACAGTGCTCTTAAAGCCTAGTGGGAACATCTCTTCCAAAGGCCGGTGAAACGCAGTTTCTTTGCAGGCCTGATCTGGCTGAAGTAGGACTTCTGCTCTGGGTGTGCTACTTTGCCCTAGAGCTGAAAGGCACAACGTGCAGGCTTCTTTCCAAAGGGCGAGTTGGGCCCCACAGCATCTTGCTTCCAGCTCTTTGGGAAGCTAAGAAACAACTCGCTCTGCACAGTGCTCTTACAGCCTAGTGGGAACATCTCTTCCAAAGGCCTGTGAAACGCAGTTTCTTTGCAGGCCTGATCTGGCTGAAGTAGGACTTCTGCTCTGGGTGTGCTACTTTGCCCTAGAGCTGAAAGGCACAACGTGCAGGCTTCTTTCCAAAGGGCGAGTTGGGCCCCACAGCATCTTGCTTCCAGCTCTTTGGGAAGCTCAGAAACAACTCGCTCTGCACAGTGCTCTTACAGCCTAGTGGGAACATCTCTTCCAAAGGCCTGTGAAACGCAGTTTCTTTGCAGGCCTGATCTGGCTGAAGTAGGACTTCTGCTCTGGGTGTGCTACTTTGCCCTAGAGCTGAAAGGCACAACGTGCAGGCTTCTTTCCAAAGGGCGAGTTGGGCCCCAAAGCATCTTGCTTCCAGCTCTTTGGGAAGCTAAGAAACAACTCGCTCTGCACAGTGCTCTTACAGCCTACGGGGAACATCTCTTCCAAAGGCCTGTGAAACGCAGTTTCTTTGCAGGCCTGATCTGGCTGAAGTAGGACTTCTGCTCTGGGTGTGCTACTTTGCCCTAGAGCTGAAAGGCACAACGTGCAGGCTTCTTTCCAAAGGGCGAGTTGGGCCCCACAGCATCTTGCTTCCAGCTCTTTGGGAAGCTAAGAAACAACTCGCTCTGCACAGTGCTCTTACAGCCTACCGGGAACATCTCTTCCAAAGGCCTGTGAAACGCAGTTTCTTTGCAGGCCTGATCTGGCTGAAGTAGGACTTCTGCTCTGGGTGTGCTACTTTGCCCTAGAGCTGAAAGGCACAACGTGCAGGCTTCTTTCCAAAGGGCGAGTTGGGCCCCACAGCATCTTGCTTCCAGCTCTTTGGGAAGCTAAGAAACAACTCGCTCTGCACAGTGCTCTTACAGCCTACTGGGAACATCTCTTCCAAAGGCCTGTGAAACGCAGTTTCTTTGCAGGCCTGATCTGGCTGAAGTAGGACTTCTGCTCTGGGTGTGCTACTTTGCCTTAGAGCTGAAAGGCACAACGTGCAGGCTTCTTTCCAAAGGGCGAGTTGGGCCCCACAGCATCTTGCTTCCAGCTCTTTGGGAAGCTAAGAAACAACTCGCTCTGCACAGTGCTCTTACAGCCTAGTGGGAACATCTCTTCCAAAGGCCTGTGAAACGCAGTTTCTTTGCAGGCCTGATCTGGCTGAAGTAGGACTTCGGCTCTGGGTGTGCTACTTTGCCCTAGAGCTGAAAGGCACAACGTGCAGGCTTCTTTCCAAAGGGCGAGTTGGGCCCCACAGCATCTTGCTTCCAGCTCTTTGGGAAGCTAAGAAACAACACGCTCTGCACAGTGCTCTTACAGCCTAGTGGGAACATCTCTTCCAAAGGCCTGTGAAACGCAGTTTCTTTGCAGGCCTGATCTGGCTGAAGTAGGACTTCTGCTCTGGGTGTGCTACTTTGCCCTAGAGCTGAAAGGCACAACGTGCAGGCTTCTTTCCAAAGGGCGAGTTGGGCCCCACACCATCTTGCTACCAGCTCTTTGGGAAGCTAAGAAACAACTCGCTCTGCACAGTGCTCTTACAGCCTAGTGGGAACATCTCTTCCAAAGGCCTGTGAAACGCAGTTTCTTTGCAGGCCTGATCTGGCTGAAGTAGGACTTCTGCTCTGGGTGTGCTACTTTGCCCTAGAGCTGAAAGGCACAACGTGCAGGCTTCTTTCCAAAGGGCGAGTTGGGCCCCACAGCATCTTGCTTCCAGCTCTTTGGGAAGCTAAGAAACAACTCGCTCTGCAAAGTGCTCTTACAGCCTACCGGGAACATCTCTTCCAAAGGCCTGTGAAACGCAGTTTCTTTGCAGGCCTGATCTGGCTGAAGTAGGACTTCTGCTCTGGGTGTGCTACTTTGCCCTAGAGCTGAAAGGCACAACGTGCAGGCTTCTTTCCAAAGGGCGAGTTGGGCCCCACAGCATCTTGCTTCCAGCTCTTTGGGAAGCTAAGAAACAACTCGCTCTGCACAGTGCTCTTACAGCCTAGTGGGAACATCTCTTCCAAAGGCCTGTGAAACGCCGTTTCTTTGCAGGCCTGATCTGGCTGAAGTAGGACTTCTGCTCTGGGTGTGCTACTTTGCCCTAGAGCTGAAAGGCACAACGTGCAGGCTTCTTTCCAAAGGGCGAGTTGGGCCCCACAGCATCTTGCTTCCAGCTCTTTGGGAAGCTAAGAAACAACTCGCTCTGCACAGTGCTCTTACAGCCTAGTGGGAACATCTCTTCCAAAGGCCTGTGAAACGCAGTTTCTTTGCAGGCCTGATCTGGCTGAAGTAGGACTTCTGCTCTGGGTGTGCTACTTTGCCCTAGAGCTGAAAGGCACAACGTGCAGGCTTCTTTCCAAAGGGCGAGTTGGGCCCCACAGCATCTTGCTTCCAGCTCTTTGGGAAGCTAAGAAACAACTCGCTCTGCACAGTGCTCTTACAGCCTACTGGGAACATCTCTTCCAAAGGCCTGTGAAACGCAGTTTCTTTGCAGGCCTGATCTGGCTGAAGTAGGACTTCTGCTCTGGGTGTGCTACTTTGCCCTAGAGCTGAAAGGCACAACGTGCAGGCTTCTTTCCAAAGGGCGAGTTGGGCCCCACAGCATCTTGCTTCCAGCTCTTTGGGAAGCTAAGAAACAACTCGCTCTGCACAGTGCTCCTACAGCCTAGTGGGAACATCTCTTCCAAAGGCCTGTGAAACGCAGTTTCTTTGCAGGCCTGATCTGGCTGAAGTAGGACTTCTGCTCTGGGTGTGCTACTTTGCCCTAGAGCTGAAAGGCACAACGTGCAGGCTTCTTTCCAAAGGGCGAGTTGGGCCCCACAGCATCTTGCTTCCAGCTCTTTGGGAAGCTAAGAAACAACTCGCTCTGCACAGTGCTCTTACAGCCTAGTGGGAACATCTCTTCCAAAGGCCTGTGAAACGCAGTTTCTTTGCAGGCCTGATCTGGCTGAAGTAGGACTTCTGCTCTGGGTGTGCTACTTTGCCCTAGAGCTGAAAGGCACAACGTGCAGGCTTCTTTCCAAAGGGCGAGTTGGGCCCCACAGCATCTTGCTTCCAGCTCTTTGGGAAGCTAAGAAACAACTCGCTCTGCACAGTGCTCTTACAGCCTACCGGGAACATCTCTTCCAAAGGCCTGTGAAACGCAGTTTCTTTGCAGGCCTGATCTGGCTGAAGTAGGACTTCTGCTCTGGGTGTGCTACTTTGCCCTAGAGCTGAAAGGCACAACGTGCAGGCTTCTTTCCAAAGGGCGAGTTGGGCCCCACAGCATCTTGCTTCCAGCTCTTTGGGAAGCTAAGAAACAACTCGCTCTGCACAGTGCTCTTACAGCCTAGTGGGAACATCTCTTCCAAAGGCCTGTGAAACGCCGTTTCTTTGCAGGCCTGATCTGGCTGAAGTAGGACTTCTGCTCTGGGTGTGCTACTTTGCCCTAGAGCTGAAAGGCACAACGTGCAGGCTTCTTTCCAAAGGGCGAGTTGGGCCCCACAGCATCTTGCTTCCAGCTCTTTGGGAAGCTAAGAAACAACTCGCTCTGCACAGTGCTCTTACAGCCTAGTGGGAACATCTCTTCCAAAGGCCTGTGAAACGCAGTTTCTTTGCAGGCCTGATCTGGCTGAAGTAGGACTTCTGCTCTGGGTGTGCTACTTTGCCCTAGAGCTGAAAGGCACAACGTGCAGGCTTCTTTCCAAAGGGCGAGTTGGGCCCCACAGCATCTTGCTTCCAGCTCTTTGGGAAGCTAAGAAACAACTCGCTCTGCACAGTGCTCTTACAGCCTACTGGGAACATCTCTTCCAAAGGCCTGTGAAACGCAGTTTCTTTGCAGGCCTGATCTGGCTGAAGTAGGACTTCTGCTCTGGGTGTGCTACTTTGCCCTAGAGCTGAAAGGCACAACGTGCAGGCTTCTTTCCAAAGGGCGAGTTGGGCCCCACAGCATCTTGCTTCCAGCTCTTTGGGAAGCTAAGAAACAACTCGCTCTGCACAGTGCTCTTACAGCCTAGTGGGAACATCTCTTCCAAAGGCCTGTGAAACGCAGTTTCTTTGCAGGCCTGATCTGGCTGAAGTAGGACTTCTGCTCTGGGTGTGCTACTTTGCCCTAGAGCTGAAAGGCACAACGTGCAGGCTTCTTTCCAAAGGGCGAGTTGGGCCCCACAGCATCTTGCTTCCAGCTCTTTGGGAAGCTAAGAAACAACTCGCTCTGCACAGTGCTCTTACAGCCTAGTGGGAACATCTCTTCCAAAGGCCTGTGAAACGCAGTTTCTTTGCAGGCCTGATCTGGCTGAAGTAGGACTTCTGCTCTGGGTGTGCTACTTTGCCCTAGAGCTGAAAGGCACAACGTGCAGGCTTCTTTCCAAAGGGCGAGTTGGGCCCCACAGCATCTTGCTTCCAGCTCTTTGGGAAGCTAAGAAACAACTCGCTCTGCACAGTGCTCTTACAGCCTACCGGGAACATCTCTTCCAAAGGCCTGTGAAACGCAGTTTCTTTGCAGGCCTGATCTGGCTGAAGTAGGACTTCTGCTCTGGGTGTGCTACTTTGCCCTAGAGCTGAAAGGCACAACGTGCAGGCTTCTTTCCAAAGGGCGAGTTGGGCCCCACAGCATCTTGCTTCCAGCTCTTTGGGAAGCTAAGAAACAACTCGCTCTGCACAGTGCTCTTACAGCCTACCGGGAACATCTCTTCCAAAGGCCTGTGAAACGCAGTTTCTTTGCAGGCCTGATCTGGCTGAAGTAGGACTTCTGCTCTGGGTGTGCTACTTTGCCCTAGAGCTGAAAGGCACAACGTGCAGGCTTCTTTCCAAAGGGCGAGTTGGGCCCCACAGCATCTTGCTTCCAGCTCTTTGGGAAGCTAAGAAACAACTCGCTCTGCACAGTGCTCTTACAGCCTACGGGGAACATCTCTTCCAAAGGCCTGTGAAACGCAGTTTCTTTGCAGGCCTGATCTGGCTGAAGTAGGACTTCTGCTCTGGGTGTGCTACTTTGCCCTAGAGCTGAAAGGCACAACGTGCAGGCTTCTTTCCAAAGGGCGAGTTGGGCCCCACAGCATCTTGCTTCCAGCTCTTTGGGAAGCTAAGAAACAACTCGCTCTGCACAGTGCTCTTACAGCCTAGTGGGAACATCTCTTCCAAAGGCCTGTGAAACGCAGTTTCTTTGCAGGCCTGATCTGGCTGAAGTAGGACTTCTGCTCTGGGTGTGCTACTTTGCCCTAGAGCTGAAAGGCACAACTTGCAGGCTTCTTTCCAAAGGGCGAGTTGGGTCCCACAGCATCTTGCTTCCAGCTCTTTGGGAAGCTAAGAAACAACTCGCTCTGCACAGTGCTCTTACAGCCTAGTGGGAACATCTCTTCCAAAGGCCTGTGAAACGCAGTTTCTTTGCAGGCCTGCTCTGGCTGAAGTAGGACTTCTGCTCTGGGTGTGCTACTTTGCCCTAGAGCTGAAAGGCACAACGTGCAGGCTTCTTTCCAAAGGGCGAGTTGGGCCCCACAGCATCTTGCTTCCAGCTCTTTGGGAAGCTAAGAAACAACTCGCTCTGCACAGTGCTCTTACAGCCTACCGGGAACATCTCTTCCAAAGGCCTGTGAAACGCAGTTTCTTTGCAGGCCTGATCTGGCTGAAGTAGGACTTCTGCTCTGGGTGTGCTACTTTGCCCTAGAGCTGAAAGGCACAACCTGCAGGCTTCTTTCCAAAGGGCGAGTTGGGCCCCACAGCATCTTGCTTCCAGCTCTTTGGGAAGCTAAGAAACAACTCGCTCTGCACAGTGTTCTTACAGCCTACCGGGAACATCTCTTCCAAAGGCCTGTGAAACGCAGTTTCTTTGCAGGCCTGATCTGGCTGAAGTAGGACTTCTGCTCTGGGTGTGCTACTTTGCCCTAGAGCTGAAAGGCACAACGTGCAGGCTTCTTTCCAAAGGGCGAGTTGGGCCCCACAGCATCTTGCTTCCAGCTCTTTGGGAAGCTAAGAAACAACTCGCTCTGCACAGTGCTCTTACAGCCTAGTGGGAACATCTCTTCCAAAGGCCTGTGAAACGCAGTTTCTTTGCAGGCCTGATCTGGCTGAAGTAGGACTTCTGCTCTGGGTGTGCTACTTTGCCCTAGAGCTGAAAGGCACAACGTGCAGGCTTCTTTCCAAAGGGCGAGTTGGGCCCCACAGCATCTTGCTTCCAGCTCTTTGGGAAGCTAAGAAACAACTCGCTCTGCACAGTGCTCTTACAGCCTACCGGGAACATCTCTTCCAAAGGCCTGTGAAACGCAGTTTCTTTGCAGGCCTGATCTGGCTGAAGTAGGACTTCTGCTCTGGGTGTGCTACTTTGCCCTAGAGCTGAAAGGCACAACGTGCAGGCTTCTTTCCAAAGGGCGAGTTGGGCCCCACAGCATCTTGCTTCCAGCTCTTTGGGAAGCTAAGAAACAACTCGCTCTGCACAGTGCTCTTACAGCCTACCGGGAACATCTCTTCCAAAGGCCTGTGAAACGCAGTTTCTTTGCAGGCCTGATCTGGCTGAAGTAGGACTTCTGCTCTGGGTGTGCTACTTTGCCCTAGAGCTGAAAGGCACAACGTGCAGGCTTCTTTCCAAAGGGCGAGTTGGGCCCCACAGCATCTTGCTTCCAGCTCTTTGGGAAGCTAAGAAACAACTCGCTCTGCACAGTGCTCTTACAGCCTACGGGGAACATCTCTTCCAAAGGCCTGTGAAACGCAGTTTCTTTGCAGGCCTGATCTGGCTGAAGTAGGACTTCTGCTCTGGGTGTGCTACTTTGCCCTAGAGCTGAAAGGCACAACGTGCAGGCTTCTTTCCAAAGGGCGAGTTGGGCCCCACAGCATCTTGCTTCCAGCTCTTTGGGAAGCTAAGAAACAACTCGCTCTGCACAGTGCTCTTACAGCCTAGTGGGAACATCTCTTCCAAAGGCCTGTGAAACGCAGTTTCTTTGCAGGCCTGATCTGGCTGAAGTAGGACTTCTGCTCTGGGTGTGCTACTTTGCCCTAGAGCTGAAAGGCACAACTTGCAGGCTTCTTTCCAAAGGGCGAGTTGGGTCCCACAGCATCTTGCTTCCAGCTCTTTGGGAAGCTAAGAAACAACTCGCTCTGCACAGTGCTCTTACAGCCTAGTGGGAACATCTCTTCCAAAGGCCTGTGAAACGCAGTTTCTTTGCAGGCCTGCTCTGGCTGAAGTAGGACTTCTGCTCTGGGTGTGCTACTTTGCCCTAGAGCTGAAAGGCACAACGTGCAGGCTTCTTTCCAAAGGGCGAGTTGGGCCCCACAGCATCTTGCTTCCAGCTCTTTGGGAAGCTAAGAAACAACTCGCTCTGCACAGTGCTCTTACAGCCTACCGGGAACATCTCTTCCAAAGGCCTGTGAAACGCAGTTTCTTTGCAGGCCTGATCTGGCTGAAGTAGGACTTCTGCTCTGGGTGTGCTACTTTGCCCTAGAGCTGAAAGGCACAACCTGCAGGCTTCTTTCCAAAGGGCGAGTTGGGCCCCACAGCATCTTGCTTCCAGCTCTTTGGGAAGCTAAGAAACAACTCGCTCTGCACAGTGTTCTTACAGCCTACCGGGAACATCTCTTCCAAAGGCCTGTGAAACGCAGTTTCTTTGCAGGCCTGATCTGGCTGAAGTAGGACTTCTGCTCTGGGTGTGCTACTTTGCCCTAGAGCTGAAAGGCACAACGTGCAGGCTTCTTTCCAAAGGGCGAGTTGGGCCCCACAGCATCTTGCTTCCAGCTCTTTGGGAAGCTAAGAAACAACTCGCTCTGCACAGTGCTCTTACAGCCTAGTGGGAACATCTCTTCCAAAGGCCTGTGAAACGCAGTTTCTTTGCAGGCCTGATCTGGCTGAAGTAGGACTTCTGCTCTGGGTGTGCTACTTTGCCCTAGAGCTGAAAGGCACAACGTGCAGGCTTCTTTCCAAAGGGCGAGTTGGGCCCCACAGTATCTTGCTTCCAGCTCTTTGGGAAGCTAAGAAACAACTCGCTCAGCACAGTGCTCTTACAGCCTAGTGGGAACATCTCTTCCAAAGGCCTGTGAAACGCAGTTTCTTTGCAGGCCTGATCTGGCTGAAGTAGGACTTCTGCTCTGGGTGTGCTACTTTGCCCTAGAGCTGAAAGGCACAACGTGCAGGCTTCTTTCCAAAGGGCGAGTTGGGCCACACAGCATCTTGCTTCCAGCTCTTTGGGAAGCTAAGAAACAACTCGCTCTGCACAGTGCTCTTACAGCCTACCGGGAACATCTCTTCCAAAGGCCTGTGAAACGCAGTTTCTTTGCAGGCCTGATCTGGCTGAAGTAGGACTTCTGCTCTGGGTGTGCTACTTTGCCCTAGAGCTGAAAGGCACAACGTGCAGGCTTGTTTCCAAAGGGCGAGTTGGGCCCCACAGCATCTTGCTTCCAGCTCTTTGGGAAGCTAAGAAACAACTCGCTCTGCACAGTGCTCTTACAGCCTAGCGGGAACATCTCTTCCAAAGGCCTGTGAAACGCAGTTTCTTTGCAGGCCTGATCTGGCTGAAGTAGGACTTCTGCTCTGGGTGTGCTACTTTGCCCTAGAGCTGAAAGGCACAACGTGCAGGCTTCTTTCCAAAGGGCGAGTTGGGCCCCACAGCATCTTGCTTCCAGCCCTTTGGGAAGCTAAGAAACAACTCGCTCTGCACAGTGCTCTTACAGCCTAGTGGGAACATCTCTTCAAAAGGCCTGTGAAACGCAGTTTCTTTGCAGGCCTGATCTGGCTGAAGTAGGACTTCTGCTCTGGGTGTGCTACTTTGCCCTAGAGCTGAAAGGCACAACGTGCAGGCTTCTTTCCAAAGGGCGAGTTGGGCCCCACAGCATCTTGCTTCCAGCTCTTTGGGAAGCTCAGAAACAACTCGCTCTGCACAGTGCTCTTAAAGCCTAGTGGGAACATCTCTTCCAAAGGCCTGTGAAACGCAGTTTCTTTGCAGGCCTGATCTGGCTGAAGTAGGACTTCTGCTCTGGGTGTGCTACTTTGCCCTAGAGCTGAAAGGCACAACGAGCAGGCTTCTTTCCAAAGGGCGAGTTGGGCCCCACAGCATCTTGCTTCCAGCTCTTTGGGAAGCTAAGAAACAACTCGCTGTGCACAGTGCTCTTACAGCCTACCGGGAACATCTCTTCCAAAGGCCTGTGAAACGCAGTTTCTTTGCAGGCCTGATCTGGCTGAAGTAGGACTTCTGCTCTGGGTGTGCTACTTTGCCCTAGAGCTGAAAGGCACAACGTGCAGGCTTCTTTCCAAAGGGCGAGTTGGGCCCCACAGCATCTTGCTTCCAGCTCTTTGGGAATCTAAGAAACAACTCGCTCTGCACAGTGCTCTTACAGCCTACCGGGAACATCTCTTCCAAAGGCCTGTGAAACGCAGTTTCTTTGCAGGCCTGATCTGGCTGAAGTAGGACTTCTGCTCTGGGTGTGCTACTTTGCCCTAGAGCTGAAAGGCACAACGTGCAGGCTTCTTTCCAAAGGGCGAGTTGGGCCCCACAGCATCTTGCTTCCAGCTCTCTGGGAAGCTAAGAAACAACTCGCTCTGCACAGTGCTCTTACAGCCTAGTGGGAACATCTCTTCCAAAGGCCTGTGAAACGCAGTTTCTTTGCAGGCCTGATCTGGCTGAAGTAGGACTTCTGCTCTGGGTGTGCTACTTTGCCCTAGAGCTGAAAGGCACAACGTGCAGGCTTCTTTCCAAAGGGCGAGTTGGGCCCCACAGCATCTTGCTTCCAGCTCTTTGGGAAGCTAAGAAACAACTCGCTCTGCACAGTGCTCTTACAGCCTACCGGGAACATCTCTTCCAAAGGCCTGTGAAACGCAGTTTCTTTGCAGGCCTGATCTGGCTGAAGTAGGACTTCTGCTCTGGGTGTGCTACTTTGCCCTAGAGCTGAAAGGCACAACGTGCAGGCTTCTTTCCAAAGGGCGAGTTGGGCCCCACAGCATCTTGCTTCCAGCTCTTTGGGAAGCTAAGAAACAACTCGCTCTGCACAGTGCTCTTACAGCCTACCGGGAACATCTCTTCCAAAGGCCTGTGAAACGCAGTTTCTTTGCAGGCCTGATCTGGCTGAAGTAGGACTTCTGCTCTGGGTGTGCTACTTTGCCCTAGAGCTGAAAGGCACAACGTGCAGGCTTCTTTCCAAAGGGCGAGTTGGGCCCCACAGCATCTTGCTTCCAGCTCTTTGGGAAGCTAAGAAACAACTCGCTCTGCACAGTGCTCTTACAGCCTAGTGGGATCATCTCTTCCAAAGGCCTGTGAAACGCAGTTTCTTTGCAGGCCTGATCTGGCTGAAGTAGGACTTCTGCTCTGGGTGTGCTACTTTGCCCTAGAGCTGAAAGGCACAACGTGCAGGCTTCTTTCCAAAGGGCGAGTTGGGCCCCACAGCATCTTGCTTCCAGCTCTTTGGGAAGCTAAGAAACAACTCGCTCTGCACAGTGCTCTTACAGCCTACCGGGAACATCTCTTCCAAAGGCCTGTGAAACGCAGTTTCTTTGCAGGCCTGATCTGGCTGAAGTAGGACTTCTGCTCTGGGTGTGCTACTTTTCCCTAAAGCTGAAAGGCACAACGTGCAGGCTTCCCTCCAAAGGGCGAGTTGGGCCCCACAGCATCTTGCTTCCAGCTCTTTGGGAAGCTAAGAAACAACTCGCTCTGCACAGTGCTCTTACAGCCTACCGGGAACATCTCTTCCAAAGGCCTGTGAAACGCAGTTTCTTTGCAGGCCTGATCTGGCTGAAGTAGGACTTCTGCTCTGGGTGTGCTACTTTGCCCTAGAGCTGAAAGGCACAACGTGCAGGCTTCTTTCCAAAGGGCGAGTTGGGCCCCACAGCATCTTGCTTCCAGCTCTTTGGGAAGCTAAGAAACAACTCGCTCTGCACAGTGCTCTTACAGCCTACCGGGAACATATCTTCCAAAGGCCTGTGAAACGCAGTTTCTTTGCAGGCCTGATCTGGCTGAAGTAGGACTTCTGCTCTGGGTGTGCTACTTTGCCCTAGAGCTGAAAGGCACAACGTGCAGGCTTCTTTCCAAAGGGCGAGTTGGGCCCCACAGCATCTTGCTTCCAGCTCTTTGGGAAGCTAAGAAACAACTCGCTCTGCACAGTGCTCTTACAGCCTAGCGGGAACATCTCTTCCAAAGGCCTGTGAAACGCAGTTTCTTTGCAGGCCTGATCTGGCTGAAGTAGGACTTCTGCTCTGGGTGTGCTACTTTGCCCTAGAGCTGAAAGGCACAACGTGCAGGCTTCTTTCCAAAGGGCGAGTTGGGCCCCACAGCATCTTGCTTCCAGCTCTTTGGGAAGCTAAGAAACAACTCGCTCTGCACAGTGCTCTTACAGCCTAGTGGGAACATCTCTTCCAAAGGCCTGTGAAACGCAGTTTCTTTGCAGGCCTGATCTGGCTGAAGTAGGACTTCTGCTCTGGGTGTGCTACTTTGCCCTAGAGCTGAAAGGCACAACGTGCAGGCTTCTTTCCAAAGGGCGAGTTGGGCCCCACAGCATCTTGCTTCCAGCTCTTTGGGAAGCTAAGAAACAACTCGCTCTGCACAGTGCTCTTACAGCCTACCGGGAACATCTCTTCCAAAGGCCTGTGAAACGCAGTTTCTTTGCAGGCCTGATCTGGCTGAAGTAGGACTTCTGCTCTGGGTGTGCTACTTTGCCCTAGAGCTGAAAGGCACAACGTGCAGGCTTCTTTCCAAAGGGCGAGTTGGGCCCCACAGCATCTTGCTTCCAGCTCTTTGGGAAGCTAAGAAACAACTCGCTCTGCACAGTGCTCTTACAGCCTAGTGGGAACATCTCTTCCAAAGGCCTGTGAAACGCAGTTTCTTTGCAGGCCTGATCTGGCTGAAGTAGGACTTCTGCTCTGGGTGTGCTACTTTGCCCTAGAGCTGAAAGGCACAACGTGCAGGCTTCTTTCCAAAGGGCGAGTTGGGCCCCACAGCATCTTGCTTCCAGCTCTTTGGGAAGCTAAGAAACAACTCGCTCTGCACAGTGCTCTTACAGCCTACCGGGAACATCTCTTCCAAAGGCCTGTGAAACGCAGTTTCTTTGCAGGCCTGATCTGGCTGAAGTAGGACTTCTGCTCTGGGTGTGCTACTTTGCCCTAGAGCTGAAAGGCACAACGTGCAGGCTTCTTTCCAAAGGGCGAGTTGGGCCCCACAGCATCTTGCTTCCGGCTCTTTGGGAAGCTAAGAAACAACTCGCTCTGCACAGTGCTCTTACAGCCTACCGGGAACATCTCTTCCAAAGGCCTGTGAAACGCAGTTTCTTTGCAGGCCTGATCTGGCTGAAGTAGGACTTCTGCTCTGGGTGTGCTACTTTGCCCTAGAGCTGAAAGGCACAACGTGCAGGCTTCTTTCCAAAGGGCGAGTTGGGCCCCACAGCAACTTGCTTCCGGCTCTTTGGGAAGCTAAGAAACAACTCGCTCTGCACAGTGCTCATACAGCCTAGTGGGAACATCTCTTCCAAAGGCCTGTGAAACGCAGTTTCTTTGCAGGCCTGATCTGGCTGAAGTAGGACTTCTGCTCTGGGTGTGCTACTTTGCCCTAGAGCTGAAAGGCACAACGTGCAGGCTTCTTTCCAAAGGGCGAGTTGGGCCCCACAGCATCTTGCTTCCAGCTCTTTGGGAAGCTAAGAAACAACTCGCTCTGCACAGTGCTCTTACAGCCTAGTGGGAACATCTCTTCCAAAGGCCTGTGAAACGCAGTTTCTTTGCAGGCCTGATCTGGCTGAAGTAGGACTTCTGCTCTGGGTGTGCTACTTTGCCCTAGAGCTGAAAGGCACAACGTGCAGGCTTCTTTCCAAAGGGCGAGTTGGGCCCCACAGCATCTTGCTTCCAGCTCTTTGGGAAGCTCAGAAACAACTCGCTCTGCACAGTGCTCTTACAGCCTAGTGGGAACATCTCTTCCAAAGGCCTGTGAAACGCAGTTTCTTTGCAGGCCTGATCTGGCTGAAGTAGGACTTCTGCTCTGGGTGTGC
The DNA here is from genome assembly GCF_041296265.1 of Equus caballus. Taxonomy (NCBI): domain Eukaryota; kingdom Metazoa; phylum Chordata; class Mammalia; order Perissodactyla; family Equidae; genus Equus; species Equus caballus. The sequence goes on along the minus strand of NW_027222394.1, from coordinate 11,957,613 downwards.
TACTTTGCCCTAGAGCTGAAAGGCACAACGAGCAGGCTTCTTTCCAAAGGGCGAGTTGGGCCCCACAGCATCTTGCTTCCAGCTCTTTGGGAAGCTAAGAAACAACTCGCTGTGCACAGTGCTCTTACAGCCTACCGGGAACATCTCTTCCAAAGGCCTGTGAAACGCAGTTTCTTTGCAGGCCTGATCTGGCTGAAGTAGGACTTCTGCTCTGGGTGTGCTACTTTGCCCTAGAGCTGAAAGGCACAACGTGCAGGCTTCTTTCCAAAGGGCGAGTTGGGCCCCACAGCATCTTGCTTCCAGCTCTTTGGGAAGCTAAGAAACAACTCGCTCTGCACAGTGCTCTTACAGCCTAGTGGGAACATCTCTTCCAAAGGCCTGTGAAACGCAGTTTCTTTGCAGGCCTGATCTGGCTGAAGTAGGACTTCTGCTCTGGGTGTGCTACTTTGCCCTAGAGCTGAAAGGCACAACGTGCAGGCTTCTTTCCAAAGGGCGAGTTGGGCCCCACAGCATCTTGCTTCCGGCTCTTTGGGAAGCTAAGAAACAACTCGCTCTGCACAGTGCTCTTACAGCCTACCGGGAACATCTCTTCCAAAGGCCTGTGAAACGCAGTTTCTTTGCAGGCCTGATCTGGCTGAAGTAGGACTTCTGCTCTGGGTGTGCTACTTTGCCCTAGAGCTGAAAGGCACAACGTGCAGGCTTCTTTCCAAAGGGCGAGTTGGGCCCCACAGCATCTTGCTTCCAGCTCTTTGGGAAGCTAAGAAACAACTCGCTCTGCACAGTGCTCTTACAGCCTACCGGGAAAATCTCTTCCAAAGGCCTGTGAAACGCAGTTTCTTTGCAGGCCTGATCTGGCTGAAGTAGGACTTCTGCTCTGGGTGTGCTACTTTGCCCTAGAGCTGAAAGGCACAACGTGCAGGCTTCTTTCCAAAGGGCGAGTTGGGCCCCACAGCATCTTGCTTCCAGCTCTTTGGGAAGCTAAGAAACAACTCGCTCTGCACAGTGCTCTTACAGCCTACCGGGAACATCTCTTCCAAAGGCCTGTGAAACGCAGTTTCTTTGCAGGCCTGATCTGGCTGAAGTAGGACTTCTGCTCTGGGTGTGCTACTTTGCCCTAGAGCTGAAAGGCACAACGTGCAGGCTTCTTTCCAAAGGGCGAGTTGGGCCCCACAGCATCTTGCTTCCGGCTCTTTGGGAAGCTAAGAAACAACTCGCTCTGCACAGTGCTCTTACAGCCTACCGGGAACATCTCTTCCAAAGGCCTGTGAAACGCAGTTTCTTTGCAGGCCTGATCTGGCTGAAGTAGGACTTCTGCTCTGGGTGTGCTACTTTGCCCTAGAGCTGAAAGGCACAACGTGCAGGCTTCTTTCCAAAGGGCGAGTTGGGCCCCACAGCATCTTGCTTCCAGCTCTTTGGGAAGCTAAGAAACAACTCGCTCTGCACAGTGCTCTTACAGCCTACCGGGAAAATCTCTTCCAAAGGCCTGTGAAACGCAGTTTCTTTGCAGGCCTGATCTGGCTGAAGTAGGACTTCTGCTCTGGGTGTGCTACTTTGCCCTAGAGCTGAAAGGCACAACGTGCAGGCTTCTTTCCAAAGGGCGAGTTGGGCCCCACAGCATCTTGCTTCCAGCTCTTTGGGAAGCTAAGAAACAACTCGCTCTGCACAGTGCTCTTACAGCCTACCGGGAACATCTCTTCCAAAGGCCTGTGAAACGCAGTTTCTTTGCAGGCCTGATCTGGCTGAAGTAGGACTTCTGCTCTGGGTGTGCTACTTTGCCCTAGAGCTGAAAGGCACAACGTGCAGGCTTCTTTCCAAAGGGCGAGTTGGGCCCCACAGCATCTTGCTTCCAGCTCTTTGGGAAGCTAAGAAACAACTCGCTCTGCACAGTGCTCTTACAGCCTAGTGGGAACATCTCTTCCAAAGGCCTGTGAAACGCAGTTTCTTTGCAGGCCTGATCTGGCTGAAGTAGGACTTCTGCTCTGGGTGTGCTACTTTGCCCTAGAGCTGAAAGGCACAACGTGCAGGCTTCTTTCCAAAGGGCGAGTTGGGCCCCACAGCATCTTGCTTCCAGCTCTTTGGGAAGCTAAGAAACAACTCGCTCTGCACAGTGCTCTTACAGCCTAGTGGGAACATCTCTTCCAAAGGCCTGTGAAACGCAGTTTCTTTGCAGGCCTGATCTGGCTGAAGTAGGACTTCTGCTCTGGGTGTGCTACTTTGCCCTAGAGCTGAAAGGCACAACGTGCAGGCTTCTTTCCAAAGGGCGAGTTGGGCCCCAAAGCATCTTGCTTCCAGCTCTTTGGGAAGCTAAGAAACAACATGCTCTGCACAGTGCTATTACAGCCTACCGGGAACATCTCTTCCAAAGGCCTGTGAAACGCAGTTCTTTGCAGGCCTGATCTGGCTGAAGTAGGACTTCTGCTCTGCGTGTGCTACTTTGCCCTAGAGCTGAAAGGCACAACGTGCAGGCTTCTTTCCAAAGGGCGAGTTGGGCCCCACAGCATCTTGCTTCCAGCTCTTTGGGAAGCTAATAAACAACTCGCTCTGCACAGTGCTCTTACAGCCTACCGGGAACATCTCTTCCAAAGGCCTGTGAAACGCAGTTTCTTTGCAGGCCTGATCTGGCTGAAGTAGGACTTCTGCTCTGGGTGTGCTACTTTGCCCTAGAGCTGAAAGGCACAACGTGCAGGCTTCTTTCCAAAGGGCGAGTTGGGCCTCACAGCATCTTGCTTCCGGCTCTTTGGGAAGCTAAGAAACAACTCGCTCTGCACAGTGCTCATACAGCCTAGTGGGAACATCTCTTCCAAAGGCCTGTGAAACGCAGTTTCTTTGCAGGCCTGATCTGGCTGAAGTAGGACTTCTGCTCTGGGTGTGCTACTTTGCCCTAGAGCTGAAAGGCACAACGTGCAGGCTTCTTTCCAAAGGGCGAGTTGGGCCCCACAGCATCTTGCTTCCAGCTCTTTGGGAAGCTAAGAAACAACTCGCTCTGCACAGTGCTCTTACAGCCTAGTGGGAACATCTCTTCCAAAGGCCTGTGAAACGCAGTTTCTTTGCAGGCCTGATCTGGCTGAAGTAGGACTTCTGCTCTGGGTGTGCTACTTTGCCCTAGAGCTGAAAGGCACAACGTGCAGGCTTCTTTCCAAAGGGCGAGTTGGGCCCCACAGCATCTTGCTTCCAGCTCTTTGGGAAGCTAAGAAACAACTCGCTCTGCACAGTGCTCTTACAGCCTAGTGGGAACATCTCTTCCAAAGGCCTGTGAAACGCAGTTTCTTTGCAGGCCTGATCTGGCTGAAGTAGGACTTCTGCTCTGGGTGTGCTACTTTGCCCTAGAGCTGAAAGGCACAACGTGCAGGCTTCTTTCCAAAGGGCGAGTTGGGCCCCACAGCATCTTGCTTCCAGCTCTTTGGGAAGCTAAGAAACAACTCGCTCTGCACAGTGCTCTTACAGCCTAGTGGGAACATCTCTTCCAAAGGCCTGTGAAACGCAGTTTCTTTGCAGGCCTGATCTGGCTGAAGTAGGACTTCTGCTCTGGGTGTGCTACTTTGCCCTAGAGCTGAAAGGCACAACGTGCAGGCTTCTTTCCAAAGGGCGAGTTGGGCCCCACAGCATCTTGCTTCCAGCTCTTTGGGAAGCTAAGAAACAACTCGCTCTGCACAGTGCTCTTACAGCCTACCGGGAACATCTCTTCCAAAGGCCTGTGAAACGCAGTTTCTTTGCAGGCCTGATCTGGCTGAAGTAGGACTTCTGCTCTGGGTGTGCTACTTTGCCCTAGAGCTGAAAGGCACAACGTGCAGGCTTCTTTCCAAAGGGCGAGTTGGGCCCCACAGCATCTTGCTTCCAGCTCTCTGGGAAGCTAAGAAACAACTCGCTCTGCACAGTGCTCTTACAGCCTACCGGGAACATGTCTTCCAAAGGCCTGTGAAACGCAGTTTCTTTGCAGGCCTGATCTGGCTGAAGTAGGACTTCTTCTCTGGGTGTGCTACTTTGCCCTAGAGCTGAAAGGCACAACGTGCAGGCTTCTTTCCAAAGGGCGAGTTGGGCCCCACAGCATCTTGCTTCCAGCTCTTTGGGAAGCTAAGAAACAACTCGCTCTGCACAGTGCTCTTACAGCCTACCGGGAACATCTCTTCCAAAGGCCTGTGAAACGCAGTTTCTTTGCAGGCCTGATCTGGCTGAAGTAGCACTTCTGCTCTGGGTGTGCTGCTTTGCCCTAGAGCTGAAAGGCACAACGTGCAGGCTTCTTTCCAAAGGGCGAGTTGGGCCCCACAGCATCTTGCTTCCAGCTCTTTGGGAAGCTAAGAAACAACTCGCTCTGCACAGTGCTCTTACAGCCTACCGGGAAAATCTCTTCCAAAGGCCTGTGAAACGCAGTTTCTTTGCAGGCCTGATCTGGCTGAAGTAGGACTTCTGCTCTGGGTGTGCTACTTTGCCCTAGAGCTGAAAGGCACAACGTGCAGGCTTCTTTCCAAAGGGCGAGTTGGGCCCCACAGCATCTTGCTTCCAGCTCTTTGGGAAGCTAAGAAACAACTCGCTCTGCACAGTGCTCTTACAGCCTAGTGGGAACATCTCTTCCAAAGGCCTGTGAAACGCAGTTTCTTTGCAGGCCTGATCTGGCTGAAGTAGGACTTCTGCTCTGGGTGTGCTACTTTGCCCTAGAGCTGAAAGGCACAACGTGCAGGCTTCTTTCCAAAGGGCGAGTTGGGCCCCACAGCATCTTGCTTCCAGCTCTTTGGGAAGCTAAGAAACAACTCGCTCTGCACAGTGCTCTTACAGCCTAGTGGGAACATCTCTTCCAAAGGCCTGTGAAACGCAGTTTCTTTGCAGGCCTGATTTGGATGAAGTAGGACTTCTGCTCTGGGTGTGCTACTTTGCCCTAGAGCTGAAAGGCACAACGTGCAGGCTTCTTTCCAAAGGGCGAGTTGGGCCCCACAGCATCTTGCTTCTGGCTCTTTGGGAAGCTAAGAAACAACTCGCTCTGCACAGTGCTCTTACAGCCTACCGGGAACATCTCTTCCAAAGGCCTGTGAAACGCAGTTTCTTTGCAGGCCTGATCTGGCTGAAGTAGGACTTCTGCTCTGGGTGTGCTACTTTGCCCTAGAGCTGAAAGGCACAACGTGCAGGCTTCTTTCCAAAGGGCGAGTTGGGCCCCACAGCATCTTGCTTCCAGCTCTTTGGGAAGCTAAGAAACAACTCGCTCTGCACAGTGCTCTTACAGCCTACCGGGAACATCTCTTCCAAAGGCCTGTGAAAGGCAGTTTCTTTGCAGGCCTGATCTGGCTGAAGTAGGACTTCTGCTCTGGGTGTGCTACTTTGCCCTAAAGCTGAAAGGCACAACGTGCAGGCTTCCTTCCAAAGGGCGAGTTGGGCCCCACAGCATCTTGCTTCCAGCTCTTTGGGAAGCTAAGAAACAACTCGCTCTGCACAGTGCTCTTACAGCCTACCGGGAACATCTCTTCCAAAGGCCTGTGAAACGCAGTTTCTTTGCAGGCCTGATCTGGCTGAAGTAGGACTTCTGCTCTGGGTGTGCTACTTTGCCCTAGAGCTGAAAGGCACAACGTGCAGGCTTCTTTCCAAAGGGCGAGTTGGGCCCCACAGCATCTTGCTTCCAGCTCTTTGGGAAGCTAAGAAACAACTCGCTCTGCACAGTGCTCTTACAGCCTACCGGGAACATCTCTTCCAAAGGCCTGTGAAACGCAGTTTCTTTGCAGGCCTGATCTGGCTGAAGTAGGACTTCTGCTCTGGGTGTGCTACTTTGCCCTAGAGCTGAAAGGCACAACGTGCAGGCTTCTTTCCAAAGGGCGAGTTGGGCCCCACAGCATCTTGCTTCCGGCTCTTTGGGAAGCTAAGAAACAACTCGCTCTGCACAGTGCTCTTACAGCCTACCGGGAACATCTCTTCCAAAGGCCTGTGAAACGCAGTTTCTTTGCAGGCCTGATCTGGCTGAAGTAGGACTTCTGCTCTGGGTGTGCTACTTTGCCCTAGAGCTGAAAGGCACAACGTGCAGTCTTCTTTCCAAAGGGCGAGTTGGGCCCCAAAGCATCTTGCTTCCAGCTCTTTGGGAAGCTAAGAAACAACTCGCTCTGCACAGTGCTATTACAGCCTACCGGGAACATCTCTTCCAAAGGCCTGTGAAACGCAGTTCTTTGCAGGCCTGATCTGGCTGAAGTAGGACTTCTGCTCTGCGTGTGCTACTTTGCCATAGAGCTGAAAGGCACAACGTGCAGGCTTCTTTCCAAAGGGCGAGTTGGGCCCCACAGCATCTTGCTTCCAGCTCTTTGGGAAGCTAAGAAACAACTCGCTCTGCACAGTGCTCTTACAGCCTACCGGGAACATCTCTTCCAAAGGCCTGTGAAACGCAGTTTCTTTGCAGGCCTGATCTGGCTGAAGTAGGACTTCTGCTCTGGGTGTGCTACTTTGCCCTAGAGCTGAAAGGCACAACGTGCAGGCTTCTTTCCAAAGGGCGAGTTGGGCCCCACAGCATCTTGCTTCCAGCTCTTTGGGAAGCTCAGAAACAACTCGCTCTGCACAGTGCTCTTACAGCCTAGTGGGAACATCTCTTCCAAAGGCCTGTGAAACGCAGTTTCTTTGCAGGCCTGATCTGGCTGAAGTAGGACTTCTGCTCTGGGTGTGCTACTTTGCCCTAGAGCTGAAAGGCACAACGAGCAGGCTTCTTTCCAAAGGGCGAGTTGGGCCCCACAGCATCTTGCTTCCAGCTCTTTGGGAAGCTAAGAATCAACTCGCTGTGCACAGTGCTCTTACAGCCTACCGGGAACATCTCTTCCAAAGGCCTGTGAAACGCAGTTTCTTTGCAGGCCTGATCTGGCTGAAGTAGGACTTCTGCTCTGGGTGTGCTACTTTGCCCTAGAGCTGAAAGGCACAACGTGCAGGCTTCTTTCCAAAGGGCGAGTTGGGCCCCACAGCATCTTGCTTCCAGCTCTTTGGGAAGCTAAGAAACAACTCGCTCTGCACAGTGCTCTTACAGCCTAGTGGGAACATCTCTTCCAAAGGCCTGTGAAACGCAGTTTCTTTGCAGGCCTGATCTGGCTGAAGTAGGACTTCTGCTCTGGGTGTGCTACTTTGCCCTAGAACTGAAAGGCACAACGTGCAGGCTTCTTTCCAAAGGGCGAGTTGGGCCCCACAGCATGTTGCTTCCACCTCTTTGGGAAGCTAAGAAACAACTCGCTCTGCACAGTGCTCTTACAGCCTACGGGGAACATCTCTTCCAAAGGCCTGTGAAACGCAGTTTCTTTGCAGGCCTGATCTGGCTGAAGTAGGACTTCTGCTCTGGGTGTGCTACTTTGTCCTAGAGCTGAAAGGCACAACGTGCAGGCTTCTTTCCAAAGGGCGAGTTGGGCCCCACAGCATCTTGCTTCCAGCTCTTTGGGAAGCTAAGAAACAACTCGCTCTGCACAGTGCTCTTACAGCCTACCGGGAACATCTCTTCCAAAGGCCTGTGAAAGGCAGTTTCTTTGCAGGCCTGATCTGGCTGAAGTAGGACTTCTGCTCTGGGTGTGCTACTTTGCCCTAAAGCTGAAAGGCACAACGTGCAGGCTTCCTTCCAAAGGGCGAGTTGGGCCCCACAGCATCTTGCTTCCAGCTCTTTGGGAAGCTAAGAAACAACTCGCTCTGCACAGTGCTCTTACAGCCTACCGGGAACATCTCTTCCAAAGGCCTGTGAAACGCAGTTTCTTTGCAGGCCTGATCTGGCTGAAGTAGGACTTCTGCTCTGGGTGTGCTACTTTGCCCTAGAGCTGAAAGGCACAACGTGCAGGCTTCTTTCCAAAGGGCGAGTTGGGCCCCACAGCATCTTGCTTCCAGCTCTTTGGGAAGCTAAGAAACAACTCGCTCTGCACAGTGCTCTTACAGCCTACCGGGAACATCTCTTCCAAAGGCCTGTGAAACGCAGTTCTTTGCAGGCCTGATCTGGCTGAAGTAGGACTTCTGCTCTGCGTGTGCTACTTTGCCCTAGAGCTGAAAGGCACAACGTGCAGGCTTCTTTCCAAAGGGCGAGTTGGGCCCCACAGCATCTTGCTTCCAGCTCTTTGGGAAGCTAATAAACAACTCGCTCTGCACAGTGCTCTTACAGCCTACCGGGAACATCTCTTCCAAAGGCCTGTGAAACGCAGTTTCTTTGCAGGCCTGATCTGGCTGAAGTAGGACTTCTGCTCTGGGTGTGCTACTTTGCCCTAGAGCTGAAAGGCACAACGTGCAGGCTTCTTTCCAAAGGGCGAGTTGGGCCCCACAGCATCTTGCTTCCGGCTCTTTGGGAAGCTAAGAAACAACTCGCTCTGCACAGTGCTCATACAGCCTAGTGGGAACATCTCTTCCAAAGGCCTGTGAAACGCAGTTTCTTTGCAGGCCTGATGTGGCTGAAGTAGGACTTCTGCTCTGGGTGTGCTACTTTGCCCTAGAGCTGAAAGGCACAACGTGCAGGCTTCTTTCCAAAGGGCGAGTTGGGCCCCACAGCATCTTGCTTCCAGCTCTTTGGGAAGCTAAGAAACAACTCGCTCTGCACAGTGCTCTTACAGCCTAGTGGGAACATCTCTTCCAAAGGCCTGTGAAACGCAGTTTCTTTGCAGGCCTGATCTGGCTGAAGTAGGACTTCTGCTCTGGGTGTGCTACTTTGCCCTAGAGCTGAAAGGCACAACGTGCAGGCTTCTTTCCAAAGGGCGAGTTGGGCCCCACAGCATCTTGCTTCCAGCTCTTTGGGAAGCTAAGAAACAACTCGCTCTGCACAGTGCTCTTACAGCCTAGTGGGAACATCTCTTCCAAAGGCCTGTGAAACGCAGTTTCTTTGCAGGCCTGATCTGGCTGAAGTAGGACTTCTGCTCTGGGTGTGCTACTTTGCCCTAGAGCTGAAAGGCACAACGTGCAGGCTTCTTTCCAAAGGGCGAGTTGGGCCCCACAGCATCTTGCTTCCGGCTCTTTGGGAAGCTAAGAAACAACTCGCTCTGCACAGTGCTCTTACAGCCTAGTGGGAACATCTCTTCCAAAGGCCTGTGAAACGCAGTTTCTTTGCAGGCCTGATCTGGCTGAAGTAGGACTTCTGCTCTGGGTGTGCTACTTTGCCCTAGAGCTGAAAGGCACAACGTGCAGGCTTATTTCCAAAGGGCGATTTGGGCCCCACAGCATCTTGCTTCCAGCTCTCTGGGAAGCTAAGAAACAACTCGCTCTGCACAGTGCTCTTACAGCCTACCGGGAACATCTCTTACAAAGGCCTGTGAAACGCAGTTTCTTTGCAGGCCTGATCTGGCTGAAGTAGGACTTCTGCTCTGGGTGTGCTACTTTGCCCTAGAGCTGAAAGGCACAACGTGCAGGCTTCTTTCCAAAGGGCGAGTTGGGCCCCACAGCATCTTGCTTCCAGCTCTTTGGGAAGCTAAGAAACAACTCGTTCTGCACAGTGCTCTTACAGCCTAGTGGGAACATCTCTTCCAAAGGCCTGTGAAACGCAGTTTCTTTGCAGGCCTGATCTGGCTGAAGTAGGACTTCTGCTCTGGGTGTGCTACTTTGCCCTAGAGCTGAAAGGCACAACGTGCAGGCTTCTTTCCAAAGGGCGAGTTGGGCCCCACAGCATCTTGCTTCCGGCTCTTTGGGAAGCTAAGAAACAACTCGCTCTGCACAGTGCTCTTACAGACTAGTGGGAACATCTCTTCCAAAGGCCTGTGAAACGCAGTTTCTTTGCAGGCCTGATCTGGCTGAAGTAGGACTTCTGCTCTGGGTGTGCTACTTTGCCCTAGAGCTGAAAGGCACAACGTGCAGGCTTCTTTCCAAAGGGTGAGTTGAGCCCCACAGCATCATGCTTCCAGGTCTTTGGGAAGCTAAGAAACAACTCGCTCTGCACAGTGCTCTTACAGCCTAGTGGGAACATCTCTTCCAAAGGCCTGTGAAACGCAGTTTCTTTGCAGGCCTGATCTGGCTGAAGTAGGACTTCTGCTCTGTGTGTGCTACTTTGCCCTAGAGCTGAAAGGCACAACGTGCAGGCTTCTTTCCAAAGGGCGAGTTGGGCCCCACAGCATCTTGCTTCCAGCTCTTTGGGAAGCTAAGAAACAACTCGCTCTGCTCAGTGCTCTTACAGCCTACCGGGAACATGTCTTCCAAAGGCCTGTGAAACGCAGTTTCTTTGCAGGCCTGATCTGGCTGAAGTAGGACTTCTGCTCTGGGTGTGCTACTTTGCCCTAGAGCTGAAAGGCACAACGTGCAGGCTTCTTTCCAAAGGGCGAGTTGGGCCCCACAGCATCTTGCTTCCAGCTCTTTGGGAAGCTAAGAAACAACTCGCTCTGCACAGTGCTCTTACAGCCTAGTGGGAACATCTCTTCCAAAGGCCTGTGAAACGCAGTTTCTTTGCAGGCCTGATCTGGCTGAAGTAGGACTTCTGCTCTGGGTGTGCTACTTTGCCCTAGAGCTGAAAGGCACAACGTGCAGGCTTCTTTCCAAAGGGCGAGTTGGGCCCCACAGCATCTTGCTTCCAGCTCTTTGGGAAGCTAAGAAACAACTCGCTCTGCACAGTGCTCTTACAGCCTAGTGGGAACATCTCTTCCAAAGGCCTGTGAAACGCAGTTTCTTTGCAGGCCTGATCTGGCTGAAGTAGGACTTCTGCTCTGGGTGTGCTACTTTGCCCTAGAGCTGAAAGGCACAACGTGCAGGCTTCTTTCCAAAGGGCGAGTTGGGCCCCACAGCATCTTGCTTCCGGCTTTTTGGGAAGCTAAGAAACAACTCGCTCTGCACAGTGCTCTTACAGCCTAGTGGGAACATCTCATCCAAAGGCCTGTGAAACGCAGTTTCTTTGCAGGCCTGATCTGGCTGAAGTAGGACTTCTGCTCTGGGTGTGCTACTTTGCCCTAGAGCTGAAAGGCACAACGTGCAGGCTTCTTTCCAAAGGGCGAGTTGGGCCCCACAGCATCTTGCTTCCAGCTCTTTGGGAAGCTAAGAAACAACTCGCTCTGCACAGTGCTCTTACAGCCTACCGGGAACCTCTCTTCCAAAGGACTGTGAAACGCAGTTTCTTTGAAGGCCTGATCTGGCTGAAGTAGGACTTCTGCTCTGGGTGTGCTACTTTGCCCTAGAGCTGAAAGGCACAACGTGCAGGCTTCTTTCCAAAGGGCGAGTTGGGCCCCACAGCATCTTGCTTCCAGCTCTTTGGGAAGCTAAGAAACAACTCGCTCTGCACAGTGCTCTTACAGCCTACCGGGAACATCTCTTCCAAAGGTCTGTGAAACGCAGTTTCTTTGCAGGCCTGATCTGGCTGAAGTAGGACTTCTGCTCTGGGTGTGCTACTTTGCCCTAGAGCTGAAAGGCACAACGTGCAGGCTTCTTTCCAAAGGGCGAGTTGGGCCCCACAGCATCTTGCTTCCAGCTCTTTGGGAAGCTAAGAAACAACTCGCTCTGCACAGTGCTCTTACAGCCTAGTGGGAACATCTCTTCCAAAGGCCTGTGAAACGCAGTTTCTTTGCAGGCCTGATCTGGCTGAAGTAGGACTTCTGCTCTGGGTGTGCTACTTTGCCCTAGAGCTGAAAGGCACAACGTGCAGGCTTCTTTCCAAAGGGCGAGTTGGGCCCCACAGCATCTTGCTTCCAGCTCTTTGGGAAGCTAAGAAACAACTCGCTCTGCACAGTGCTCTTACAGCCTAGTGGGAACATCTCTTCCAAAGGCCTGTGAAACGCAGTATCTTTGCAGGCCTGATCTGGCTGAAGTAGGACTTCTGCTCTGGGTGTGCTACTTTGCCCTAGAGCTGAAAGGCACAACGTGCAGGCTTCTTTCCAAAGGGTGAGTTGGGCCCCACAGCATCTTGTCCGGCTCTTTGGGAAGCTAAGAAACAACTCGTTCTGCACAGTGCTCTTACAGCCTAGTGGGAACATCTCTTCCAAAGGCCTGTGAAACGCAGTTTCTTTGCAGGCCTGATCTGGCTGAAGTAGGACTTCTGCTCTGGGTGTGCTACTTTGCCCTAGAGCTGAAAGGCACAACGTGCAGGCTTCTTTCCAAAGGGCGAGTTGGGCCCCACAGCATCTTGCTTCCACCTCTTTGGGAAGCTAAGAAACAACTCGCTCTGCACAGTGCTCTTACAGCCTACCGGGAACATCTCTTCCAAAGGCCTGTGAAACGCAGTTTCTTTGCAGGCCTGATCTGGCTGAAGTAGGACTTCTGCTCTGGGTGTGCTACTTTGCCCTAGAGCTGAAAGGCACAACGTGAAGGCTTCTTTCCAAAGGGCGAGTTGGGCCCCACAGCATCTTGCTTCTAGCTCTTTGGGAAGCTAAGAAACAACTCGCTCTGCACAGTGCTCTTACAGCCTAGTGGGAACATCTCTTCCAAAGGCCTGTGAAACGCAGTTTCTTTGCAGGCCTGATCTGGCTGAAGTAGGACTTCTGCTCTGGGTGTGCTACTTTGCCCTAGAGCTGAAAGGCACAACGTGCAGGCTTCTTTCCAAAGGGCGAGTTGGGCCCCACAGCATTTTGCTTCCAGCTCTTTGGGAAGCTAAGAAACAACTCGCTCTGCACAGTGCTCTTACAGCCTAGTGGGAACATCTCTTCCAAAGGCCTGTGAAACGCAGTTTCTTTGCAGGCCTGATCTGGCTGAAGTAGGACTTCTGCTCTGGGTGTGCTACTTTGCCCTAGAGCTGAAAGGCACAACGTGCAGGCTTCTTTCCAAAGGGCGAGTTGGGCCCCACAGCATCTTGCTTCCAGCTCTTTGGGAAGCTAAGAAACAACTCGCTCTGCACAGTGCTCTTACAGCCTACCGGGAACATGTCTTCCAAAGGCCTGTGAAACGCAGTTTCTTTGCAGGCCTCATCTGGCTGAAGTAGGACTTCTGCTCTGGGTGTGCTACTTTGCCCTAGAGCTGAAAGGCACAACGTGCAGGCTTCTTTCCAAAGGGCGAGTTGGGCCCCACAGCATCTTGCTTCCAGCTCTTTGGGAAGCTAAGAAGCAAATCGCTCTGCACAGTGCTCTTACAGCCTAGTGGGAACATCTCTTCCAAAGGCCTGTGAAACGCAGTTTCTTTGCAGGCCTGATCTGGCTGAAGTAGGACTTCTGCTCTGGGTGTGCTACTTTGCCCTAGAGCTGAAAGGCACAACGTGCAGTCTTCTTTACAAAGGGCGAGTTGGGCCCCACAGCATCTTGCTTCCAGCTCTTTGGGAAGCTAAGAAACAACTCGCTCTGCACAGTGCTCTTACAGCCTAGTGGGAACATCTCTTCCAAAGGCCTGTGAAACGCAGTTTCTTTGCAGGCCTGATCTGGCTGAATTAGGACTTCTGCTCTGGGTGTGCTACTTTGCCCTAGAGCTGAAAGGCACAACGTGCAGGCTTCTTTCCAAAGGGCGAGTTGGGCCCCACAGCATCTTGCTTCCAGCTCTTTGGGAAGCTAAGAAACAACTCGCTCTGCACAGTGCTCTTACAGCCTAGTGGGAACATCTCTTCCAAAGGCCTGTGAAACGCAGTTTCTTTGCAGGCCTGATCTGGCTGAAGTAGGACTTCTGCTCTGGGTGTGCTACTTTGCCCTAGAGCTGAAAGGCACAACGTGCAGGCTTCTTTCCAAAGGGCGAGTTGGGCCCCACAGCATCTTGCTTCCAGCTCTTTGGGAAGCTAAGAAACAACACGCTCTGCACAGTGCTCTTACAGCCTAGTGGGAACATCTCTTCCAAAGGCCTGTGAAACGCAGTTTCTTTGCAGGCCTGATCTGGCTGAAGTAGGACTTCTGCTCTGGGTGTGCTACTTTGCCCTAGAGCTGAAAGGCACAACGTGCAGGCTTCTTTCCAAAGGGCGAGTTGGGCCCCACAGCATCTTGCTTCCAGCTCTTTGGGAAGCTAAGAAACAACTCGCTCTGCACAGTGCTCTTACAGCCTAGTGGGAACATCTCTTCCAAAGGCCTGTGAAACGCAGTTCCTTTGCAGGCCTGATCTGGCTGAAGTAGGACTTCTGCTCTGGGTGTGCTACTTTGCCCTAGAGCTGAAAGGCACAACGTGCAGGCTTCTTTCCAAAGGGCGAGTTGGGCCCCACAGCATCTTGCTTCCAGCTCTTTGGGAAGCTAAGAAACAACTCGCTCTGCACAGTGCTCTTACAGCCTAGTGGGAACATCTCTTCCAAAGGCCTGTGAAACGCAGTTTCTTTGCAGGCCTGATCTGGCTGAAGTAGGACTTCTGCTCTGGGTGTGCTACTTTGCCCTAGAGCTGAAAGGCACAACGTGCAGGCTTCTTTCCAAAGGGCGAGTTGGGCCCCACAGCATCTTGCTTCCAGCTCTTTGGGAAGCTAAGAAACAACTCGCTCTGCACAGTGCTCTTACAGCCTAGTGGGAACATCTCTTCCAAAGGCCTGTGAAACGCAGTTCCTTTGCAGGCCTGATATGGCTGAAGTAGGACTTCTGCTCTGGGTGTGCTACTTTGCCCTAGAGCTGAAAGGCACAACGTGCAGGCTTCTTTCCAAAGGGCGAGTTGGGCCCCACAGCATCTTGCTTCCAGCTCTTTGCGAAGCTAAGAAACAACTCGCTCTGCACAGTGCTCTTACAGCCTAGTGGGAACATCTCTTCCAAAGGCCTGTGAAACGCAGTTTCTTTGCAGGCCTGATCTGGCTGAAGTAGGACTTCTGCTCTGGGTGTGCTACTTTGCCCTAGAGCTGAAAGGCACAACGTGCAGGCTTCTTTCCAAAGGGCGAGTTGGGCCCCACAGCATCTTGCTTCCAGCTCTTTGGGAAGCTAAGAAACAACTCGCTCTGCACAGTGCTCTTACAGCCTAGTGGGAACATCTCTTCCAAAGGCCTGTGAAACGCAGTTTCTTTGCAGGCCTGATCTGGCTGAAGTAGGACTTCTGCTCTGGGTGTGCTACTTTGCCCTAGAGCTGAAAGGCACAACGTGCAGGCTTCTTTCCAAAGGGCGAGTTGGGCCCCACAGCATCTTGCTTCCAGCTCTTTGGGAAGCTAAGAAACAACTCGCTCTGCACAGTGCTCTTACAGCCTACCGGGAACATCTCTTCCAAAGGCCTGTGAAACGCAGTTTCTTTGCAGGCCTGATCTGGCTGAAGTAGGACTTCTGCTTTGGGTGTGCTACTTTGCCCTAGAGCTGAAAGGCACAACGTGCAGGCTTCTTTCCAAAGGGCGAGTTGGGCCCCACAGCATCTTGCTTCCGGCTCTTTGGGAAGCTAAGAAACAACTCGCTCTGCACAGTGCTCTTACAGCCTAGTGGGAACATCTCTTCCAAAGGCCTGTGAAACGCAGTTTCTTTGCAGGCCTGATCAGGCTGAAGTAGGACTTCTGCTCTGGGTGTGCTACTTTGCCCTAGAGCTGAAAGGCACAACGTGCAGGCTTCTTTCCAAAGGGCGAGTTGGGCCCCACAGCATCTTGCTTCCACCTCTTTGGGAAGCTAAGAAACAACTCGCTCTGCACAGTGCTCTTACAGCCTACCGGGAACATCTCTTCCAAAGGCCTGTGAAACGCAGTTTCTTTGCAGGCCTGATCTGGCTGAAGTAGGACTTCTGCTCTGGGTGTGCTACTTTGCCCTAGAGCTGAAAGGCACAACGTGCAGGCTTCTTTCCAAAGGGCGAGTTGGGCCCCACAGCATCTTGCTTCCAGCTCTTTGGGAAGCTAAGAAGCAACTCGCTCTGCACAGTGCTCTTACAGCCTAGTGGGAACATCTCTTCCAAAGACCTGTGAAACGCAGTTTCTTTGCAGGCCTGATCTGGCTGAAGTAGGACTTCTGCTCTGGGTGTGCTACTTTGCCCTAGAGCTGAAAGGCACAACGTGCAGGCTTCTTTCCAAAGGGCGAGTTGGGCCCCACAGCATCTTGCTTCCAGCTCTTTGGGAAGCTAAGAAACAACTCGCTCTGCACAGTGCTCTTACAGCCTAGTGGGAACATCTCTTCCAAAGGCCTGTGAAACGCAGTTTCTTTGCAGGCCTGATCTGGCTGAAGTAGGACTTCTGCTCTGGGTGTGCTACTTTGCCCTAGAGCTGAAAGGCACAACGTGCAGGCTTCTTTCCAAAGGGCGAGTTGGGCCCCACAGCATCTTGCTTCCAGCTCTTTGGGAAGCTAAGAAACAACTCGCTCTGCACAGTGCTCTTACAGCCTAGTGGGAACATCTCTTCCAAAGGCCTGTGAAACGCAGTTTCTTTGCAGGCCTGATCTGGCTGAAGTAGGACTTCTGCTCTGGGTGTGCTACTTTGCCCTAGAGCTGAAAGG
Organism: Equus caballus; assembly: GCF_041296265.1. Classification (NCBI taxonomy): domain Eukaryota; kingdom Metazoa; phylum Chordata; class Mammalia; order Perissodactyla; family Equidae; genus Equus; species Equus caballus. The sequence goes on along the minus strand of NW_027222394.1, from coordinate 11,941,462 downwards.
CACAACGTGCAGGCTTCTTTCCAAAGGGCGAGTTGGGCCCCACAGCATCTTGCTTCCAGCTCTTTGGGAAGCTAAGAAACAACTCGCTCTGCACAGTGCTCTTACAGCCTACCGGGAACATCTCTTCCAAAGGCCTGTGAAACGCAGTTTCTTTGCAGGCCTGATCTGGCTGAAGTAGGACTTCTGCTCTGGGTGTGCTACTTTGCCCTAGAGCTGAAAGGCACAACGTGCAGGCTTCTTTCCAAAGGGCGAGTTGGGCCCCACAGCATCTTGCTTCCAGCTCTTTGGGAAGCTAAGAAACAACTCGCTCTGCACAGTGCTCTTAAAGCCTAGTGGGAACATCTCTTCCAAAGGCCTGTGAAACGCAGTTTCTTTGCAGGCCTGATCTGGCTGAAGTAGGACTTCTGCTCTGGGTGTGCTACTTTGCCCTAGAGCTGAAAGGCACAACGTGCAGGCTTCTTTCCAAAGGGCGAGTTGGGCCCCACAGCATCTTGCTTCCAGCTCTTTGGGAAGCTAAGAAACAACTCGCTCTGCACAGTGCTCTTACAGCCTAGTGGGAACATCTCTTCCAAAGGCCTGTGAAACGCAGTTTCTTTGCAGGCCTGATCTGGCTGAAGTAGGACTTCTGCTCTGGGTGTGCTACTTTGCCCTAGAGCTGAAAGGCACAACGTGCGGGCTTCTTTCCAAAGGGCGAGTTGGGCCCCACAGCATCTTGCTTCCACCTCTTTGGGAAGCTAAGAAACAACTCGCTCTGCACAGTGCTCTTACAGCCTACGGGGAACATCTCTTCCAAAGGCCTGTGAAACGCAGTTTCTTTGCAGGCCTGATCTGGCTGAAGTAGGACTTCTGCTCTGGGTGTGCTACTTTGCCCTAGAGCTGAAAGGCACAACGTGCAGGCTTCTTTCCAAAGGGCGAGTTGGGCCCCACAGCATCTTGCTTCCAGCTCTTTGGGAAGCTAAGAAACAACTCGCTCTGCACAGTGCTCTTACAGCCTAGTGGGAACATCTCTTCCAAAGGCCTGTGAAACGCAGTTTCTTTGCAGGCCTGATCTGGCTGAAGTAGGACTTCTGCTCTGGGTGTGCTACTTTGCCCTAGAGCTGAAAGGCACAACGTGCAGGCTTCTTTCCAAAGGGCGAGTTGGGCCCCACAGCATCTTGCTTCCAGCTCTTTGGGAAGCTAAGAAACAACTCGCTCTGCACAGTGCTCTTACAGCCTACGGGGAACATCTCTTCCAAAGGCCTGTGAAACGCAGTTTCTTTGCAGGCCTTATCTGGCTGAAGTAGGACTTCGGCTCTGGGTGTGCTACTTTGCCCTAGAGCTGAAAGGCACAACGTGCAGGCTTCTTTCCAAAGGGCGAGTTGGGCCCCACAGCATCTTGCTTCCAGCTCTTTGGGAAGCTAAGAAACAACTCGCTCTGCACAGTGCTCTTACAGCCTAGTGGGAACATCTCTTCCAAAGGCCTGTGAAAGGCAGTTTCTTTGCAGGCCTGATCTGGCTGAAGTAGGACTTCTGCTCTGGGTGTGCTACTTTGCCCTAGAGCTGAAAGGCACAACGTGCAGGCTTCTTTCCAAAGGGAGAGTTGGGCCCCACAGCATCTTGCTTCCAGCTCTTTGGGAAGCTAAGAAACAACTCGCTCTGCACAGTGCTCTTACAGCCTAGTGGGAACATCTCTTCCAAAGGCCTGTGAAACGCAGTTTCTTTGCAGGCCTGATCTGGCTGAAGTAGGACTTCTGCTCTGGGTGTGCTACTTTGCCCTAGAGCTGAAAGGCACAACGTGCAGGCTTCTTTCCAAAGGGCGAGTTGGGCCCCACAGCATCTTGCTTCCAGCTCTTTGGGAAGCTAAGAAACAACTCGCTCTGCACAGTGCTCTTACAGCCTACCGGGAACATCTCTTCCAAAGTCCTGTGAAACGCAGTTTCTTTGCAGGCCTGATCTGGCTGAAGTAGGACTTCTGCTCTGGGTGTGCTACTTTGCCCTAGAGCTGAAAGGCACAACGTGCAGGCTTCTTTCCAAAGGGCGAGTTGGGCCCCACAGCATCTTGCTTCCAGCTCTTTGGGAAGCTAAGAAACAACTCGCTCTGCACAGTGCTCTTAAAGCCTAGTGGGAACATCTCTTCCAAAGGCCTGTGAAACGCAGTTTCTTTGCAGGCCTGATCTGGCTGAAGTAGGACTTCTGCTCTGGGTGTGCTACTTTGCCCTAGAGCTGAAAGGCACAACGTGCAGGCTTCTTTCCAAAGGGCGAGTTGGGCCCCACAGCATCTTGCTTCCAGCTCTTTGGGAAGCTAAGAAACAACTCGCTCTGCACAGTGCTCTTACAGCCTACGGGGAACATCTCTTCCAAAGGCCTGTGAAACGCAGTTTCTTTGCAGGCCTGATCTGGCTGAAGTAGGACTTCTGCTCTGGGTGTGCTACTTTGCCCTAGAGCTGAAAGGCACAACGTGCAGGCTTCTTTCCAAAGGGCGAGTTGGGCCCCACAGCATCTTGCTTCCAGCTCTTTGGGAAGCTAAGAAACAACTCGCTCTGCACAGTGCTCTTACAGCCTAGTGGGAACATCTCTTCCAAAGGCCTGTGAAACGCAGTTTCTTTGCAGGCCTGATCTGGCTGAAGTAGGACTTCTGCTCTGGGTGTGCTACTTTGCCCTAGAGCTGAAAGGCACAACGTGCAGGCTTCTTTCCAAAGGGCGAGTTGGGCCCCACAGCATCTTGCTTCCAGCTCTTTGGGAAGCTAAGAAACAACTCGCTCTGCACAGTGCTCTTACAGCCTACCGGGAACATCTCTTCCAAAGGCCTGTGAAACGCAGTTTCTTTGCAGGCCTGATCTGGCTGAAGTAGGACTTCTGCTCTGGGTGTGCTACTTTGCCCTAGAGCTGAAAGGCACAACGTGCAGGCTTCTTTCCAAAGGGCGAGTTGGGCCCCACAGCATCTTGCTTCCAGCTCTTTGGGAAGCTAAGAAACAACTCGCTCTGCACAGTGCTCTTACAGCCTAGTGGGAACATCTCTTCCAAAGGCCTGTGAAACGCAGTTTCTTTGCAGGCCTGATCTGGCTGAAGTAGGACTTCTGCTCTGGGTGTGCTACTTTGCCCTAGAGCTGAAAGGCACAACGTGCAGGCTTCTTTCCAAAGGGCGAGTTGGGCCCCACAGCATCTTGCTTCCAGCTCTTTGGGAAGCTAAGAAACAACTCGCTCTGCACAGTGCTCTTACAGCCTAGTGGGAACATCTCTTCCAAAGGCCTGTGAAACGCAGTTTCTTTGCAGGCCTGATCTGGCTGAAGTAGGACTTCTGCTCTGGGTGTGCTACTTTGCCCTAGAGCTGAAAGGCACAACGTGCAGGCTTCTTTCCAAAGGGCGAGTTGGGCCCCACAGCATCTTGCTTCCAGCTCTTTGGGAAGCTAAGAAACAACTCGCTCTGCACAGTGCTCTTACAGCCTACGGGGAACATCTCTTCCAAAGGCCTGTGAAACGCAGTTTCTTTGCAGGCCTGATCTGGCTGAAGTAGGACTTCTGCTCTGGGTGTGCTACTTTGCCCTAGAGCTGAAAGGCACAACGTGCAGGCTTCTTTCCAAAGGGCGAGTTGGGCCCCACAGCATCTTGCTTCCAGCTCTTTGGGAAGCTAAGAAACAACTCGCTCTGCACAGTGCTCTTACAGCCTAGTGGGAACATCTCTTCCAAAGGCCTGTGAAACGCAGTTTCTTTGCAGGCCTGATCTGGCTGAAGTAGGACTTCTGCTTTGGGTGTGCTACTTTGCCCTAGAGCTGAAAGGCACAACGTGCAGGCTTCTTTCCAAAGGGCGAGTTGGGCCCCACAGCATCTTGCTTCCGGCTCTTTGGGAAGCTAAGAAACAACTCGCTCTGCACAGTGCTCTTACAGCCTAGTGGGAACATCTCTTCCAAAGGCCTGTGAAACGCAGTTTCTTTGCAGGCCTGATCAGGCTGAAGTAGGACTTCTGCTCTGGGTGTGCTACTTTGCCCTAGAGCTGAAAGGCACAACGTGCAGGCTTCTTTCCAAAGGGCGAGTTGGGCCCCACAGCATCTTGCTTCCACCTCTTTGGGAAGCTAAGAAACAACTCGCTCTGCACAGTGCTCTTTCAGCCTACCGGGAACATCTCTTCCAAAGGCCTGTGAAACGCAGTTTCTTTGCAGGCCTGATCTGGCTGAAGTAGGACTTCTGCTCTGGGTGTGCTACTTTGCACTAGAGCTGAAAGGCACAACGTGCAGGCTTCTTTCCAAAGGGCGAGTTGGGCCCCACAGCATCTTGCTTCCAGCTCTTTGGGAAGCTAAGAAACAACTCGCTCTGCACAGTGCTCTTACAGCCTAGTGGGAACATCTCTTCCAAAGGCCTGTGAAACGCAGTTTCTTTGCAGGCCTGATCTGGCTGAAGTAGGACTTCTGCTCTGGGTGTGCTACTTTGCCCTAGAGCTGAAAGGCACAACGTGCAGGCTTCTTTCCAAAGGGCGAGTTGGGCCCCACAGCATCTTGCTTCCAGCTCTTTGGGAAGCTAAGAAACAACTCGCTCTGCACAGTGCTCTTACAGCCTAGTGGGAACATCTCTTCCAAAGGCCTGTGAAACGCAGTTTCTTTGCAGGCCTGATCTGGCTGAAGTAGGACTTCTGCTCTGGGTGTGCTACTTTGCCCTAGAGCTGAAAGGCACAACGTGCAGGCTTCTTTCCAAAGGGCGAGTTGGGCCCCACAGCATCTTGCTTCCAGCTCTTTGGGAAGCTAAGAAACAACTCGCTCTGCACAGTGCTCTTACAGCCTACCGGGAACATCTCTTCCAAAGGCCTGTGAAACGCAGTTTCTTTGCAGGCCTGATCTGGCTGAAGTAGGACTTCTGCTCTGGGTGTGCTACTTTGCCCTAGAGCTGAAAGGCACAACGTGCAGGCTTCTTTCCAAAGGGCGAGTTGGGCCCCACAGCATCTTGCTTCCAGCTCTTTGGGAAGCTAAGAAACAACTCGCTCTGCACAGTGCTCTTACAGCCTAGTGGGAACATCTCTTCCAAAGGCCTGTGAAACGCAGTTTCTTTGCAGGCCTGATCTGGCTGAAGTAGGACTTCTGCTCTGGGTGTGCTACTTTGCCCTAGAGCTGAAAGGCACAACGTGCAGGCTTCTTTCCAAAGGGCGAGTTGGGCCCCACAGCATCTTGCTTCCAGCTCTTTGGGAAGCTAAGAAACAACTCGCTCTGCACAGTGCTCATACAGCCTACCGGGAACATCTCTTCCAAAGGCCTGTGAAACGCAGTTTCTTTGCAGGCCTGATCTGGCTGAAGTAGGACTTCTGCTCTGGGTGTGCTACTTTGCCGTAGAGCTGAAAGGCACAACGTGCAGGCTTCTTTCCCAAGGGCGATTTGGGCCCCACAGCATCTTGCTTCCAGCTCTTTGGGAAGCTAAGAAGCAACTCGCTCTGCACAGTGCTCTTACAGCCTAGTGGGAACATCTCTTCCAAAGGCCTGTGAAACGCAGTTTCTTTGCAGGCCTGATCTGGCTGAAGTAGGACTTCTGCTCTGGGTGTGCTACTTTGTCCTAGAGCTGAAAGGCACAACGTGCAGGCTTCTTTCCAAAGGGCGAGTTGGGCCCCACAGCATCTTGCTTCCAGCTCTTTGGGAAGCTAAGAAACAACTCGCTCTGCACAGTGCTCTTACAGCCTAGTGGGAACATCTCTTACAAAGGCCTGTGAAACGCAGTTTCTTTGCAGGCCTGATCTGGCTGAAGTAGGACTTCTGCTTTGGGTGTGCTACTTTGCCCTAGAGCTGAAAGGCACAACGTGCAGGCTTCTTTCCAAAGGGCGAGTTGGGCCCCACAGCATCTTGCTTCCGGCTCTTTGGGAAGCTAAGAAACAACTCGCTCTGCACAGTGCTCTTACAGCCTAGTGGGAACATCTCTTCCAAAGGCCTGTGAAACGCAGTTTCTTTGCAGGCCTGATCAGGCTGAAGTAGGACTTCTGCTCTGGGTGTGCTACTTTGCCCTAGAGCTGAAAGGCACAACGTGCAGGCTTCTTTCCAAAGGGCGAGTTGGGCCCCACAGCATCTTGCTTCCACCTCTTTGGGAAGCTAAGAAACAACTCGCTCTGCACAGTGCTCTTACAGCCTACCGGGAACATCTCTTCCAAAGGCCTGTGAAACGCAGTTTCTTTGCAGGCCTGATCTGGCTGAAGTAGGACTTCTGCTCTGGGTGTGCTACTTTGCCCTAGAGCTGAAAGGCACAACGTGCAGGCTTCTTTCCAAAGGGCGAGTTGGGCCCCAGAGCATCTTGCTTCCAGCTCTTTGGGAAGCTAAGAAACAACTCGCTCTGCACAGTGCTCTTACAGCCTACCGGGAACATCTCTTCCAAAGGCCTGTGAAACGCAGTTTCTTTGCAGGCCTGATCTGGCTGAAGTAGGACTTCTGCTCTGGGTGTGCTACTTTGCCCTAGAGCTGAAAGGCACAACGTGCAGGCTTCTTTCCAAAGGGCGAGTTGGGCCCCACAGCATCTTGCTTCCAGCTCTTTGGGAAGCTAAGAAACAACTCGCTCTGCACAGTGCTCTTACAGCCTACCGGGAACATCTCTTCCAAAGGCCTGTGAAACGCAGTTTCTTTGCAGGCCTGATCTGGCTGAAGTAGGACTTCTGCTCTGGGTGTGCTACTTTGCCCTAGAGCTGAAAGGCACAACGTGCTGGCTTCTTTCCAAAGGGCGAGTTGGGCCCCACAGCATCTTGCTTCCAGCTCTTTGGGAAGCTAAGAAACAACTCGCTCTGCACAGTGCTCTTACAGCCTACCGGGAACATCTCTTCCAAAGGCCTGTGAAACGCAGTTTCTTTGCAGGCCTGATCTGGCTGAAGTAGGACTTCTGCTCTGGGTGTGCTACTTTGCCCTAGAGCTGAAAGGCACAACGTGCAGGCTTCTTTCCAAAGGGCGAGTTGGGCCCCAGAGCATCTTGCTTCCAGCTCTTTGGGAAGCTAAGAAACAACTCGCTCTGCACAGTGCTCTTACAGCCTACCGGGAACATGTCTTCCAAAGGCCTGTGAAACGCAGTTTCTTTGCAGGCCTCATCTGGCTGAAGTAGGACTTCTGCTCTGGGTGTGCTACTTTGCCCTAGAGCTGAAAGGCACAACGTGCAGGCTTCTTTCCAAAGGGCGAGTTGGGCCCCACAGCATCTTGCTTCCAGCTCTTTGGGAAGCTAAGAAGCAAATCGCTCTGCACAGTGCTCTTACAGCCTAGTGGGAACATCTCTTCCAAAGGCCTGTGAAACGCAGTTTCTTTGCAGGCCTGATCTGGCTGAAGTAGGACTTCTGCTCTGGGTGTGCTACTTTGCCCTAGAGCTGAAAGGCACAACGTGCAGTCTTCTTTACAAAGGGCGAGTTGGGCCCCACAGCATCTTGCTTCCAGCTCTTTGGGAAGCTAAGAAACAACTCGCTCTGCACAGTGCTCTTACAGCCTAGTGGGAACATCTCTTCCAAAGGCCTGTGAAACGCAGTTTCTTTGCAGGCCTGATCTGGCTGAAGTAGGACTTCTGCTCTGGGTGTGCTACTTTGCCCTAGAGCTGAAAGGCACAACGTGCAGGCTTCTTTCCAAAGGGCGAGTTGGGCCCCACAGCATCTTGCTTCCAGCTCTTTGGGAAGCTAAGAAACAACTCGCTCTGCACAGTGCTCTTACAGCCTAGTGGGAACATCTCTTCCAAAGGCCTGTGAAACGCAGTTTCTTTGCAGGCCTGATCTGGCTGAAGTAGGACTTCTGCTCTGGGTGTGCTACTTTGCCCTAGAGCTGAAAGGCACAACGTGCAGGCTTCTTTCCAAAGGGCGAGTTGGGCCCCACAGCATCTTGCTTCCAGCTCTTTGGGAAGCTAAGAAACAACTCGCTCTGCACAGTGCTCTTACAGCCTAGTGGGAACATCTCTTCCAAAGGCCTGTGAAACGCAGTTTCTTTGCAGGCCTGATCTGGCTGAAGTAGGACTTCTGCTCTGGGTGTGCTACTTTGCCCTAGAGCTGAAAGGCACAACGTGCAGGCTTCTTTCCAAAGGGCGAGTTGGGCCCCACAGCATCTTGCTTCCAGCTCTTTGGGAAGCTAAGAAACAACTCGCTCTGCACAGTGCTCTTACAGCCTAGTGGGAACATCTCTTCCAAAGGCCTGTGAAACGCAGTTCCTTTGCAGGCCTGATCTGGCTGAAGTAGGACTTCTGCTCTGGGTGTGCTACTTTGCCCTAGAGCTGAAAGGCACAACGTGCAGGCTTCTTTCCCAAGGGCGAGTTGGGCCCCACAGCATCTTGCTTCCAGCTCTTTGGGAAGCTAAGAAACAACTCGCTCTGCACAGTGCTCTTACAGCCTAGTGGGAACATCTCTTCCAAAGGCCTGTGAAACGCAGTTTCTTTGCAGGCCTGATCTGGCTGAAGTAGGACTTCTGCTCTGGGTGTGCTACTTTGCCCTAGAGCTGAAAGGCACAACGTGCAGGCTTCTTTCCAAAGGGCGAGTTGGGCCCCACAGCATCTTGCTTCCAGCTCTTTGGGAAGCTAAGAAACAACTCGCTCTGCACAGTGCTCTTACAGCCTAGTGGGAACATCTCTTCCAAAGGCCTGTGAAACGCAGTTCCTTTGCAGGCCTGATATGGCTGAAGTAGGACTTCTGCTCTGGGTGTGCTACTTTGCCCTAGAGCTGAAAGGCACAACGTGCAGGCTTCTTTCCAAAGGGCGAGTTGGGCCCCACAGCATCTTGCTTCCAGCTCTTTGGGAAGCTAAGAAACAACTCGCTCTGCACAGTGCTCTTACAGCCTAGTGGGAACATCTCTTCCAAAGGCCTGTGAAACGCAGTTTCTTTGCAGGCCTGATCTGGCTGAAGTAGGACTTCTGCTCTGGGTGTGCTACTTTGCCCTAGAGCTGAAAGGCACAACGTGCAGGCTTCTTTCCAAAGGGCGAGTTGGGCCCCACAGCATCTTGCTTCCAGCTCTTTGGGAAGCTAAGAAACAACTCGCTCTGCACAGTGCTCTTACAGCCTACGGGGAACATCTCTTCCAAAGGCCTGTGAAACGCAGTTTCTTTGCAGGCCTGATCTGGCTGAAGTAGGACTTCTGCTCTGGGTGTGCTACTTTGCCCTAGAGCTGAAAGGCACAACGTGCAGGCTTCTTTCCAAAGGGCGAGTTGGGCCCCACAGCATCTTGCTTCCAGCTCTTTGGGAAGCTAAGAAACAACTCGCTCTGCACAGTGCTCTTACAGCCTAGTGGGAACATCTCTTCCAAAGGCCTGTGAAACGCAGTTTCTTTGCAGGCCTGATCTGGCTGAAGTAGGACTTCTGCTCTGGGTGTGCTACTTTGCCCTAGAGCTGAAAGGCACAACGTGCAGGCTTCTTTCCAAAGGGCGAGTTGGGCCCCACAGCATCTTGCTTCCAGCTCTTTGGGAAGCTAAGAAACAACTCGCTCTGCACAGTGCTCTTACAGCCTAGTGGGAACATCTCTTACAAAGGCATGTGAAACGCAGTTTCTTTGCAGGCCTGATCTGGCTGAAGTAGGACTTCTGCTTTGGGTGTGCTACTTTGCCCTAGAGCTGAAAGGCACAACGTGCAGGCTTCTTTCCAAAGGGCGAGTTGGGCCCCACAGCATCTTGCTTCCGGCTCTTTGGGAAGCTAAGAAACAACTCGCTCTGCACAGTGCTCTTACAGCCTACCGGGAACATCTCTTCCAAAGGCATGTGAAACGCAGTTTCTTTGCAGGCCTGATCAGGCTGAAGTAGGACTTCTGCTCTGGGTGTGCTACTTTGCCCTAGAGCTGAAAGGCACAACGTGCAGGCTTCTTTCCAAAGGGCGAGTTGGGCCCCACAGCATCTTGCTTCCACCTCTTTGGGAAGCTAAGAAACAACTCGCTCTGCACAGTGCTCTTACAGCCTACCGGGAACATCTCTTCCAAAGGCCTGTGAAACGCAGTTTCTTTGCAGGCCTGATCTGGCTGAAGTAGGACTTCTGCTCTGGGTGTGCTACTTTGCCCTAGAGCTGAAAGGCACAACGTGCAGGCTTCTTTCCAAAGGGCGAGTTGGGCCCCACAGCATCTTGCTTCCAGCTCTTTGGGAAGCTAAGAAACAACTCGCTCTGCACAGTGGTCTTAAAGCCTACCGGGAACATGTCTTCCAAAGGCCTGTGAAACGCAGTTTCTTTGCAGGCCTGATCTGGCTGAAGTAGGACTTCTGCTCTGGGTGTGCTACTTTGCCCTAGAGCTGAAAGGCACAACGTGCAGGCTTCTTTCCAAAGGGCGAGTTGGGCCCCACAGCATCTTGCTTCCAGCTCTTTGGGAAGCTAAGAAGCAACTCGCTCTGCACAGTGCTCTTACAGCCTAGTGGGAACATCTCTTCCAAAGGCCTGAGAAACGCAGTTTCTTTGCTGGCCTGATCTGGCTGAAGTAGGACTTCTGCTCTGGGTGTGCTACTTTGCCCTAGAGCTGAAAGGCACAACGTGCAGGCTTCTTTCCAAAGGGCGAGTTGGGCCCCACAGCATCTTGCTTCCAGCTCTTTGGGAAGCTAAGAAACAACTCGCTCTGCACAGTGCTCTTACAGCCTAGTGGGAACATCTCTTCCAAAGGCCTGTGAAACGCAGTTTCTTTGCAGGCCTGATCTGGCTGAAGTAGGACTTCTGCTCTGGGTGTGCTACTTTGCCCTAGAGCTGAAAGGCACAACGTGCAGGCTTCTTTCCAAAGGGCGAGTTGGGCCCCACAGCATCTTGCTTCCAGCTCTTTGGGAAGCTAAGAAACAACTCGCTCTGCACAGTGCTCTTACAGCCTAGTGGGAACATCTCTTCCAAAGGCCTGTGAAACGCAGTTTCTTTGCAGGCCTGATCTGGCTGAAGTAGGACTTCTGCTCTGGGTGTGCTACTTTGCCCTAGAGCTGAAAGGCACAACGTGCAGGCTTCTTTCCAAAGGGCGAGTTGGGCCCCACAGCATCTTGCTTCCAGCTCTTTGGGAAGCTAAGAAACAACTCGCTCTGCACAGTGCTCTTACAGCCTACCGGGAACATCTCTTCCAAAGGCCTGTGAAATGCAGTTTCTTTGCAGGCCTGATCTGGCTGAAGTAGGACTTCTGCTCTGGGTGTGCTACTTTGCCCTAGAGCTGAAAGGCACAACGTGCAGGCTTCTTTCCAAAGGGCGAGTTGGGCCCCACAGCATCTTGCTTCCAGCTCTTTGGGAAGCTAAGAAACAACTCGCTCTGCACAGTGCTCTTAAAGCCTAGTGGGAACATCTCTTCCAAAGGCCTGTGAAACGCAGTTTCTTTGCAGGCCTGATCTGGCTGAAGTAGGACTTCTGCTCTGGGTGTGCTACTTTGCCCTAGAGCTGAAAGGCACAACGTGCAGGCTTCTTTCCAAAGGGCGAGTTGGGCCCCACAGCATCTTGCTTCCAGCTCTTTGGGAAGCTAAGAAACAACTCGCTCTGCACAGTGCTCTTACAGCCTAGTGGGAACATCTCTTCCAAAGGCCTGTGAAACGCAGTTTCTTTGCAGGCCTGATCTGGCTGAAGTAGGACTTCTGCTCTGGGTGTGCTACTTTGCCCTAGAGCTGAAAGGCACAACGTGCAGGCTTCTTTCCAAAGGGCGAGTTGGGCCCCACAGCATCTTGCTTCCAGCTCTTTGGGAAGCTAAGAAACAACTCGCTCTGCACAGTGCTCTTACAGCCTACGGGGAACATCTCTTCCAAAGGCCTGTGAAACGCAGTTTCTTTGCAGGCCTGATCTGGCTGAAGTAGGACTTCTGCTCTGGGTGTGCTACTTTGCCCTAGAGCTGAAAGGCACAACGTGCAGGCTTCTTTCCAAAGGGCGAGTTGGGCCCCACAGCATCTTGCTTCCAGCTCTTTGGGAAGCTAAGAAACAACTCGCTCTGCACAGTGCTCTTACAGCCTAGTGGGAACATCTCTTCCAAAGGCCTGTGAAACGCAGTTTCTTTGCAGGCCTGATCTGGCTGAAGTAGGACTTCTGCTCTGGGTGTGCTACTTTGCCCTAGAGCTGAAAGGCACAACGTGCAGGCTTCTTTCCAAAGGGCGAGTTGGGCCCCACAGCATCTTGCTTCCAGCTCTTTGGGAAGCTAAGAAACAACTCGCTCTGCACAGTGCTCTTAAAGCCTAGTGGGAACATCTCTTCCAAAGGCCTGTGAAACGCAGTTTCTTTGCAGGCCTGATCTGGCTGAAGTAGGACTTCTGCTCTGGGTGTGCTACTTTGCCCTAGAGCTGAAAGGCACAACGTGCAGGCTTCTTTCCAAAGGGCGAGTTGGGCCCCACAGCATCTTGCTTCCAGCTCTTTGGGAAGCTAAGAAACAACTCGCTCTGCACAGTGCTCTTACAGCCTAGTGGGAACATCTCTTCCAAAGGCCTGTGAAACGCAGTTTCTTTGCAGGCCTGATCTGGCTGAAGTAGGACTTCTGCTCTGGGTGTGCTACTTTGCCCTAGAGCTGAAAGGCACAACGTGCAGGCTTCTTTCCAAAGGGCGAGTTGGGCCCCACAGCATCTTGCTTCCAGCTCTTTGGGAAGCTAAGAAACAACTCGCTCTGCACAGTGCTCTTACAGCCTAGTGGGAACATCTCTTCCAAAGGCCTGTGAAACGCAGTTTCTTTGCAGGCCTGATCTGGCTGAAGTAGGACTTCTGCTCTGGGTGTGCTACTTTGCCCTAGAGCTGAAAGGCACAACGTGCAGGCTTCTTTCCAAAGGGCGAGTTGGGCCCCACAGCATCTTGCTTCCAGCTCTTTGGGAAGCTAAGAAACAACTCGCTCTGCACAGTGCTCTTACAGCCTAGTGGGAACATCTCTTCCAAAGGCCTGTGAAACGCAGTTTCTTTGCAGGCCTGATCTGGCTGAAGTAGGACTTCTGCTCTGGGTGTGCTACTTTGCCCTAGAGCTGAAAGGCACAACGTGCAGGCTTCTTTCCAAAGGGCGAGTTGGGCCCCACAGCATCTTGCTTCCGGCTCTTTGGGAAGCTAAGAAACAACTCGCTCTGCACAGTGCTCTTACAGCCTACCGGGAACATCTCTTCCAAAGGCCTGTGAAACGCAGTTTCTTTGCAGGCCTGATCTGGCTGAAGTAGGACTTCTGCTCTGGGTGTGCTACTTTGCCCTAGAGCTGAAAGGCACAACGTGCAGGCTTCTTTCCAAAGGGCGAGTTGGGCCCCACAGCATCTTGCTTCCAGCTCTTTGGGAAGCTAAGAAACAACTCGCTCTGCACAGTGCTCTTACAGCCTACCGGGAAAATCTCTTCCAAAGGCCTGTGAAACGCAGTTTCTTTGCAGGCCTGATCTGGCTGAAGTAGGACTTCTGCTCTGGGTGTGCTACTTTGCCCTAGAGCTGAAAGGCACAACGTGCAGGCTTCTTTCCAAAGGGCGAGTTGGGCCCCACAGCATCTTGCTTCCAGCTCTTTGGGAAGCTAAGAAACAACTCGCTCTGCACAGTGCTCTTACAGCCTACCGGGAACATCTCTTCCAAAGGCCTTTGAAACGCAGTTTCTTTGCAGGCCTGATCTGGCTGAAGTAGGACTTCTGCTCTGGGTGTGCTACTTTGCCCTAGAGCTGAAAGGCACAACGTGCAGGCTTCTTTCCAAAGGGCGAGTTGGGCCCCACAGCATCTTGCTTCCAGCTCTTTGGGAAGCTAAGAAACAACTCGCTCTGCACAGTGCTCTTACAGCCTAGTGGGAACATCTCTTCCAAAGGCCTGTGAAACGCAGTTTCTTTGCAGGCCTGATCTGGCTGAAGTAGGACTTCTGCTCTGGGTGTGCTACTTTGCCCTAGAGCTGAAAGGCACAACGTGCAGGCTTCTTTCCAAAGGGCGAGTTGGGCCCCACAGCATCTTGCTTCCAGCTCTTTGGGAAGCTAAGAAACAACTCGCTCTGCACAGTGCTCTTACAGCCTAGTGGGAACATCTCTTCCAAAGGCCTGTGAAACGCAGTTTCTTTGCAGGCCTGATCTGGCTGAAGTAGGACTTCTGCTCTGGGTGTGCTACTTTGCCCTAGAGCTGAAAGGCACAACGTGCAGGCTTCTTTCCAAAGGGCGAGTTGGGCCCCACAGCATCTTGCTTCCGGCTCTTTGGTAAGCTAAGAAACAACTCGCTCTGCACAGTGCTCTTACAGCCTACCGGGAACATCTCTTCCAAAGGCCTGTGAAACGCAGTTTCTTTGCAGGCCTGATCTGGCTGAAGTAGGACTTCTGCTCTTTTTGTGCTACTTTGCCCTAGAGCTGAAAGGCACAACGTGCAGGCTTCTTTCCAAAGGGCGAGTTGGGCCCCACAGCATCTTGCTTCCAGCTCTTTGGGAAGCTAATAAACAACTCGCTCTGCACAGTGCTCTTACAGCCTACCGGGAACATCTCTTCCAAAGGCCTGTGAAACGCAGTTCTTTGCAGGCCTGATCTGGCTGAAGTAGGACTTCTGCTCTGCGTGTGCTACTTTGCCCTAGAGCTGAAAGGCACAACGTGCAGGCTTCTTTCCAAAGGGCGAGTTGGGCCCCACAGCATCTTGCTTCCAGCTCTTTGGGAAGCTAATAAACAACTCGCTCTGCACAGTGCTCTTACAGCCTACCGGGAACATCTCTTCCAAAGGCCTGTGAAACGCAGTTTCTTTGCAGGCCTGATCTGGCTGAAGTAGGACTTCTGCTCTGGGTGTGCTACTTTGCCCTAGAGCTGAAAGGCACAACGTGCAGGCTTCTTTCCAAAGGGCGAGTTGGGCCCCACAGCATCTTGCTTCCGGCTCTTTGGGAAGCTAAGAAACAACTCGCTCTGCACAGTGCTCATACAGCCTAGTGGGAACATCTCTTCCAAAGGCCTGTGAAACGCAGTTTCTTTGCAGGCCTGATGTGGCTGAAGTAGGACTTCTGCTCTGGGTGTGCTACTTTGCCCTAGAGCTGAAAGGCACAACGTGCAGGCTTCTTTCCAAAGGGCGAGTTGGGCCCCACAGCATCTTGCTTCCAGCTCTTTGGGAAGCTAAGAAACAACTCGCTCTGCACAGTGCTCTTACAGCCTAGTGGGAACATCTCTTCCAAAGGCCTGTGAAACGCAGTTTCTTTGCAGGCCTGATCTGGCTGAAGTAGGACTTCTGCTCTGGGTGTGCTACTTTGCCCTAGAGCTGAAAGGCACAACGTGCAGGCTTCTTTCCAAAGGGCGAGTTGGGCCCCACAGCATCTTGCTTCCAGCTCTTTGGGAAGCTAAGAAACAACTCGCTCTGCACAGTGCTCTTACAGCCTAGTGGGAACATCTCTTCCAAAGGCCTGTGAAACGCAGTTTCTTTGCAGGCCTGATCTGGCTGAAGTAGGACTTCTGCTCTGGGTGTGCTACTTTGCCCTAGAGCTGAAAGGCACAACGTGCAGGCTTCTTTCCAAAGGGCGAGTTGGGCCCCACAGCATCTTGCTTCCGGCTCTTTGGGAAGCTAAGAAACAACTCGCTCTGCACAGTGCTCTTACAGACTAGTGGGAACATCTCTTCCAAAGGCCTGTGAAACGCAGTTTCTTTGCAGGCCTGATCTGGCTGAAGTAGGACTTCTGCTCTGGGTGTGCTACTTTGCCCTAGAGCTGAAAGGCACAACGTGCAGGCTTATTTCCAAAGGGCGAGTTGGGCCCCACAGCATCTTGCTTCCAGCTCTTTGGGAAGCTAAGAAACAACTCGCTCTGCACAGTGCTCTTACAGCCTAGTGGGAACATCTCTTCCAAAGGCCTGTGAAACGCAGTTTCTTTGCAGGCCTGATCTGGCTGAAGTAGGACTTCTGCTCTGGGTGTGCTACTTTGCCCTAGAGCTGAAAGGCACAACGTGCAGGCTTCTTTCCAAAGGGCGAGTTGGGCCCCACAGCATCTTGCTTCCGGCTCTTTGGGAAGCTAAGAAACAACTCGCTCTGCACAGTGCTCTTACAGACTAGTGGGAACATCTCTTCCAAAGGCCTGTGAAACGCAGTTTCTTTGCAGGCCTGATCTGGCTGAAGTAGGACTTCTGCTCTGGGTGTGCTACTTTGCCCTAGAGCTGAAAGGCACAACGTGCAGGCTTCTTTCCAAAGGGTGAGTTGAGCCCCACAGCATCTTGCTTCCAGGTCTTTGGGAAGCTAAGAAACAACTCGCTCTGCACAGTGCTCTTACAGCCTAGTGGGAACATCTCTTCCAAAGGCCTGTGAAACGCAGTTTCTTTGCAGGCCTGATCTGGCTGAAGTAGGACTTCTGCTCTGGGTGTGCTACTTTGCCCTAGAGCTGAAAGGCACAACGTGCAGGCTTCTTTCCAAAGGGCGAGTTGGGCCCCACAGCATCTTGCTTCCAGCTCTTTGGGAAGCTAAGAAACAACTCGCTCTGCTCAGTGCTCTTACAGCCTACCGGGAACATGTCTTCCAAAGGCCTGTGAAACGCAGTTTCTTTGCAGGCCTGATCTGGCTGAAGTAGGACTTCTGCTCTGGGTGTGCTACTTTGCCCTAGAGCTGAAAGGCACAACGTGCAGGCTTCTTTCCAAAGGGCGAGTTGGGCCCCACAGCATCTTGCTTCCAGCTCTTTGGGAAGCTAAGAAACAACTCGCTCTGCACAGTGCTCTTACAGCCTAGTGGGAACATCTCTTCCAAAGGCCTGTGAAACGCAGTTTCTTTGCAGGCCTGATCTGGCTGAAGTAGGACTTCTGCTCTGGGTGTGCTACTTTGCCCTAGAGCTGAAAGGCACAACGTGCAGGCTTCTTTCCAAAGGGCGAGTTGGGCCCCACAGCATCTTGCTTCCAGCTCTTTGGGAAGCTAAGAAACAACTCGCTCTGCACAGTGCTCTTACAGCCTAGTGGGAACATCTCTTCCAAAGGCCTGTGAAACGCAGTTTCTTTGCAGGCCTGATCTGGCTGAAGTAGGACTTCTGCTCTGGGTGTGCTACTTTGCCCTAGAGCTGAAAGGCACAACGTGCAGGCTTCTTTCCAAAGGGCGAGTTGGGCCCCACAGCATCTTGCTTCCGGCTTTTTGGGAAGCTAAGAAACAACTCGCTCTGCACAGTGCTCTTACAGCCTAGTGGGAACATCTCATCCAAAGGCCTGTGAAACGCAGTTTCTTTGCAGGCCTGATCTGGCTGAAGTAGGACTTCTGCTCTGGGTGTGCTACTTTGCCCTAGAGCTGAAAGGCACAACGTGCAGGCTTCTTTCCAAAGGGCGAGTTGGGCCCCACAGCATCTTGCTTCCAGCTCTTTGGGAAGCTAAGAAACAACTCGCTCTGCACAGTGCTCTTACAGCCTACCGGGAACCTCTCTTCCAAAGGACTGTGAAACGCAGTTTCTTTGAAGGCCTGATCTGGCTGAAGTAGGACTTCTGCTCTGGGTGTGCTACTTTGCCCTAGAGCTGAAAGGCACAACGTGCAGGCTTCTTTCCAAAGGGCGAGTTGGGCCCCACAGCATCTTGCTTCCAGCTCTTTGGGAAGCTAAGAAACAACTCGCTCTGCACAGTGCTCTTACAGCCTACCGGGAACATCTCTTCCAAAGGTCTGTGAAACGCAGTTTCTTTGCAGGCCTGATCTGGCTGAAGTAGGACTTCTGCTCTGGGTGTGCTACTTTGCCCTAGAGCTGAAAGGCACAACGTGCAGGCTTCTTTCCAAAGGGCGAGTTGGGCCCCACAGCATCTTGCTTCTGGCTCTTTGGGAAGCTAAGAAACAACTCGCTCTGCACAGTGCTCTTACAGCCTAGTGGGAACATGTCTTCCAAAGGCCTGTGAAACGCAGTTTCTTTGCAGGCCTGATCTGGCTGAAGTAGGACTTCTGCTCTGGGTGTGCTACTTTGCCCTAGAGCTGAAAGGCACAACGTGCAGGCTTCTTTCCAAAGGGCGAGTTGGGCCCCACAGCATCTTGCTTCCAGCTCTTTGGGAAGCTAAGAAACAACTCGCTCTGCACAGTGCTCTTACAGCCTAGTGGGAACATCTCTTCCAAAGGCCTGTGAAACGCAGTTTCTTTGCAGGCCTGATCTGGCTGAAGTAGGACTTCTGCTCTGGGTGTGCTACTTTGCCCTAGAGCTGAAAGGCACAACGTGCAGGCTTCTTTCCAAAGGGCGAGTTGGGCCCCACAGCATCTTGCTTCCAGCTCTTTGGGAAGCTAAGAAACAACTCGCTCTGCACAGTGCTCTTACAGCCTAGTGGGAACATCTCTTCCAAAGGCCTGTGAAACGCAGTTTCTTTGCAGGCCTGATCTGGCTGAAGTAGGACTTCTGCTCTGGGTGTGCTACTTTGCCCTAGAGCTGAAAGGCACAACGTGCAGGCTTCTTTCCAAAGGGCGAGTTGGGCCCCACAGCATCTTGTCCGGCTCTTTGGGAAGCTAAGAAACAACTCGCTCTGCACAGTGCTCTTACAGCCTAGTGGGAACATCTCTTCCAAAGGCCTGTGAAACGCAGTTTCTTTGCAGGCCTGATCTGGCTGAAGTAGGACTTCTGCTCTGGGTGTGCTACTTTGCCCTAGAGCTGAAAGGCACAACGTGCAGGCTTCTTTCCAAAGGGCGAGTTGGGCCCCACAGCATCTTGCTTCCACCTCTTTGGGAAGCTAAGAAACAACTCGCTCTGCACAGTGCTCTTACAGCCTACCGGGAACATCTCTTCCAAAGGCCTGTGAAACGCAGTTTCTTTGCAGGCCTGATCTGGCTGAAGTAGGACTTCTGCTCTGGGTGTGCTACTTTGCCCTAGAGCTGAAAGGCACAACGTGAAGGCTTCTTTCCAAAGGGCGAGTTGGGCCCCACAGCATCTTGCTTCTAGCTCTTTGGGAAGCTAAGAAACAACTCGCTCTGCACAGTGCTCTTACAGCCTAGTGGGAACATCTCTTCCAAAGGCCTGTGAAACGCAGTTTCTTTGCAGGCCTGATCTGGCTGAAGTAGGACTTCTGCTCTGGGTGTGCTACTTTGCCCTAGAGCTGAAAGGCACAACGTGCAGGCTTCTTTCCAAAGGGCGAGTTGGGCCCCACAGCATTTTGCTTCCAGCTCTTTGGGAAGCTAAGAAACAACTCGCTCTGCACAGTGCTCTTACAGCCTAGTGGGAACATCTCTTCCAAAGGCCTGTGAAACGCAGTTTCTTTGCAGGCCTGATCTGGCTGAAGTAGGACTTCTGCTCTGGGTGTGCTACTTTGCCCTAGAGCTGAAAGGCACAACGTGCAGGCTTCTTTCCAAAGGGCGAGTTGGGCCCCACAGCATCTTGCTTCCAGCTCTTTGGGAAGCTAAGAAACAACTCGCTCTGCACAGTGCTCTTACAGCCTACCGGGAACATGTCTTCCAAAGGCCTGTGAAACGCAGTTTCTTTGCAGGCCTCATCTGGCTGAAGTAGGACTTCTGCTCTGGGTGTGCTACTTTGCCCTAGAGCTGAAAGGCACAACGTGCAGGCTTCTTTCCAAAGGGCGAGTTGGGCCCCACAGCATCTTGCTTCCAGCTCTTTGGGAAGCTAAGAAGCAAATCGCTCTGCACAGTGCTCTTACAGCCTAGTGGGAACATCTCTTCCAAAGGCCTGTGAAACGCAGTTTCTTTGCAGGCCTGATCTGGCTGAAGTAGGACTTCTGCTCTGGGTGTGCTACTTTGCCCTAGAGCTGAAAGGCACAACGTGCAGTCTTCTTTACAAAGGGCGAGTTGGGCCCCACAGCATCTTGCTTCCAGCTCTTTGGGAAGCTAAGAAACAACTCGCTCTGCACAGTGCTCTTACAGCCTAGTGGGAACATCTCTTCCAAAGGCCTGTGAAATGCAGTTTCTTTGCAGGCCTGATCTGGCTGAAGTAGGACTTCTGCTCTGGGTGTGCTACTTTGCCCTAGAGCTGAAAGGCACAACGTGCAGGCTTCTTTCCAAAGGGCGAGTTGGGCCCCACAGCATCTTGCTTCCAGCTCTTTGGGAAGCTAAGAAACAACTCGCTCTGCACAGTGCTCTTACAGCCTAGTGGGAACATCTCTTCCAAAGGCCTGTGAAACGCAGTTTCTTTGCAGGCCTGATCTGGCTGAAGTAGGACTTCTGCTCTGGGTGTGCTACTTTGCCCTAGAGCTGAAAGGCACAACGTGCAGGCTTCTTTCCAAAGGGCGAGTTGGGCCCCACAGCATCTTGCTTCCGGCTTTTTGGGAAGCTAAGAAACAACTCGCTCTGCACAGTGCTCTTACAGCCTAGTGGGAACATCTCATCCAAAGGCCTGTGAAACGCAGTTTCTTTGCAGGCCTGATCTGGCTGAAGTAGGACTTCTGCTCTGGGTGTGCTACTTTGCCCTAGAGCTGAAAGGCACAACGTGCAGGCTTCTTTCCAAAGGGCGAGTTGGGCCCCACAGCATCTTGCTTCCAGCTCTTTGGGAAGCTAAGAAACAACTCGCTCTGCACAGTGCTCTTACAGCCTAGTGTTAACATCTCTTCCAAAGGCCTGTGAAACGCAGTTTCTTTGCAGGCCTGATCTGGCTGAAGTAGGACTTCTGCTCTGGGTGTGCTACTTTGCCCTAGAGCTGAAAGGCACAACGTGCAGGCTTCTTTCCAAAGGGCGAGTTGGGCCCCACAGCATCTTGCTTCCAGCTCTTTGGGAAGCTAAGAAACAACTCGCTCTGCACAGTGCTCTTACAGCCTAGTGGGAACATCTCTTCCAAAGGCCTGTGAAACGCAGTTCCTTTGCAGGCCTGATATGGCTGAAGTAGGACTTCTGCTCTGGGTGTGCTACTTTGCCCTAGAGCTGAAAGGCACAACGTGCAGGCTTCTTTCCAAAGGGCGAGTTGGGCCCCACAGCATCTTGCTTCCAGCTCTTTGCGAAGCTAAGAAACAACTCGCTCTGCACAGTGCTCTTACAGCCTAGTGGGAACATCTCTTCCAAAGGCCTGTGAAACGCAGTTTCTTTGCAGGCCTGATCTGGCTGAAGTAGGACTTCTGCTCTGGGTGTGCTACTTTGCCCTAGAGCTGAAAGGCACAACGTGCAGGCTTCTTTCCAAAGGGCGAGTTGGGCCCCACAGCATCTTGCTTCCAGCTCTTTGGGAAGCTAAGAAACAACTCGCTCTGCACAGTGCTCTTACAGCCTACGGGGAACATCTCTTCCAAAGGCCTGTGAAACGCAGTTTCTTTGCAGGCCTGATCTGGCTGAAGTAGGACTTCTGCTCTGGGTGTGCTACTTTGCCCTAGAGCTGAAAGGCACAACGTGCAGGCTTCTTTCCAAAGGGCGAGTTGGGCCCCACAGCATCTTGCTTCCAGCTCTTTGGGAAGCTAAGAAACAACTCGCTCTGCACAGTGCTCTTACAGCCTAGTGGGAACATCTCTTCCAAAGGCCTGTGAAACGCAGTTTCTTTGCAGGCCTGATCTGGCTGAAGTAGGACTTCTGCTCTGGGTGTGCTACTTTGCCCTAGAGCTGAAAGGCACAACGTGCAGGCTTCTTTCCAAAGGGCGAGTTGGGCCCCACAGCATCTTGCTTCCAGCTCTTTGGGAAGCTAAGAAACAACTCGCTCTGCACAGTGCTCTTACAGCCTAGTGGGAACATCTCTTACAAAGGCATGTGAAACGCAGTTTCTTTGCAGGCCTGATCTGGCTGAAGTAGGACTTCTGCTTTGGGTGTGCTACTTTGCCCTAGAGCTGAAAGGCACAACGTGCAGGCTTCTTTCCAAAGGGCGAGTTGGGCCCCACAGCATCTTGCTTCCGGCTCTTTGGGAAGCTAAGAAACAACTCGCTCTGCACAGTGCTCTTACAGCCTAGTGGGAACATCTCTTCCAAAGGCCTGTGAAACGCAGTTTCTTTGCAGGCCTGATCAGGCTGAAGTAGGACTTCTGCTCTGGGTGTGCTACTTTGCCCTAGAGCTGAAAGGCACAACGTGCAGGCTTCTTTCCAAAGGGCGAGTTGGGCCCCACAGCATCTTGCTTCCACCTCTTTGGGAAGCTAAGAAACAACTCGCTCTGCACAGTGCTCTTACAGCCTACCGGGAACATCTCTTCCAAAGGCCTGTGAAACGCAGTTTCTTTGCAGGCCTGATCTGGCTGAAGTAGGACTTCTGCTCTGGGTGTGCTACTTTGCCCTAGAGCTGAAAGGCACAACGTGCAGGCTTCTTTCCAAAGGGCGAGTTGGGCCCCACAGCATCTTGCTTCCAGCTCTTTGGGAAGCTAAGAAACAACTCGCTCTGCACAGTGGTCTTAAAGCCTACCGGGAACATGTCTTCCAAAGGCCTGTGAAACGCAGTTTCTTTGCAGGCCTGATCTGGCTGAAGTAGGACTTCTGCTCTGGGTGTGCTACTTTGCCCTAGAGCTGAAAGGCACAACGTGCAGGCTTCTTTCCAAAGGGCGAGTTGGGCCCCACAGCATCTTGCTTCCAGCTCTTTGGGAAGCTAAGAAGCAACTCGCTCTGCACAGTGCTCTTACAGCCTAGTGGGAACATCTCTTCCAAAGGCCTGTGAAACGCAGTTTCTTTGCAGGCCTGATCTGGCTGAAGTAGGACTTCTGCTCTGGGTGTGCTACTTTGCCCTAGAGCTGAAAGGCACAACGTGCAGGCTTCTTTCCAAAGGGCGAGTTGGGCCCCACAGCATCTTGCTTCCAGCTCTTTGGGAAGCTAAGAAACAACTCGCTCTGCACAGTGCTCTTACAGCCTAGTGGGAACATCTCTTCCAAAGGCCTGTGAAACGCAGTTTCTTTGCAGGCCTGATCTGGCTGAAGTAGGACTTCTGCTCTGGGTGTGCTACTTTGCCCTAGAGCTGAAAGGCACAACGTGCAGGCTTCTTTCCAAAGGGCGAGTTGGGCCCCACAGCATCTTGCTTCCAGCTCTTTGGGAAGCTAAGAAACAACTCGCTCTGCACAGTGCTCTTACAGCCTACCGGGAACATCTCTTCCAAAGGCCTGTGAAACGCAGTTTCTTTGCAGGCCTGATCTGGCTGAAGTAGGACTTCTGCTCTGGGTGTGCTACTTTGCCCTAGAGCTGAAAGGCACAACGTGCAGGCTTCTTTCCAAAGGGCGAGTTGGGCCCCACAGCATCTTGCTTCCAGCTCTTTGGGAAGCTAAGAAACAACTCGCTCTGCACAGTGCTCTTAAAGCCTAGTGGGAACATCTCTTCCAAAGGCCTGTGAAACGCAGTTTCTTTGCAGGCCTGATCTGGCTGAAGTAGGACTTCTGCTCTGGGTGTGCTACTTTGCCCTAGAGCTGAAAGGCACAACGTGCAGGCTTCTTTCCAAAGGGCGAGTTGGGCCCCACAGCATCTTGCTTCCAGCTCTTTGGGAAGCTAAGAAACAACTCGCTCTGCACAGTGCTCTTACAGCCTAGTGGGAACATCTCTTCCAAAGGCCTGTGAAACGCAGTTTCTTTGCAGGCCTGATCTGGCTGAAGTAGGACTTCTGCTCTGGGTGTGCTACTTTGCCCTAGAGCTGAAAGGCACAACGTGCAGGCTTCTTTCCAAAGGGCGAGTTGGGCCCCACAGCATCTTGCTTCCACCTCTTTGGGAAGCTAAGAAACAACTCGCTCTGCACAGTGCTCTTACAGCCTACGGGGAACATCTCTTCCAAAGGCCTGTGAAACGCAGTTTCTTTGCAGGCCTGATCTGGCTGAAGTAGGACTTCTGCTCTGGGTGTGCTACTTTGCCCTAGAGCTGAAAGGCACAACGTGCAGGCTTCTTTCCAAAGGGCGAGTTGGGCCCCACAGCATCTTGCTTCCAGCTCTTTGGGAAGCTAAGAAACAACTCGCTCTGCACAGTGCTCTTACAGCCTAGTGTTAACATCTCTTCCAAAGGCCTGTGAAACGCAGTTTCTTTGCAGGCCTGATCTGGCTGAAGTAGGACTTCTGCTCTGGGTGTGCTACTTTGCCCTAGAGCTGAAAGGCACAACGTGCAGGCTTCTTTCCAAAGGGCGAGTTGGGCCCCACAGCATCTTGCTTCCAGCTCTTTGGGAAGCTAAGAAACAACTCGCTCTGCACAGTGCTCTTACAGCCTACGGGGAACATCTCTTCCAAAGGCCTGTGAAACGCAGTTTCTTTGCAGGCCTTATCTGGCTGAAGTAGGACTTCGGCTCTGGGTGTGCTACTTTGCCCTAGAGCTGAAAGGCACAACGTGCAGGCTTCTTTCCAAAGGGCGAGTTGGGCCCCACAGCATCTTGCTTCCAGCTCTTTGGGAAGCTAAGAAACAACTCGCTCTGCACAGTGCTCTTACAGCCTAGTGGGAACATCTCTTCCAAAGGCCTGTGAAAGGCAGTTTCTTTGCAGGCCTGATCTGGCTGAAGTAGGACTTCTGCTCTGGGTGTGCTACTTTGCCCTAGAGCTGAAAGGCACAACGTGCAGGCTTCTTTCCAAAGGGAGAGTTGGGCCCCACAGCATCTTGCTTCCAGCTCTTTGGGAAGCTAAGAAACAACTCGCTCTGCACAGTGCTCTTACAGCCTAGTGGGAACATCTCTTCCAAAGGCCTGTGAAACGCAGTTTCTTTGCAGGCCTGATCTGGCTGAAGTAGGACTTCTGCTCTGGGTGTGCTACTTTGCCCTAGAGCTGAAAGGCACAACGTGCAGGCTTCTTTCCAAAGGGCGAGTTGGGCCCCACAGCATCTTGCTTCCAGCTCTTTGGGAAGCTAAGAAACAACTCGCTCTGCACAGTGCTCTTACAGCCTACCGGGAACATCTCTTCCAAAGTCCTGTGAAACGCAGTTTCTTTGCAGGCCTGATCTGGCTGAAGTAGGACTTCTGCTCTGGGTGTGCTACTTTGCCCTAGAGCTGAAAGGCACAACGTGCAGGCTTCTTTCCAAAGGGCGAGTTGGGCCCCACAGCATCTTGCTTCCAGCTCTTTGGGAAGCTAAGAAACAACTCGCTCTGCACAGTGCTCTTAAAGCCTAGTGGGAACATCTCTTCCAAAGGCCTGTGAAACGCAGTTTCTTTGCAGGCCTGATCTGGCTGAAGTAGGACTTCTGCTCTGGGTGTGCTACTTTGCCCTAGAGCTGAAAGGCACAACGTGCAGGCTTCTTTCCAAAGGGCGAGTTGGGCCCCACAGCATCTTGCTTCCAGCTCTTTGGGAAGCTAAGAAACAACTCGCTCTGCACAGTGCTCTTACAGCCTACGGGGAACATCTCTTCCAAAGGCCTGTGAAACGCAGTTTCTTTGCAGGCCTGATCTGGCTGAAGTAGGACTTCTGCTCTGGGTGTGCTACTTTGCCCTAGAGCTGAAAGGCACAACGTGCAGGCTTCTTTCCAAAGGGCGAGTTGGGCCCCACAGCATCTTGCTTCCAGCTCTTTGGGAAGCTAAGAAACAACTCGCTCTGCACAGTGCTCTTACAGCCTAGTGGGAACATCTCTTCCAAAGGCCTGTGAAACGCAGTTTCTTTGCAGGCCTGATCTGGCTGAAGTAGGACTTCTGCTCTGGGTGTGCTACTTTGCCCTAGAGCTGAAAGGCACAACGTGCAGGCTTCTTTCCCAAGGGCGAGTTGGGCCCCACAGCATCTTGCTTCCAGCTCTTTGGGAAGCTAAGAAACAACTCGCTCTGCACAGTGCTCTTACAGCCTACCGGGAACATCTCTTCCAAAGGCCTGTGAAACGCAGTTTCTTTGCAGGCCTGATCTGGCTGAAGTAGGACTTCTGCTCTGGGTGTGCTACTTTGCCCTAGAGCTGAAAGGCACAACGTGCAGGCTTCTTTCCAAAGGGCGAGTTGGGCCCCACAGCATCTTGCTTCCAGCTCTTTGGGAAGCTAAGAAACAACTCGCTCTGCACAGTGCTCTTACAGCCTAGTGGGAACATCTCTTCCAAAGGCCTGTGAAACGCAGTTTCTTTGCAGGCCTGATCTGGCTGAAGTAGGACTTCTGCTCTGGGTGTGCTACTTTGCCCTAGAGCTGAAAGGCACAACGTGCAGGCTTCTTTCCAAAGGGCGAGTTGGGCCCCACAGCATCTTGCTTCCAGCTCTTTGGGAAGCTAAGAAACAACTCGCTCTGCACAGTGCTCTTACAGCCTACCGGGAACATCTCTTCCAAAGGCCTGTGAAACGCAGTTTCTTTGCAGGCCTGATCTGGCTCAAGTAGGACTTCTGCTCTGGGTGTGCTACTTTGCCCTAGAGCTGAAAGGCACAACGTGCAGGCTTCTTTCCAAAGGGCGAGTTGGGCCCCACAGCATCTTGCTTCCAGCTCTTTGGGAAGCTAAGAAACAACTCGCTCTGCACAGTGCTCTTACAGCCTACCGGGAACATCTCTTCCAAAGGCCTGTGAAACGCAGTTTCTTTGCAGGCCTGATCTGGCTGAAGTAGGACTTCTGCTCTGGGTGTGCTACTTTGCCCTAGAGCTGAAAGGCACAACGTGCAGGCTTCTTTCCAAAGGGCGAGTTGGGCCCCACAGCATCTTGCTTCCAGCTCTTTGGGAAGCTAAGAAACAACTCGCTCTGCACAGTGCTCTTACAGCCTAGTGGGAACATCTCTTCCAAAGGCCTGTGAAACGCAGTTTCTTTGCAGGCCTGATCTGGCTGAAGTAGGACTTCTGCTTTGGGTGTGCTACTTTGCCCTAGAGCTGAAAGGCACAACGTGCAGGCTTCTTTCCAAAGGGCGAGTTGGGCCCCACAGCATCTTGCTTCCAGCTCTTTGGGAAGCTAAGAAACAACTCGCTCTGCACAGTGCTCTTACAGCCTAGTGGGAACATCTCTTCCAAAGGCCTGTGAAACGCAGTTTCTTTGCAGGCCTGATCAGGCTGAAGTAGGACTTCTGCTCTGGGTGTGCTACTTTGCCCTAGAGCTGAAAGGCACAACGTGCAGGCTTCTTTCCAAAGGGCGAGTTGGGCCCCACAGCATCTTGCTTCCACCTCTTTGGGAAGCTAAGAAACAACTCGCTCTGCACAGTGCTCTTTCAGCCTACGGGGAACATCTCTTCCAAAGGCCTGTGAAACGCAGTTTCTTTGCAGGCCTGATCTGGCTGAAGTAGGACTTCTGCTCTGGGTGTGCTACTTTGCCCTAGAGCTGAAAGGCACAACGTGCAGGCTTCTTTCCAAAGGGCGAGTTGGGCCCCACAGCATCTTGCTTCCAGCTCTTTGGGAAGCTAAGAAACAACTCGCTCTGCACAGTGCTCTTACAGCCTAGTGGGAACATCTCTTCCAAAGGCCTGTGAAACGCAGTTTCTTTGCAGGCCTGATCTGGCTGAAGTAGGACTTCTGCTCTGGGTGTGCTACTTTGCCCTAGAGCTGAAAGGCACAACGTGCAGGCTTCTTTCCAAAGGGCGAGTTGGGCCCCACAGCATCTTGCTTCCAGCTCTTTGGGAAGCTAAGAAACAACTCGCTCTGCACAGTGCTCTTACAGCCTAGTGGGAACATCTCTTCCAAAGGCCTGTGAAACGCAGTTTCTTTGCAGGCCTGATCTGGCTGAAGTAGGACTTCTGCTCTGGGTGTGCTACTTTGCCCTAGAGCTGAAAGGCACAACGTGCAGGCTTCTTTCCAAAGGGCGAGTTGGGCCCCACAGCATCTTGCTTCCAGCTCTTTGGGAAGCTAAGAAACAACTCGCTCTGCACAGTGCTCTTACAGCCTACCGGGAACATCTCTTCCAAAGGCCTGTGAAACGCAGTTTCTTTGCAGGCCTGATCTGGCTGAAGTAGGACTTCTGCTCTGGGTGTGCTACTTTGCCCTAGAGCTGAAAGGCACAACGTGCAGGCTTCTTTCCAAAGGGCGAGTTGGGCCCCACAGCATCTTGCTTCCAGCTCTTTGGGAAGCTAAGAAACAACTCGCTCTGCACAGTGCTCTTACAGCCTAGTGGGAACATCTCTTCCAAAGGCCTGTGAAACGCAGTTTCTTTGCAGGCCTGATCTGGCTGAAGTAGGACTTCTGCTCTGGGTGTGCTACTTTGCCCTAGAGCTGAAAGGCACAACGTGCAGGCTTCTTTCCAAAGGGCGAGTTGGGCCCCACAGCATCTTGCTTCCAGCTCTTTGGGAAGCTAAGAAACAACTCGCTCTGCACAGTGCTCATACAGCCTACCGGGAACATCTCTTCCAAAGGCCTGTGAAACGCAGTTTCTTTGCAGGCCTGATCTGGCTGAAGTAGGACTTCTGCTCTGGGTGTGCTACTTTGCCGTAGAGCTGAAAGGCACAACGTGCAGGCTTCTTTCCCAAGGGCGATTTGGGCCCCACAGCATCTTGCTTCCAGCTCTTTGGGAAGCTAAGAAGCAACTCGCTCTGCACAGTGCTCTTACAGCCTAGTGGGAACATCTCTTACAAAGGCCTGTGAAACGCAGTTTCTTTGCAGGCCTGATCTGGCTGAAGTAGGACTTCTGCTTTGGGTGTGCTACTTTGCCCTAGAGCTGAAAGGCACAACGTGCAGGCTTCTTTCCAAAGGGCGAGTTGGGCCCCACAGCATCTTGCTTCCGGCTCTTTGGGAAGCTAAGAAACAACTCGCTCTGCACAGTGCTCTTACAGCCTAGTGGGAACATCTCTTCCAAAGGCCTGTGAAACGCAGTTTCTTTGCAGGCCTGATCAGGCTGAAGTAGGACTTCTGCTCTGGGTGTGCTACTTTGCCCTAGAGCTGAAAGGCACAACGTGCAGGCTTCTTTCCAAAGGGCGAGTTGGGCCCCACAGCATCTTGCTTCCACCTCTTTGGGAAGCTAAGAAACAACTCGCTCTGCACAGTGCTCTTACAGCCTACCGGGAACATCTCTTCCAAAGGCCTGTGAAACGCAGTTTCTTTGCAGGCCTGATCTGGCTGAAGTAGGACTTCTGCTCTGGGTGTGCTACTTTGCCCTAGAGCTGAAAGGCACAACGTGCAGGCTTCTTTCCAAAGGGCGAGTTGGGCCCCACAGCATCTTGCTTCCAGCTCTTTGGGAAGCTAAGAAACAACTCGCTCTGCACAGTGGTCTTACAGCCTACCGGGAACATCTCTTCCAAAGGCCTGTGAAACGCAGTTTCTTTGCAGGCCTGATCTGGCTGAAGTAGGACTTCTGCTCTGGGTGTGCTACTTTGCCCTAGAGCTGAAAGGCACAACGTGCAGGCTTCTTTCCAAAGGGCGAGTTGGGCCCCACAGCATCTTGCTTCCAGCTCTTTGGGAAGCTAAGAAACAACTCGCTCTGCACAGTGCTCTTACAGCCTACCGGGAACATCTCTTCCAAAGGCCTGTGAAACGCAGTTTCTTTGCAGGCCTGATCTGGCTGAAGTAGGACTTCTGCTCTGGGTGTGCTACTTTGCCCTAGAGCTGAAAGGCACAACGTGCAGGCTTCTTTCCAAAGGGCGAGTTGGGCCCCACAGCATCTTGCTTCCAGCTCTTTGGGAAGCTAAGAAACAACTCGCTCTGCACAGTGCTCTTACAGCCTAGTGGGAACATCTCTTCCAAAGGCCTGTGAAACGCAGTTTCTTTGCAGGCCTGATCTGGCTGAAGTAGGACTTCTGCTCTGGGTGTGCTACTTTGCCCTAGAGCTGAAAGGCACAACGTGCAGGCTTCTTTCCAAAGGGCGAGTTGGGCCCCACAGCATCTTGCTTCCAGCTCTTTGGGAAGCTAAGAAACAACTCGCTCTGCACAGTGCTCTTACAGCCTAGTGGGAACATCTCTTCCAAAGGCCTGTGAAACGCAGTTTCTTTGCAGGCCTGATCTGGCTGAAGTAGGACTTCTGCTCTGGGTGTGCTACTAAGCCCTAGAGCTGAAAGGCACAACGTGCAGGCTTCTTTCCAAAGGGCGAGTTGGGCCCCAGAGCATCTTGCTTCCAGATCTTTGGGAAGATAAGAAACAACTCGCTCTGCACAGTGCTCTTACAGCCTAGTGGGAACATCTCTTCCAAAGGCCTGTGAAACGCAGTTTCTTTGCAGGCCTGATCTGGCTGAAGTAGGACTTCTGCTCTGGGTGTGCTACTTTGCCCTAGAGCTGAAAGGCACAACGTGCAGGCTTCTTTCCAAAGGGCGAGTTGGGCCCCACAGCATCTTTCTTCCACCTCTTTGGGAAGCTAAGAAACAACTCGCTCTGCACAGTGCTCTTACAGCCTACCGGGAACATCTCTTCCAAAGGCCTGTGAAACGCAGTTTCTTTGCAGGCCTGATCTGGCTGAAGTAGGACTTCTGCTCTGGGTGTGCTACTTTGCCCTAGAGCTGAAAGGCACAATGTGCAGGCTTCTTTCCAAAGGGCGAGTTGGGCCCCACAGCATCTTGCTTCCAGCTCTTTGGGAAGCTAAGAAACAACTCACTCTGCACAGTGCTCTTACAGCCTAGTTGGAACATCACTTCCAAAGGCCTGTGAAACGCAGTTTCTTTGCAGGCCTGATCTGGCTGAAGTAGGACTTCTGCTCTGGGTGTGCTACTTTGCCCTAGAGCTGAAAGGCACAACGTGCAGGCTTCTTTCCAAAGGGCGAGTTGGGCCCCACAGCATCTTGCTTCCAGCTCTTTGGGAAGCTAAGAAACAACTCGCTCTGCACAGTGCTCTTACAGCCTAGTGGGAACATCTCTTCCAAAGGCCTGTGAAACGCAGTTTCTTTGCAGGCCTGATCTGGCTGAAGTAGGACTTCTGCTCTGGGTGTGCTACTTTGCCCTAGAGCTGAAAGGCACAACGTGCAGGCTTCTTTCCAAAGGGCGAGTTGGGCCCCACAGCATCTTGCTTCCAGCTCTTTGGGAAGCTAAGAAACAACTTGCTCTGCACAGTGCTCTTACAGCCTAGTGGGAACATCTCTTCCAAAGGCCTGTGAAACGCAGTTTCTTTGCAGGCCTGATCTGGCTGAAGTAGGACTTCTGCTCTGGGTGTGCTACTTTGCCCTAGAGCTGAAAGGCACAACGTGCAGGCTTCTTTCCAAAGGGCGAGTTGGGCCCCACAGCATCTTGCTTCCAGCTCTTTGGGAAGCTAAGAAACAACTCGCTCTGCACAGTGCTCTTACAGCCTAGTGGGAACATCTCTTCCAAAGGCCTGTGAAACGCAGTTTCTTTGCAGGCCTGATCTGGCTGAAGTAGGACTTCTGCTCTGGGTGTGCTACTTTGCCCTAGAGCTGAAAGGCACAACGTGCAGGCTTCTTTCCAAAGGGCGAGTTGGGCCCCACAGCATCTTGCTTCTGGCTCTTTGGGAAGCTAAGAAACAACTCGCTCTGCACAGTGCTCTTACAGCCTAGTGGGAACATGTCTTCCAAAGGCCTGTGAAACGCAGTTTCTTTGCAGGCCTGATCTGGCTGAAGTAGGACTTCTGCTCTGGGTGTGCTACTTTGCCCTAGAGCTGAAAGGCACAACGTGCAGGCTTCTTTCCAAAGGGCGAGTTGGGCCCCACAGCATCTTGCTTCCAGCTCTTTGGGAAGCTAAGAAACAACTCGCTCTGCACAGTGCTCTTACAGCCTACCGGGAACATCTCTTCCAAAGGCCTGTGAAACGCAGTTTCTTTGCAGGCCTGATCTGGCTCAAGTAGGACTTCTGCTCTGGGTGTGCTACTTTGCCCTAGAGCTGAAAGGCACAACGTGCAGGCTTCTTTCCAAAGGGCGAGTTGGGCCCCACAGCATCTTGCTTCCAGCTCTTTGGGAAGCTAAGAAACAACTCGCTCTGCACAGTGCTCTTACAGCCTAGTGGGAACATCTCTTCCAAAGGCCTGTGAAACGCAGTTTCTTTGCAGGCCTGATCTGGCTGAAGTAGGACTTCTGCTCTGGGTGTGCTACTTTGCCCTAGAGCTGAAAGGCACAACGTGCAGGCTTCTTTCCAAAGGGCGAGTTGGGCCCCACAGCATCTTGCTTCCAGCTCTTTGGGAAGCTAAGAAACAACTCGCTCTGCACAGTGCTCTTACAGCCTACCGGGAACATCTCTTCCAAAGGCCTGTGAAACGCAGTTTCTTTGCAGGCCTGATCTGGCTGAAGTAGGACTTCTGCTCTGGGTGTGCTACTTTGCCCTAGAGCTGAAAGGCACAACGTGCAGGCTTCTTTCCAAAGGGCGAGTTGGGCCCCACAGCATCTTGCTTCCAGCTCTTTGGGAAGCTAAGAAACAACTCGCTCTGCACAGTTCTCTTACAGCCTACCGGGAACATCTCTTCCAAAGGCCTGTGAAACGCAGTTTCTTTGCAGGCCTGATCTGGCTGAAGTAGGACTTCTGCTCTGGGTGTGCTACTTTGCCCTAGAGCTGAAAGGCACAACGTGCAGGCTTCTTTCCAAAGGGCGAGTTGGGCCCCACAGCATCTTGCTTCCAGCTCTTTGGGAAGCTAAGAAACAACTCGCTCTGCACAGTGCTCTTACAGCCTAGTGGGAACATCTCTTCCAAAGGCCTGTGAAACGCAGTTTCTTTGCAGGCCTGATCTGGCTGAAGTAGGACTTCTGCTCTGGGTGTGCTACTTTGCCCTAGAGCTGAAAGGCACAACGTGCAGGCTTCTTTCCAAAGGGCGAGTTGGGCCCCACAGCATCTTGCTTCCGGCTCTTTGGGAAGCTAAGAAACAACTCGCTCTGCACAGTGCTCTTACAGCCTAGTGGGAGCATCTCTTCCAAAGGCCTGTGAAACGCAGTTTCTTTGCAGGCCTGATCAGGCTGAAGTAGGACTTCTGCTCTGGGTGTGCTACTTTGCCCTAGAGCTGAAAGGCACAACGTGCAGGCTTCTTTCCAAAGGGCGAGTTGGGCCCCAGAGCATCTTGCTTCCAGCTCTTTGGGAAGCTAAGAAACAACTCGCTCTGCACAGTGCTCTTACAGCCTACCGGGAACATCTCTTCCAAAGGCCTGTGAAACGCAGTTTCTTTGCAGGCCTGATCTGGCTGAAGTAGGACTTCTGCTCTGGGTGTGCTACTTTGCCCTAGAGCTGAAAGGCACAACGTGCAGGCTTCTTTCCAAAGGGCGAGTTGGGCCCCACAGCATCTTGCTTCCAGCTCTTTGGGAAGCTAAGAAACAACTCCCTCTGCACAGTGCTCTTACAGCCTAGTGGGAACATCTCTTCCAAAGGCCTGTGAAACGCAGTTTCTTTGCAGGCCTTATCTGGCTGGAGTAGGACTTCGGCTCTGGGTGTGCTACTTTGCCCTAGAGCTGAAAGGCACAACGTGCAGGCTTCTTTCCAAAGGGCGAGTTGGGCCCCACAGCATCTTGCTTCCAGCTCTTTGGGAAGCTAAGAAACAACTCGCTCTGCACAGTGCTCTTACAGCCTACCGGGAACATCTCTTCCAAAGGCCTGTGAAACGCAGTTTCTTTGCAGGCCTGATCTGGCTGAAGTAGGACTTCTGCTCTGGGTGTGCTACTTTGCCCTAGAGCTGAAAGGCACAACGTGCAGGCTTCTTTCCAAAGGGCGAGTTGGGCCCCACAGCATCTTGCTTCCAGCTCTTTGGGAAGCTAAGAAACAACTCGCTCTGCACAGTGCTCTTACAGCCTAGTGGGAACATCTCTTCCAAAGGCCTGTGAAACGCAGTTTCTTTGCAGGCCTGATCTGGCTGAAGTAGGACTTCTGCTCTGGGTGTGCTACTTTGCCCTAGAGCTGAAAGGCACAACGTGCAGGCTTCTTTCCAAAGGGCGAGTTGGGCCCCACAGCATCTTGCTTCCAGCTCTTTGTTAAGCTAAGAAACAACTCGCTCTGCACAGTGCTCATACAGCCTACCGGGAACATCTCTTCCAAAGGCCTGTGAAACGCAGTTTCTTTGCAGGCCTGATCTGGCTGAAGTAGGACTTCTGCTCTGGGTGTGCTACTTTGCCCTAGAGCTGAAAGGCACAACGTGCAGGCTTCTTTCCAAAGGGCGAGTTGGGCCCCACAGCATCTTGCTTCCAGCTCTTTGGGAAGCTAAGAAACAACTCGCTCTGCACAGTGCTCTTACAGCCTACCGGGAACATCTCTTCCAAAGGCCTGTGAAACGCAGTTTCTTTGCAGGCCTGATCTGGCTGAAGTAGGACTTTTGCTCGGGGTGTGCTACTTTGCCCTAGAGCTGAAAGGCACAACGGGCAGGCTTCTTTCCAAAGGGCGAGTTGGGCCACACAGCATCTTGCTTCCAGCTCTTTGGGAAGCTAAGAAACAACTCGCTCTGCACGGTGCTCTTACAGCCTACCGGGAACATCTCTTCCAAAGGCCTGTGAAACGCAGTTTCTTTGCAGGCCTGATCTGGCTGAAGTAGGACTTCTGCTCTGGGTGTGCTACTTTGCCCTAGAGCTGAAAGGCACAACGTGCAGGCTTCTTTCCAAAGGGCGAGTTGGGCCCCACAGCATCTTGCTTCCAGCTCTTTGGGAAGCTAAGAAACAACTCGCTCTGCACAGTGCTCTTACAGCCTACCGGGAACATGTATTCCAAAGGCCTGTGAAACGCAGTTTCTTTGCAGGCCTGATCTGGCTGAAGTAGGACTTCGGCTCTGGGTGTGCTACTTTGCCCTAGAGCTGAAAGGCACAACGTGCAGGCTTCTTTCCAAAGGGCGAGTTGGGCCCCACAGCATCTTGCTTCCAGCTCTTTGGGAAGCTAAGAAACAACTCGCTCTGCACAGTGCTCTTACAGCCTAGTGGGAACATCTCTTCCAAAGGCCTGTGAAACGCAGTTTCTTTGCAGGCCTGATCTGGCTGAAGTAGGACTTCTGCTCTGGGTGTGCTACTTTGCCCTAGAGCTGAAAGGCACAACGTGCAGGCTTCTTTCCAAAGGGCGAGTTGGGCCCCACAGCATCTTGCTTCCGGCTCTTTGGGAAGCTAAGAAACAACTCGCTCTGCACAGTGCTCTTACAGCCTAGTGGGAACATCTCTTCCAAAGGCCTGTGAAACGCAGTTTCTTTGCAGGCCTGATCTGGCTGAAGAAGGACTTCTGCTCTGGGTGTGCTACTTTGCCCTAGAGCTGAAAGGCACAACGTGCAGGCTTCTTTCCAAAGGGCGAGTTGGGCCCCACAGCATCTTGCTTCCAGCTCTTTGGGAAGCTAAGAAACAACTCGCTCTGCACAGTGCTCTTACAGCCTACCGGGAACATCTCTTCCAAAGGCCTGTGAAACGCAGTTTCTTTGCAGGCCTGATCTGGCTGAAGTAGGACTTCTGCTCTGGGTGTGCTACTTTGCCCTAGAGCTGAAAGGCACAACGTGCAGGCTTCTTTCCAAAGGGCGAGTTGGGCCCCACAGCATCTTGCTTCCAGCTCTTTGGGAAGCTAAGGAACAACTCGCTCTGCACAGTGCTCT